>NC_092876.1:283741622-284050372 GCF_028372415.1 Notamacropus eugenii | reverse complement strand
TGACACATGCTTGCCTATCAAATTGCTTGCCTTCTCAATGAGGGTGGATGGGGAGGGGGAAAGGGAGAGAATGTGGAACTCAAAACTTTAAAAATGAATGTTAAAATTGTTTTTACATGCAACTAGAAAATAAGATATATGGGCAACGGAGTATAGAAATCTATCCTGCCCCACAGGAAAATAAAAGGAATAGGGATGGGTGGGATATGTGATAGAAGATATGGCAGATTGGAGAAAAGGGCAATCAGAATACACACTGTCCTATAATAGGAGGAGAGAGGAGATGGGGAGAAAATTTGAAATCCAAAATTCTGCGGAAGTGAATGTTGAAAACAGAAAATAAATAAATAGAAAGAAGGGGAAAAAAAAAAAACAACGTGGTCTCTGCCCTCAAGAAAGTCACATTCTAATGGGGAAGACACGTTTTTTTAAAAAAGGTACATGTAAGATATATGTCTATATGTGTATGTATGTATATGTGTGTGCATTTGTGTGCATGTTATATACTATATATGCATTCTTTCCCTCTGAGATTTCCTTTCACTTATTCCATGTATACATTTGGGGGAGGGAGGAGAGTTTGGGAAGGTCAGCTGCAGAATGCAGTATTTAACTGAGTCTTGAAGGAAGCCAGGGAAGACAAGAGTCATAGGCGATAACATTATGGGGTAGGTAGGGCATAGCCAACGAAGAGACAACGAGTTGGAGTGTCATGTGAGATAAAAGCAAAACTATCAATGTGGTTGTCATGGACTACCTAGAGGGAAGTAAGAAGTAGGAAAACTATTAGCAAGATGAAAAATCCCTAGTGATAAATTCATAACTTCTAAATACTTGGTTATTGAGTCATGTAAATTTAAAGCAAGAATGGAGACCTTACACTTAATCTAGTTGAAACCCTTCATTATAGAGAAAGGAGAGTTGAGACCCAGAGGAGTAATTTGCCCAAGATCATGCAGTCAAGTACTCTGACTCCAGATGCCCTCCCAGGGTTGCCTTATACTCTGCCTCCAAATCTGGTATTCTCTGCTCTCACAGCTGCTAGTTTGGAATGGTTAGTTTTCAGCTGGGACCAGAATTATTGGCCAAGAAAGTAAAATACCATTTATAAATTCCCCTAAAGAGAAAGGATATCCTCTGCCAGGATCACTTGATTTTCTCATCACCATTTCCTAAGGACACTGGCTCTCACAGCTGGCATTTCGCAAACCCAGGGTGGCTTCCTCTGAATGTTTCAAGAATTCTGTTCTCTGATTCAGAGGACTTTGTAAGTGATTCTGTGGGGGGCATATTTACCAAACTTACTGTCCTCAACAATTTCCTTCTATCTGGTAAGCATTCTGGAAAAATTTGATGTTGCTTCTAACTTCCTCCCTATACATTTTATTTATTTGACTTCTCTGGAGGAAACTAGGTGGTACAGTGGGTAGAGCACCAATGCAGGAGTCAGGAGGACCTGAGTTCAAATCTCACCTCAGACATTTGATACTCACTAGCTGTATGACCTTGGGCAAGTCACTTAACCCCAATTGCCTCATCCTGGGTCATCTCCAGCCATCCTGATGAATATCTGGTCACTGGATTCAGATGGCTCTGGAGGAGAAGTGAGGCTGGTGACCTGCACAACCCTCCCTCACTCAAAACAAAGTCAAGTGCAAGTCATATTATCGTTTCTCTGATGGCATGTTCTTCTTTGGCAACAAAGGACGAACACACATATCTAGCCAGTGCCTAGAATCATAGTTGGAACATAGTTGGTGTCTAATAAGTGTTGATTGATACTCCTCCACTACCTCCATATAGTGCTATTGATAAAATATGAGTGTTTGGTTAATATACGGAAAAGGTGATTCTCTACTTTGATAATTTATTTCAGTGTTTAATAAACAGTGGAAGAGACACTATATTTGAGCCAAAAGATCTGGGTACAAATTGTGGATCTGACATGTTTTTGTTCTTTCTTCTTTTTTGAAGTGACATCATGGGGTGATGTCCTGACTCAAGTGTGACTTAGATTTAAGTGAGACAGAGTTTCATAAAGTCATCGGCTTCATTCTCTCTTCCACAGTCACCAAAATCCAGTGGCAGTACAAAAGTCAAGATGACTGTTAATGGCCCAGGATGCAGGAGATAACCTTGGTATCTTCAACCAAGCTCTAAGGTCTCCATAATTCCTACTTCAGCAGCCTTCATGACCACTGGAATAAATTGTTCTCATCTGACCATTCCATTGGAGGAAGTCTTCACATGCTTGGGAAAGACCCACCCCCTCCAACTCACAGTTGGGTTTGAGGTCCATTGATTTCCCTTAACCTGGTTTAGCCCATCTGCTAAGTTGACTCTGACACTTACTAGCTGTATGATTATAGGTATAACACTTAACCTCTCATGTGCAGTTTCCATCCTCTGCAAAATAATAAGATTTGAATTCAAGTTCATTCAATTTTATAAGTACTATATTCCAGGCAATGTGCTATGTGCTGGGAGTACAGAGATAGTCTGGCATCTACTACACAACTCCTTAGAAGCCTTCAAGCAGAGACTGGATAACCACTTTCCAGGTATGTAATGAGAGGAATCATCCTTTACATGAACTGGACTAGAACTGAGGCATCTAACATGAAACACCCCACAAAACCCCTGAGTGGGGCCAGAATCAGATAAAAAAATGCAAGCAGGAAATGTTTGACAAATTAAATAAAAATATGATACAATGTAGATAATGTTAGCTTATGTTTTTCTAAATCAATATGCAACCAGCAAGCATCCATTTCTACTTCAGTTTGACAGCACTGGACTGGGAGATTGCTGTGATTCTGTGAATTGGTCCTTGCGCTTGAGAAACTTATTATCTATTAAATTGCCATATCCTAGCAATTGGATGTGAGGAAATCATTTTGTGACCACAGGCTATTATAGAAATATAAACTATTATAAGATTCTCATCTTCCTACCTAAAGTGAAGTACTTCTCCTGAACATGACCAGATGTCCAACAGCCTGATACCACCCATAAGCCCACAGATAAGATTAGCAAGTTATTTTTTGTCACACTCTTCCAGATTCTTGTAACCTTTGTTGCTATATCTTACATTCTAACACTTGACTACCATCTTGGCTCTCCAGTAAATAAATAAATATGATCCACCCCATAAGTACTTCACCATTGTTGGACAGACAACTTGCATTCATATTCATTACTATTCTTATCCATCATTCTATATCCACTGAGACTTGGATTCAAACATCTCAAGCACACTGATTCTGACTTTGTCCAAAAAGCTGCTTTATTGATGGTCTTAGAATCATAGATCTAGAACCAAGAGGTTTCCTCAGAGAATGTTTAGTCTAACTTCTTCAATTTACAGATGAGAAAACTGAAGTCCAAAGAAGGTAAATGACTATCAATGTGAAATAAGCATCAGAGAGAATATTTGAACTCATATTTCCAACTGCTTTTCAGACATCTTGAATTGGATGCCCAAGAGACACCTTAAACTAAATATCTAAATCCTCCCCTGCTCCTAACTTCCCTATCATTGTAGAGGGCAACACCGTCTCCCAGTTCAGGGATGGGAAACCTGTGTTCTCAAGTTCACATGTGACTGTCTAGATCCTCAACTGCAACCCTACGACTGAGTCCAAACTTCACTGAACAAATAACAGGATTTGTTCTGTAAAACTTGGACTCAATCAAAAGGCTGCACCCAAGGAACTAGAAGGTCACATGTGGCCTCAAGGCTGCAGGTTCCCTACCCCTGTTTCAGTCTCTCAGGCTCACTACCTAGAAGTCATCTTGGATTCCTCAATATCGCTCACCCCCACCTCCATATTGAAGCTGCTGCTAAGACCTGCTGATGTCTACTTTTGCAGCATCTCTCCAGTGTGTGCCCTTCTTTGCTCTGACACTGCCAGCAATCTAGTGCAGGCTTTCATCATGTCTTGTTTTGAATATTTCAACAGCCAGTTGGTGGGTCTGCCTGCCTCAGGTTTCTCTCCACTCTAACTCATGCTCCATTCAACTTTTAAAGTGATTTTCCCAAAGCTTATGTCTGATCATGTCCCCTTCCTACCACCTACTCAATAAACTCCAGGGGTTCCCTACTGCCTCCAGGAGCAAATACAAAATGCTGTTTTTCATTCAAATCCCTTCATAAAGTAGCCTCCTTCTACCTTTTTACCCCTTTTCCCCCCATACACTCTTTAATCTAGTGACACTGGCCTCCTGGCTGTTCCATAAGCAAAACATTCCATCTCTCATCTCCAGATATTTTCTCTGGTTGTCCCCCATGCCTGAAATACTCTCCCTTCTCCTCTCTGACTATTGACCTCTATGGCTTCCTTTAGGCTTTAATTAATTCTCACCTTCTACAAGAAACCTTTCCTTACCCCTCTTAATTTCAGTGCCTTCCCTCTGTTCATTATCTCCTGTTTATCTTATTTATAATGTGCGCATATGCATAAATATGTATTATAAATATACATGCATGTTTATGGTGTATATATGTATATGTATATATGTATGTGTATACACACACACACACACACACATATATATATATATACACACATATATATGTATACTGTGTGTTATCTCCCCCATTAAATTTAAAGTCTTTGAGGGCAGGGACTCTCTTTTGCATCCCCAGAACTTAGCACTTTACCTGGGACATAGTAGGTACTTAATAGAAGTTTATTAATTGACTGTTTCTGACTCCAGAGCCAGCACTCTATCTACTCTAACACAGTGCCGGCTGTCAAGTGTTTAGCCTCTAGGTCAGCCACTTGTAGTCCTGTAGAATTCAGTCTGATAATCAGAGTCCCTCAGTTTGGTCTTCTATGAACCAAACCTACAAATTACTTTTATGACAAAAAATACTAATTCCTCCTCTCCAAAAGAACAAAGAACATCAGTGAAGTAGGAAGGTATAAATCAACAGCAATATGTGACCCAGAATTGTCTCACACATTTTTTTTGTTATTATTCTTTTTCACTTTCCTCTTCCCCCTTTTACTGTCAACAAACCAGGAGTGCCAGGACCTGGAGAAACAGACAGACCTACAGTGATCTAGTCAATTAGGACAATTACCAGCAGCAAACAATAGAAGGAAATCCAGACAGGCAGATAAGGAAATCCAGCAGAAGGTGGCAGCTAGCATGGATGTTTTGGGTACTGGGCAGAGAGCATGGTGTCAGTGGAGTCTGGCAGCAAATGATCTATAGGCAGGATTCCAGGAAGATGCTTTGACATCTGAAGTATCTGGCAGCTTAAATGGGGACCTAGTCATAGGATCTGGAGGGTCAGGAGTAGGACCATTTCTAGAAGGAATAAGAGGAAGCAAGGATTTCCGCAGTCTTGAAGGAACTGGACTATTGGGCAAAGGAGGACTAATCTATAGCTAAGACATAAGGACCAAATCAGAGAACTATACATTGGAATTTTAGTTCAAATCAGTGTCTTGGTCATGAGGAAATAGATAAAAGCTAAGTGATGAAAACAAGTTTCAGGCTAGAAGAAGATCCACAACAAAAGAGATATTCATGAGTGGAGCTGTTATGGATTCAAAGAGCTTAATACTTTCTCTACAAAGGAACTGAGGTTACAGGTGAGGGTTAGATAGAGTCCTTTGTGTGGTCTAAAGTGACAGAAAGGTGGGAGGAAGACAAAAGAGGAAAGAGACAGAAAGGAACTGCATAGTCTTTTTAATTTCCTAGGAAACTTTTATCCTGAACTATACAACAAATAGAATGAGAATCTTCATATAAATAGTCCAACAGAAAAAGAGAATTGTACATGAAACCCCAGGTCTCTATTATTCCCAGTTTGCTTTTATATGCCATAGTCTTAGAAACAGGGAGAGATTGACAAGGAAGTTGAAATAAAAATCCTAAAGCACTGGACAAATTTGACCCTAAAGAAATCACTGAATTTTGGTGTCAAAATCCATGACTCTCCGAAGCATGGATCTGAAAAAAGTTAACCTTAAAAAGAACAGGATAGATAAAACAAGACGAGGTAATGTTGTCTATTAGGAAAATACTTTCATTTGAGGAAAGTTGGCAACCAAGAGGAAGGGGGAACACAATGGGGAATATTTCACTGAAAACTGATGAAAGTAGAAACATAAGTGATATTGTCATTGGCGAATTCTACAGACCACTGGGGAGAAAAGATGAAGTAGATGTAGGAAAATAGAAATCTTTCATAAATACATAATAGAATAGTGATGGGGGACTTTAACTGTTGTCCTAAAAAATGTAAGGGGTGGGAGGACGAAAGAATGAATTCTAAAAGCTGTAGTGCCTTGAGACAGACTTTGATTTCTGGTAGAATTCCAAATATTTATTAAATGGATGGTTAATGAACGTCTAGAAAAGAAAGCTATGATCACAAATTACTGCCATAACTTCATCAAGAACAGGTCATACTAGAATAAACTCATTTCCTTTTTTGAATGTTACCAGAAGGATAGACATGGAGATGGAGAAGGCAGTAGATATATATTTACATAGATTTTAGCTAAACATTTGAAAAAGAAGTTTCTTATACTAATCTTATGGAAAAAATGAAGAAATGTGGCCCAGACAATAGTACATTTGTAGGGATTTGGAACTGATTAAATGACCAAATCCACATTATAGATTCATAGATTAAGAACTAGAAAGATCTGTTCAGATTATCAGACTAATCCTTTAATTTTACAGATGAAGAAATTCAGACCCAGTGGGGTTAAGAGATTTGCCCAGGCATATAGGTACTCCTTTTGTAGATATAATTCCAACTGAAGTCCTCTGACTCCAAAGTTGATGATATCTCCACAATAATGTAATTGCCTATAATCATTAAGGATTACAAAATATTTCAAAAAGTGATCACAAGTGTATAGTCCTAGGGAATAAGATTTGACCTTGTATTGGTTAATATTTTTATCAATGAGTTAAATGAAGACATAGATGATAATACTTGTCAAATTTTTAGATGATATGAAGCTGGGAAAAATATACAAAATGCTGAATAACAATATCAAAATCCCAAAAGATCTCACAGCTTAAATCTTTGGGTTGATGTAAATGTAAATCCTTGTACACATTGAAAAATCAATGATTTGAGTATCAAATGGAATAGACATAGACATCAGTTCATCCAAAAAAGCTCTGGGAATTTTAGTGGACTCGAAGTTCAATATGAGTCAACAGTGTGACACGGACAGCAAAGAAAATTATTGAAATCTTTGTCTGAATCAATAATAGCTGACATTTAAATGCACTTTAAAGGGTTCAAAGTACTTTACCTAGGCTATCATTTAGGAGTCCAATAATAATCATGTAAGTACTACAGGTATTAATTTCAGATAAGGAAATGAGGCTCAGAGAAATTATTTTGTCATAGTCATACAAAAGTATCAGAAGGGAGAGTTGAACCCAAATCTTCCTGATTCTAAGTTCAGCAATTTACCCACAGTAGTTCATCTAAGAAAAATCTGGAGAAGAAGGGAGTTGACTCAATATAAGTTCACAGTGTAATATACAGACAAGAAAACAAATACAATTATAAGATGTATTAGTAGAGATAAAGTGTCCAGAACAGAGAATACTATACTCTGACAACTCTACTGTTGAAATACTATGTTTGTTGGGAGCATCATGTTTTAGTACATTGATAAGGTGATAGCAAAAACGATGGTGAAGGGCCTAAATGGAGGTCATGTCATATGAGAATCAACTGAAGAAACTGAGGATATTCATGTTGAAGAGAAGATTTACAACAGTCATAACAGCTACCTTCAGGTACTGAAAGAACTGTCATGAGGAAGAAAGATTTATTTGTTCAGCTTAGATCCAAAAGGCTGAAATAAGATCAATGGGTAGAAATTGTCAAAAGGAAGTTTTAGATTTGAGAAAAAAATAATAATCAAGCTTCTAACAAATTAAAGAGATTTCAAAGGGGAATACCATGGGACATGGTGGGTTCCTCTAGCAGTCCTGGAAAGTTGATCGGTTTAGGACTTTGCTGTAGAGGAATTATTGTTCAGATAGGGGGTTGTACTAGATACCCTCTGAGAGCTTTTATACTCTGATTCTTTGATTTAATTTGACTACCAAAAAGACATTATCAAAGAATAAAAATAGCCAATTACCTTTTTCTGGTCATTACTGTGATCCCTGAAAGCTGAAAGAGAGCTCACTTTCAATAAATAAAGACTCAAAGAACTTCAGTTTGAAAATTCCCAAGAGGTCATCTCATCTAACCTATATATCCGCCAGTCACCTCCACTGTATTAGTCATAGTAAGCTGCTATCCAGCTTCTGATCAAATACCTCCCAAAAGTGACAAACTTACTACCTCATTAGACAGAATATTCAACTTCAGAAGAATACTAAGGAAAGTTTGTGGAGAATGGTTAGTACTTTTTCCCCCCTTTATTCATGTTACTCCTCAGCAACTTTCACCTATTTCTTTGAGCTCATTCCTCTGGGACGAACAAACAATTAAAATTTCTCATGTACATGATGATCCTTAAAATATTTTAAGCCAGACTATAAAAATCTTCACTCTGGAAATTATGATTCTATTAATGCAACCTAAAATGGCATTTTTTAGTTTGTTCTGGAAGACAGGAGTATTGGCAGCTCAGTAAGACTAGTGATGCTATTAAACCAACATCCTACTAGAATCCCCAATCATTTCCACATAAGTTGTTATCCAAACATGCACAATATTCTATATTTGCTATTCAGTTGACATTATTTTAATCTTAATAGAATACTCATTAAATATTATCAACTCTCTCCTTGTTAGAACTCACATGTCATTCTAGTCTATTAATCTTTTTGTGTTCTGATATTGACATCGAACATATTACCCATTCATCTAAGCTTTGTGTTAACCACAAATTTGACAAATATGTCATTTGTACCTAATAATGCCCTTTAGAAAGTTCTAGGTAATGCAATATAGAATTGTAGATAGCAAGCGCACTTTGGAGTTAGGAAGATCTGAGTTCAAGTTCCATCTCTGACAAATATTGGTTTCTTGACCTTGAACAAATTACATAATTTCTCAGTTCTCTACCAACTTTCCAAAGTGAAAAGTTACAAAAATGGTGATGATCTGCATTAGTAGAGGAAGTCCCTACTCTAGAATGCTCTATATTGTTGAAATGACTGATCTTGTCAAAATAGAATAAATAAAAGCATAGAATCATATAATGTCAGTATTGGAAGGGCCTCAGAGGTCATTGAATCTAATCCATACCTGAGGAAGAACACCTTAAATAATATCTCTGACAAGCTATCAACCAGGCTATGCTTAATGACCTCTTGTGCTCTGATAATACACAATCGTAACTTTATCTTAATAATAGTAAAATGAATGTAGATAATTAGATTTCTATAATAAGTCACAAGATTGGAAATATGCTTCTGTTGTCAAATAGTAGCTATCATACCAAAAACATAAGAAGTTGTGAAAGATCTCCAGTAAAGATTTTATAAGCTACTTCAATAATTCATTCTTATATAATCTATGGGCCAGTACCACAATTTCTGAGCTTATACAAATTGGATTTAATTTAGGGGACTTCCCCCCCATTCATAACTCTTTAGCTAATTTTGCCTCCACCAAAGTTCTTTCTGCAAAGTCTTAGAATTTAGCTTCTTCATACACCTCCATAGATGTATGTGTGTATGAATGCTTACATCCTGTTCAAGTACTCAAGGTAACAAGGCATATGAGAACAGGTTACTCTTTATTAGACTATACAGAAAACACAAAACTAAGCCAAATAACATATCATTTAAAAAGTATTAACATTAGTATATAACCTTTCTTTGTACACAGGAAGAAATTTAGCACCAGGGGTTAAGAGATTTGCCTAGGCATACAGGTAGTACCACTATAGCTAGAATTCCAACCCAGGTCCTCTGATTCCAAAGCCCATGATCTTTCCACAATATTGTCTTGACTATATTCATTAAAGGTTACCTACTATCTCAGAAGGTGATCTCCACCACCAGGGAGTCTCACTTTCTCCCACTTTTGTCCTCACTCTGCCATCCAGGTCCCAAAGAATTCTCCAGAATCATAAAATCCCATTGTTTTAAGTCTTATTTATAGGAAAATGTACCTGTGGTGGCTAGAGAGACAACCCCTTGACATCCTGGGACATTCCTTAACTCCAGAGACACACACAGATCTCGAAGACTATTATGTAGGCTAAGACAACCCCCAAGGGAAAAAAAAGGGGTTTGCTAGAAAGTCAACCCTTTCCCATCCAATCTTTACCATCTGAATAATGTGCTAATGACTCAGGGCAACATCTAAAATCTTCTGCTGCCCCATATCATGGCTTACTGTGTTATTACCTTCCATCTAGAGTGATATGTACACTATTGTCTGTGCTGAAAGAGGCTGATATTGCCCAGAAACTTCCCCTTTTCTCATTTGGATTTGAAGTTTGGATTCTCTGATCCTCTTTTCTCTAAGAGATTGGTATTTTTCCAAAACTAACTTATTCTTTCTATAAAGTGACATCCTAACATTCTCAAAGTCAAAGTTGCTAAAGAAGCAATTCCACACCTAGCACTTATCAGGAAATACACTTTTTTTCTTTCTAAGAGGCTGTGGTTGAAGAACCACCTAGTCCTCTTTTGTGGGGCCACATGGATGAGAGTATGAAAAACTGCAACATGTTTCTCCTATTCCCTCTTTAGGGCTGGATTCAAGAACTTAGTGTCCAAGTACTCTTGCTACCTAAGCACTACTACAGCTTCTGTCATTTTTTCAGCCCAGAAAACTTCTGTCTCTGAAGCTAAGAAAGGATTAAGGAAACATCATTTAGTCCTGCAGGGCCTCTGAACACACACATATACATATATAACACATTACATATTTATTATATATGTGTATATGTATATGTACATATTATACATGTATGCATATGTGTGTATATATGTGTGTATGTATATATGTGTGTGTAGGTGTCTCCCAGGAACCAAAGTCTACTTTGTAGTGAAAATTTTGTAACGAAAAGCATGAGGGGAAAATATATGTGTATATGTATATACGTACATACATACAAATGCATACAAACAGAGGGGCAGAGCCAAGATGGCGGAGTAGAAACACACACATACTCTAGCTCCAAACCCACCGCCCATAAAATATCTGTAAAAAAAGAACTGCCGGTGAATTCTGGAGCAGCAGAAGCCACAGAACAGCGGGGCGGAGGAGATTTCTCTTCCAGAGAGCGTGAAAACGGTTCTTCGCGCCATGGACTGGGAGCCGAGCACAGCCCTCCCGCGGCCGATTGGCGCCAAGAGGAGCAGATCCAAGTGGGGAGCAGATCTGAGCAGGCTTCAGGAACAGAATCTCCAGCAACCGCGCGGGTCCCTCCACCCACAGGGGACAAGGGTCAGTGAGATGGTCTCTTTGGCGGGTCAAGAGGGGAGTGGGGTGCCCCCAAAACTCAGGCCCCCTTGGGAGGCAGCAGCGGAGGTGGGAGGAGACCAGGGCTCCCCAAGCAGGCAGGAGCTTGGATCCATTGTTGAAAGTCTCTGCATAAACCCCCTGAGGGAACTGAGCCTGTGAGGCTGCCCTGCCCCTACCTGAGCACCTGAACTTAATCTCACATTGCCTAGCAGCCCCACCCCTGCCCAAAGCCCTGAGGCTGGGGAGCAGCATTTGAATCTCAGACCCCAAGCCCTGGCTGGGCGGATCGGGAGGTGAAGTGGGTGTGAAGAGGATATTCAGAAGTCAAGTCACTGGCTGGGAAAATGCCCAGAAAAGGGAAAAAAAACCAAGACTATAGAAGGTTACTTTCTTGGTGAACAGGTATTTCCTCCCTACCTTTCTGATGAGGAAGAACAAAGCTTACCATCAGGGAAAGACACAGAAGTCAAGGCTTCTGTATCCCAGCCCACTAAATGGGCTCAGGCCATGGAAGAGCTCAAAAAGAGCTCAAAAAATTTTGAAAATCAAGTTAGAGAGGTGGAGGAAAAACTGGGAAGAGCAATGAGAGATATGCAAGCAAAGCATGAATAGGTCAGCACCCTACTAAAGGAGACCCAAAAAAATGCTGAAGAAAATAACACCCTGAAAAATAGGCTAACTCAATTGGCAAAAGAGGTTCAAAAAGCCAATGAGGAGAAGAATGCTTTCAAAAGTAGAATTAGCCAAATGGAAAAGGAGATTCAAAAGCTCACTGAAGAAAATAGTTCTCTCAAAATTAGAATGGAACAGATGGAGGCTAATGACTTTATGAGAAACCAAGAAATCACAAAACAGAACCAAAAGAATGAAAAAATGGAAGAGAATGTGAAATAGCTCATCGGAAAAACAACTGACCTGGAAAATAGATCCAGGAGAGACAACTTAAAAATTATGGGACTACCTGAAAGCCTTGATCAAAAAAAGAGCCTAGACATCATCTTTCATGAAATTATCAAGGAAAACTGCCCTAATGTTCTAGAATCAGAGGGCAAAATAAATATTGAAAGAATCCACCGATCACCACCTGAAAAAAAATCCAAAAAGAGAAACTCCTAGGAACATTGTGGACAAATTCCAGAGTTCCCAGGTCAAGGAGAAAATATTGCAAGCAGCTAGAAAGAAATAATTCAAGTATTGTGGAAATACAATCAGGATAACACAAGATCTAGCAGCTTCTACATTAAGGGATCGAAGGGCGTGGAATAGGATATTCCAGAAGTCAAAGGAACTAGGACTAAAACCAAGAATCACCTATCCAGCAAAACTGAGTATAAATACTTCAGGAGAAAAATTGGTCTTTCAATGAAATCGAGGACTTTCAAGCATTCTTGATGAAAAGACCAGAGCTGAAAAGAAAATTTGACTTTCAAACACAAGAATGAAGAGAAGCATGAAAAGGTAAACAGCAAAGAGAAGTCATAAAGGACTTATAAAAGTTGAACTGTTTATATTCCTACATGGAAAGACATTATTTGTAACTCTTGAAACTATTCAGTATCTGGGTACTGGGTGGGATTACACACACACACACACATGCACACACACATAGAGACAGAGTGCACAGAGTGAATTGAAGAGGACGTGATCATATCTTTAAAAAAATGAAATCAAGCAGTGAGAGAGAAATATATGGAAGGAGAAAGGGAGAAATGGAATGGGGCAAATTATATCTCATAAAAGAGGCAAGCAAAAGACTTTTTTAGTTTAGGGAAAAAGAGGGGAGGTGAGAGAAAAACATGAAGTTTACTCTCATCACATTCCACTAAAGGAAGGAATAAAATGCACACTCATTTTGGTATGAAAACCTATCTTACAATACAGGAAAGTGGGGGATAAGGGGATAAACAGGGTGGGGGGGACGATGGAAGGGAGGGCATGGGGAGGAGGGAGCAATTTGAGGTCAACACTCATGGGGAGGGACAGGATCAAAAGAGAGAACAGAAGTAATGGGGTACAGGACAGGATGGAGGGAAATATAATTAGTTCTTACACAACACTACTATTATGGAAGTCATTTGCAAAACTACACAGATCTGGCCTATATTGAATTGCTTGCCTTCCAAAGGGAATGGGTGGGGAGAGAGGGGTGAAGAGAAGTTGGAACTCAAAGTTTTAGGAACAACTCTCAAGTACTGTTCTTGCCGCTAGGAAATAAGAAATACAGGTAAAGAGGTTTAGAAAGTTATTTGGCCCTACAGGACAGAGAAGAGGATGGAGATAAGGGCAGAGAGGGATGATAGAGGAGAGAGCAGATTGGTGATGGGGGCAATTGGAATGCTCGGTGTTTTGGGGTGGGGGGAGGGGATAAAGGGGGAGAAAATTTGGAACGCAAAATTCTGTGAAAATGAATGTTAAAAAAGTTAAATAAATTGGAAAAAAAATGCATACAAACATATATACAGAGAAAGAAAAAACGCTATTTTCAAGCTAAGTGACTAAAAATTGTATATAATTGTAGAAGGAATAACCCACAAGTTTTGGTCTGCAATGTTCTGAGAAGGCTGGCTCCTACTGTCACATGAGCATATTCAAACCCGATCAAATGAAGCTGATTCCAGTGAACGGGGGAAACTCAGGCAAGAACAGCTCAGACAAATGAAGTGAGACATTGCCAAGGACCTTGGAAAAAAATCAAAAGAAGAAATTCAAGAATCAATACAGGCAACTTAATAGGGAGCTGATGTAAAGGCTGTGAATGTGAAGTGGCTATTGGGGTGGGGTACCAAGGGGTCAGAAGGGACAGGGGAGAACAACCTGTTTCCTGGTTGTAATACAAACAATGAACCCTGAGCACCAATCCAGCCACATGTTGAAAGCAGTTTCTCAAAACAGGAAAATACATTACCCCAGGTCCTTGGCAATTTGGCAAAAGAGAGAGAGAGAGAGAGAGAGAGAGAGAGAGAGAGAGAGAGAGAGAGAGAGAGAGAGAGAGAGGTATTTCTTAAAAGCAAGTACATTCAGATACCTGGCTTCAACTGTGGTACAGGGGAAAGCATTCTGAATTTGGAGGCAAAAACTCTGCCTGGGCTCAAATCCCTATTTTCAGACTTACTCTGTATGACCTCAGGCAAGTCATCTGACCTTTCTGGGACTCAATTTCTTCATCAGAGACAACTGAACAAAATGTGGTCTCTTCCAGCTATGAAAATGTCACTTAAATTCAGAACACAACAGCCATAGGATAATAAGAAATCCTGGGCACCTGAAGCCCTGAGTTCAATAACAGCTCCAGGACAAATGTTACCCGATGATGTGGCCTGATACAAGTCACTTCTCCTCTCAGGCTCTATTCTGTCCTCTTCTCTGATTTTGTGATCCTGATTGTGGTAAACACACACATACACACAATATTATAATGAAGAAAATGGAATCAAATGGACAATTATGAAAGGAGATTATATGATTTGTCTTAGCTTCCTTAGAAAACTAAAAAAAATGTGTTTTTGCTGCTGGACTCAATTCTTACCTTTCCAGTACATCCAAATGTGATCTTAAAGATCTTTTGCTCTCAGTCTCTCTGCCTTATTCTTTTTTCACTCTTATTTCATATCACTTGCCTTCATGCACTCTCCCTTCTAGGCAAAAAGACATAATTGCTATTCACCACAAATGGCAATTTACCTCCTTTGGCTTTGACTTTTACACAGGTGGTCCCCTATTCCTGGAATGCTCTCCCTCCTCACCTTCCCCTCTTAGAATCCCTAGCTTCCTTCCAGGCAACCAGTGCAGGTGGTCCCTCCTACACAATGCCTCTCCTGTTGCCTGAGTTGTTAGTATTCTCTCCCTCCTAAAATTAGTTCACATTTACTTTGTATATTTATTTATCTATCTACATTGGATCACGGATTTAAACCTGGATGGACCATTAAGAGACATTGAATTGAACTTCCTCATTTTACAGAAGACAAAACTGAATTTCAGCTAGTTGACCTGTGGTCACACAACTAGTAAGTTTATGAGATAGGATTTGAACCTATTGTATCCTCCCACCCCCATAGATTATAAACTCCTTGAGGTCAGGGACTATTTTCTTTTTGTCTTTGTAGCTCTCCTTATTGCCACATAAATAGAAGGCACTTAATGTTTATTGAATTGAATTAAAATGAGTTTATCTGAGAAAGGTCATTCAGTTTTAGCCATGCAGAGCTGTATCCACATCTTTGGAGAAAGATGAAGATGCATCTTATAGATAAAGCTAGATGCAGCTTGCTGGTGAAGTAGATAAAGTGTTGGATTCCAAGTCAGGAAGGCTTGAGTTCAAATCCTGCTTCAGATACTTACTTGCTGTGTGACTCTGAGCCAGCAACTTAGCTTCTATTTGCCCCAATTTTTTTTCATCTATAAAAATGGGACTAATAATATACCCTACCTCCCGAGACTGTTCCAAGTATAAAACTGGATGTTTGTAAAGTGCTTAAAAAGCCTTAAAGTAAGACATAAGTGTTAATTATTATTATCATATACAGGACAAAGTTCAAAGAACTTGAACCAAAGAAAATCCCATCCTCTGTGACCAACTACAGATAATTACCCAGAAATTTAATTCCTTCAAAGACCAGTTTATCTTTTGGCTGAGGGAAAGTGGCACAGATTACTCTAAGACTCCATATAGGAAGTCATCTCCTTTCTTCCTGTCATTCCTAACTTTGGGGATATGCATAGACAACCTATACAAGTGAGGCCACTGACTACATGAGGCAACAGAGAATCAAGTTGCCTCATTCAAAGATGGCTTAGTAGTTGAAGGTTGTTAACTCTCCTTCAGCAGTATTTTCATAATGAGCTTTCCAAGGTTTCATAATGAAGTTTCTAAAGTAGTTTGGGAAAATTTTTGAATGAGATTACCTGGTAAAGGCATCATTGATTCTCAGTATAAAGAGTCCTTCACAGGACACTCCTCAGATTCAAAGTCCAGTCATGAAAATCTATTGGGCCTCAAGTTTCCTATTCAAGGGTGGCATAAGAGACCCAGCTTTATAGTGGGAATCAGAAAACCCAAGTTCATGGATCACATAATCATAGACGTAGTATCTGTATTGGACCAGCACTACACATGGTCAATAATTTAATCCTAGAATTAAACAGAAGGAAATGATCAGTTTGGATTATTTTAGGAAATTGTAAAGTTCCCTTATTAACCCCAAACTTCTCCCTGAAATAAAACCCATCTTGAAAATAACTTATCACTGTTCAGTTATTTCAGTTGTATCTGACTCTTGGTGACCTCATTTGGGAATTCCTTGGCAAAGGTACTGGAGAAATTTACCATTTCCTTCTCTAGCTCATTTTACAGGTGATAAAATTGAGGCAAACAAGATTAAGTGACTTGCCCAGGGTCACATATCTTGTAACTGCTTGAAGCTGTATTTGAACTCAGGTCTTCCTAACTCCAGGCCCAGTGCTCTATCCACTGTACCACCTAGCTGCCCCTCTTCTAAATAGTAATATTCTACTAATGTTCATTTATTCCATTTAGAGCTGCAGGGTACTTTAGAGGGCATGTATTATAATCTCTTTATTTTACAGATAAGGAAAATGAAGTTCTAGAAGTTTACATTACTTGCTCAAGGTTGCAAGAATCTGAACCTAGAACCTGACTCTAAATTCCACAATCTTTCAACTGTAATCCTCTAGTCTTGGTTCTTACATGAAGTGCTGTATTATTCTGGAGAGGTCATTTTACCTTCTGTGGGTCTCGGTTCCTACATCTATAAAACAAACATGGTAAGGGTTAGACTTAAATGGTCTCTAAGATCCCTTCTAAAGCTAGCTAGTTTGCTCAGTAGATAGGGCACTAGGCCTGAAGTCAGGAAGACCTGAGTCCATATCTGGTCTCATACAGTTACTAGCTGTATGACTCTGGGCACGATGCTTAGACTGTGTTTATTTTAATCCCCTGGAGAAGAGAATGGCAAACCACTCCAGTACCTTTGCTAAGAAAACGCCATGGACAATATTGGTGAGCTATGGTCCAGAGGTCATGAAGAGTTGGATGTGACTGAACAAGGTCCCTTTCAGTTATAATGTTCCATGATTCCACAACTGCTTGCCCAGGAGTTCACCTTTTCTTTATTAAAATGTGTGTGGTACTTAATTATTTAGTGCATATTATCAAAATACCACCACCATTCACCTTGGCAGTTATACCACACATATATCTAGAAAAATGCTGTGATAAAGAAACAAAGATTTTTTTAAAAAACCTTCCATCATACAATTTAAAAACATTGTGTGATAAAAGGCTGAAAACTGAGTTGCCCAGGTAAACCACCGAATAGATGTATAGATACATGAATGAATTTTTAAAAACCATTTATTAACCATGTAAATGTCAGACATGGGATGCAAATACAAAAGTAAACCATGTCTGCCCTTATGAAGCTTTAATTCTTTGTTTTTACCACTTAATAGTATTGTATTTTTTCCAATGACCTGTAAATATAGTTTTCAATATTCATTTTTATAAGATTTTGAGTTCTAAATTTTTCTCCCTCTCTTTCCCCTTAGTCCTCATCCAAAGACAGAGATCAATCTGATACAGGTTATACATATACAATCACAATAAACATATTTCCAAATAAGTTATGTTGTGAAAGAAGAATCAGAACAAAAGGGGAAAACCACAAGAATGAGAAAATAGAAAACCACAAGAAAAGAGAAAATAGTATACTTCAATCTTCATTAGGACTCTATAGATTTTTCTTTGGGTGTGTATAGCATTTTCTATCAAGTCTTTTGGAATTGTCTTAGATCATTGTATTGCTGAGAAGAGCTAAGTCTATCAAAGTTGGTCATCTCACAATGTTGCTGTTACTGTGTGCAATGTTCTGGTTCTACTTACATCACTCAGCATGAGTTCATGTAAATTTTTCCAAATTTTCCTGAAATCTTCCTGCTGATAATTTTTTATTAAAATAATATCCCATTACATTCATATGCCACAACTTGTTCAGCTATTCTCCAATTGATGGACACTCCTCAATTCCCCATTCTTTGCCAACACAGAAAGAGCTGCTAGAAATATTTTTGTACATGTGGGCCCTTTTCCCTTTTTTATTATCTCTTTGTGATACAGATCTAGTAATGTTATTGCTGGATCTCAGTCTCATAATCCTTTGGGTATACTTCCAAATTGCTCTCCAAAATGGATGGATCAGTTCACAACACCAACAATGCATCAATGTTCTAGTTTTCCCACATCTTCTACAACATTCATCATTTTCCTTTTTTGTCATCTTAGTCAGTCTGATAGGTATGAGGTCGTACTTCAGAGTAATTTTAATTCATATTTCTCTAATCAGTAGTGATTTTGAAGCATTTTTCCATATGACTATAGATTGTTTTGATATTTTTAATCTGAAAATTTCCTGTTCATATCTTTTGACCATCTGTCAATTGAGGAGTGACTTGCATTCTTATAATTTGACTCAGTTCTCTATATATTTTAGAAATGAGGCCTTTATTAGAGAAAATGGCTAAAAAAATTGTTCTTCATCTTTCTGCTTCTCTTTTAATCTTGGTTGCATTGGCTTTGTGAAAAAACTTTTAAATTTAATGTAATCAAAATTATCCATTTTGCACTTCATAATGTTCTCTGTCTCTTGTTTGGTCATAAATTCTTCCCTTTTCCATAAATCTGACAGGTAAACTATTTCTTGCTCTCCTAATTTTCTTGTAGTATCATCCTTTATGTCTAAATCATGTACCCATTTTGACCTTATCTTCTTACATAGTGTAAGATGTTGATCTCTGCCTACTTTCTGTCATACTATTCTAGTTTTCTTAGCAATTTTTTTTTGTCAATTAGTGTGTTTTTATCCCAGAACCTGGAGTCTTTGGGTTTATAAAACAATAGTTTATTTGAGTACTGTGTCTTGTATACCTAGTCTATTCTACTGATGCATCACTCTATTTCTTAGCTAGTATCAAGTACTTTTGATGAGTTCTACTTTACAATACAGCTTTACAACTGGTACAAGTAGGCCACCTTCCCTTTCATTTCTTTTCATTAGTTCCCTTGATATTCTGGACCTTTTGTTCTTCCAGATGAATTTTATTATTTTTTCTAGTTCTATAAAATAAGTTTGGTAATTTGATTGGTATGGCACTCAATAATTAAATTAATTTAGGTACAATTGTCTTTTTTTAGTATTAGCTCAGCCTACCTATGAGCAACTGATGTTTTATTTTCAATTATTTAGATCTGTGTATGTGAAAAGTGTTTTGTAATTATGTTCATATAGTTCCTGGGTTTGTCTTGGCAGGTAGACTCTCAAATATTTTATATTGTCTAGGGTAAATTTAAATGTAATTTCCCTTTCTTTTTCTTATTGTTGGGCTTTGTTAGTAATATGTAGAAATGCCAGTGATTTATGTAGGTTTACTGTATATCCTGCAACTTTGTTAAAGTTATTGATTATTTCAAGTAGGTTTTTTTAGTTGATTCTCTAGGATTCTCCAAGTATACCATCATATCATCTGCAAAGAGTGATAATTTTATTTCCTCATTTTCTGTTCTAATTCCTTCCATTTCATTTTCTTTTCTTATTGCTAAAGCTAAAGTGCATTTCTAGCACAACACTGAATAATATTGGTGATAATGGACATCCTTGTTTTACTCCTGATCATATTGGAAAAGCTGCTAGCTTATCCCCATTGCAGGATTACTACCCCTGCTTTTTTTTTTTTTTTTTTTTTTTTTTTACTTAAACTAAAGCTATTAATATATTCTGCCCCAGTCTTTTACCTTTACTCTATGTGTATCTCTCCGCTTCAAATGTATTTCTTGTAAACAACATATTGTAGGGTTCTGGTTTCTAATCCACCCTGCTATCCACTTCCATTTTATGGGAGAGTTTATCCCATTCATATTCACAGCTGTGATTACTGTGTATATCCCTTCGTTATGTTTTCCCCTGTTTATATGTTTTTCTCTCTTTTCACCCTGTCCCTCGTCACCAATGTTTCGCTGATGACCATGGCTTCCCTCAATCTGCCCTCCCTTCTCTCAGCCCCACTCCCTTTCCTTTCCCCTTTCCACTCCTACTTCCGTCCTCTCTTCTGTCAGTCCCAACCCTTCTTTGTTTTCTCTTTTCTGTCCTACTTCCATTAGGGTAAGATAAATTTCTATTCCCAACTGAATGTATATGTTATTCCCTCTTTGAGTCAAATCTAAGGAGAGTTAAGTTCAAACAATGCTTACCCTCCTTCCCTTTTCCCGCTCTACTGTAACAAGTCTTTTGCACTTCTTTATCTAATGTAATTTACCCCATTCTCCTTCCTCCTTTCCTTTTCTCCCAGCACAATACTTTTTTTCACCACTTATTTTTTTATATGATAACATCAAAGTCAACTTATACCTACACCCTTTCTTGATATATACCCCTTCTAGTTGCCCTAACAAAGATACAGTTCTCAAAATTTATAAGCATCATCATACCATGTAAGTATGTAAACAATTTAACCTTACTGAATATCATGTTGTTTTTTTTCTTCCTTGTTTACCTTTTTGTGTTTTTCTTGAGTCTTGTATTTGAAGATTAAATTTTCTCTTTAGCTCTGGTTTTTTCACTGGGAAAGTTTGAAAATTCTCTATTTCATTTAATATCCTTCTTTGCTTTGGAAGATTATACTCATTTTTGCTAGGTAGTTAATTCTTGGTTGTAATCCAGCTCCTTTACCTTCTGGAATATCATATTACAAACCCTGCAATCCTTAAATATAGAAACTGCTAAATCCTGTGTAATCTTGACTATATGTCTCCTTGATATCTGAATTGTCTCTTTATGATTGTAGTATTTTCTCCTTGACCTGGTAATTCTGGAATCTGGCTACAATATTCCTTGGAGTTTTCATTTTGCAATCTCCTTCAGGAGGTGATCAATGAATTCTTCCAATGACTATATTACCCTCTGGTTCTAGGATATCAGAGCAGTTCACCTTCATAATTTCCTGAAAGATGCATGCTGTCCATGCATTTGGTCATGACTTTCAGGTAGCCCAATAATTGTTAAATTATCTCTCCTGGATCTATTTTCTAGGTCAGTTGTTTTTCCAAAGAGGTATTTCACATTTTCTTCTATTTTTTCATTCCTTTGATTTTATTTGACTTATTCTTGATGTCGTATAGAGTCAAGTTTCCACTTGCCAAATTCTAATTCTTAAGGAATTATTTTCTCCAGTGAGCTTTTATACCTCCTTTTCCATTTCGTCAATTCTACTTTTTAAGGAGTTGTTTTATTCAGTGTTTTTTTTTTTTTTTTTTTTTTTTCACACTTCAGTAGTATATTTATTGGTTCATAGGTTCATATAACAAGCCTTTTAATCATGTACTTTGATGCTGTGGCCAGAGTTGAATTCAACAGAAAAATTCTATCCATCAAGATGGCTAATTACTAAGTAGGCACAGCGATTCATATCATGTTGAGTTTCCTCAGAATATTACAGGTCTTTCAGGTCTTTTTGGATGTCCCACAAGGTATCTGCACTCTTCTTGAGTTGAGCTACCTCATCATCTTTCAGCTTCTGGTTGATAACGCTGGTCAGTCCTCGGGCATTCAGAATGCATGGAAGGCTAAGGAAGACTTCATTCTCGATGCCATACATCCCCTTCACCATAGTGGATACAGGATGAATCTTGGAGAGATTTTTTAACATGGTCTCAATTAGATCAGCAACACTTAGTCCAATAGCCCAGTTAGTGTATCCTTTGAGTTTGATCACCTCGTAGGCACTTTCAATCACCAGCTTATGAACCTCCTTCCAGTTTTCACTGTCATTGTCAGTTCCCATTTCTGGATTCAGGTCTTGGAGGGAAACACCTGCCACATTCACTCCACTCCATACAGCCACACTTGAGTCTCCATGCTCTCCAAGGATCCAGCCATGGCAGCTGCTTGGATGGATGCCAAGTTTTTCAGACATAAGATAGCGGAATCTAGCAGAATCCAGATTGCATCCACTCCCAATCACCCGGTGCTTTGGCAGGCCACTCAGTTTCCAGGTGACATATGTAAGGATATCCACTGGGTTGGAAACCACAATTATGATACAGTCTGGGCTATACTTTACAATCTGGGGGATAATAAACTTGAAGACATTCACATTCCTTTGTACCAGATTGAGGCGACTCTCTCCCTCTTGCTGGCGGACTCCAGCAGTGACTACAACAATCTTGGAACCAGCAGTGACAGAGTAATCTTTATCAGCCACAATTTTAGGAGTTTGAAGAAACAAGCTCCCATGCTGTAGATCCATCATTTCTCCTTTGAGTTTGTCTTCCAAAACATCAACAAGGGCAAGTTCATCAGCAAGACTCTTTGCAAGTATGCTGATAGCACAGGCCATACCAACTTGTCCAACGCCCACAACAGTAATCTTATTGTTTGGGGCTGCTGCCTCCTCTTCTGCAACTGGAACAATCAGTTTTTCTTTAAGAGTAGCCATTTTGTTCTGCCTAAAGAATAGGTGACTGCCTGGGATGAAGTTTGTCCCGAAGAGAGAAGAGAAGCAGCTACTTCTTCCTCCAGCCGTGCCCTAGCTACCAGTGTTTTTTTTTTTTATTTGACAAATTTTAATTTTTAAGGAACTGTTCTCTTTAATTATTTTTTGTCAAATTCTTGACTCTCTCTTGCATACCTCTCATTTCATTCCCCAATTTTTTTTCTACCTCTCTTTGATATTTAAAATCCTTTTATAGCTTTTCAAAGAAGACTTTTTTGGGGGCTTGAGATCAATTCATCTTCCTTTTTGAGGTTTCACATGTAGGCATTTTGACATTGTTGTCTTCTGAGTTTGTGTTTTGATCTTCTTTATTGCCAAAGTAGTTTGCTGTGATCAGGTTTTGTTTTTTTTTCTTTTTGCTCATTTTTTTAAAAAGCTGAGCTCTGTGACACAGTGAATACTGTCCCAAGCTTCTTGCATGGTCACTGGCTTTCCAGGTGTTGGCCTAGGGTGTTGGCAGCTTGCCCACTGTGCTGGGGTATCCTAACCTAGTCACACCTATATGCCTTGAGTTCTGGGGTTAACAATTTGCCTGCTGCACTGGGGCTGGAGGCCTCACAGCTGGCCTAGTGTGCTATTGTCCAGCTGAGCCAGAACAGAGGGGCCTTGGTTGCTGATGTGTGCTATAGCTAAGAACCTCACATTGGCTTGTCTGAACACTGCCTGTACTCCCCTTTTACTTAACTGAGAGACATTTTCTAAAGTCTTTGTAAGTTCTCTTAGGCTGGAAAATCATTTCACTCTGTCTTTTTGTTGACTGCACTACTACAGCATTCTTTTAGAGGTTTGATTTAATGTTGTTTCTGAGAGAAATGGGAGAGCTGAGGTAATTTTCTGACTTCTCTCTGCCATCTTGGCTCTACCCAGTGGACTCTTTCAATGACTATTTTACCCTCTAGTTCTAGCATATCAAGGCAGTTTTCTTTCATAATTTCTTAAAATATAATTTCTTAAAAGGTGCTGTCCAGGCATTTTTCTTTTAACTCCGTTAACAAGGTTAAGTGACTTGCCTAGGTCACACAGCTAGTAAGTGCCTGAGACCATATTTAAACTCACAAAGCTGTCTTCCTATCTCCAGGCCTGATAGTCTATCCACTGCCCTACTATCTTCTTTGTATTATCTTCTTGTTCTTGTTCTGTATGGAGTTGCATATGAACTTCTTGTATCCCCCCATTACAATACAAACTCTTGAGAGGAAGGATTGATTCATTCCATACATTTGTGTCACCAGTGCCTTCCTCTGTCCTTGGCACACATCAGGTTCTTAATGAATGCTTGTTAATTGATTGCTTTGAACATGATAGAAAATATTCATACTACTGAGAACAAGATTGAATTATTCATTCTGGGCTTAACTTTCTCTAGAGGTAATCCAGGGTATGGAGTCCTTATAATGGATCTGCCTATAGAATATAGACTGGGGAAGCTATGGATGTAGTTAGAATTCTGTCCTGTATTCATTCACAATCCAAGATCAAGAGGATCTAGACTGAGAATGAGTCTCTTTGAACTTAACTGTGCTAGTCCTCAGGGAATAAATGCACTGGAACACACTGAACCTTTGCCCAGAGTTTAGGAGTGCCTGCCAGATTTCCTGACCTAGCTTTCAAAACTCAGTCATTTCTAGCCATGGTAAATAAGGATGTCAGTAAACAAGAAGAAAAAATGAAACCAAAATCTGAAGTTTTTAGCAAAGCAAGGAAAACAAATCTTAGTTATAAATAAACTGGGCAGCTAGGTGGTACAGTGGATAGTGCTCTGGTTTTGGAATCAGGAAGATTTATCTTCGTGAGTTCAAATCTGGCCTCAGATACTTATTAGCTATGTGACCCTGGGTAAGTCACGTAACCTTATTGTTTTCCTAATTTGTAAAATGAGCTAAAGAAGGAAATGCAATCCACTCCAGTATCTCTGCCAAACAAACCTCAGATAATGTCACAAATAGTCAAACATGACTGCACAACAGCAGCAACAAAAGTTAGAAATGAACATCCATGAACATATTACTTAACATTATCCCCAAGACTATGCATTCCAATAATAAAAGTCTCCTCATTCATTTTCCAAAATTACTCTGGCTCTATGATATCTGCCCTTAAAAATTAATTTTATTTTTATTATGTATTTAACAATCCTCAAAACAAGCATTTCACCATAGAACAAATGAACCTCTGTTCTTGAAATTTCTATTCTTTGAAAGTATATATTAAATTTGTTAAGGTAATAACTAACAATTACCTTGTTTTTATGTCCCCTTCTGAATGTCTATTAATTTTAAAACATGTCTTTTGCCAGAAAAATAGTCAAAGATTTTTTCTTTTTTTTTTTTTTTATTTTTTTTATTTTTTTTATTAAACTTTTAACATTTATTTTCACACATTTTTGGGTTACAAATTTTCTCCCCTTTTTTCCCCTCCCCCCCCCAGATCCAAGCTTTCTAATTGCCCCTGTGACCTATCTTCTCTCTCCTCTATCCTCCCTCCCTGCCCTTGTCTCCGTCTTCTCTTTTGTCCTGTAGGGCCGGATAGCTTTCTTGACCCCTTAACCTGTATTTCTTGTTACCCGGTGGTAATAACATTACATTTGGTCCTAACACTTTGAGTTCCAACTTCTTTGGCTCCCTCCCTCTCTACCCCTTCCCCTTGGAAGACAAGCAGTTCAATATAGGCCATATCTGTTTAGTTTTGCAAATGATTTCCATACTAGTTGTGTTGTATAGGACTAACTATATTTCCCTCCATCCTGTCCTGTCCCCCATTACTTCTATTTTCTTATGGTCCTTTCCCTCCCCATGAGTGTCGACCTCGTATTGCATTCTCCTCCCCATGCCCTCCCCTCTATCCTCCCCCCCATCCTACTTGTGCCCCTGTCCCCCACTCTCCTGTATTATGAGATAGGTTTTCCTATCAAAATGAGTGTGCATTATATTCTTTCCTTTAGTGGATTGTGATGAGAGTAGACCTCATGTTTTTCTCTTGCCTCCCCTCTTTATCCCACCACTAATAAGTCTTTTGCTTGCCTCTTTTATAAGAGATAATTTGCCCCATATAACTTCTCCCTTTCTCCTCCCAATATTTCTCTCTCACTGCTTGATTTAATTTTTTTTTTTTTTAGTATGTGATCCCATCCTCTTCAATTCACTCTGTGCACTCTGTCTCTATGTATGTGTGCGTGTGTGCATGTGTGTGTGTGTGTGTGTGTACTCCCACCCAGTGCCCAGATACTGAAATGTTTCAAGAGTTATAAATATTGTCTTTCCATGTAGGAATGTAAACAGTTCAACTTTAGTAAGTCCCTTATGATTTCTCTTTGCTGTTCGCCTTTTCATGGTTCTCTTCATTCTTGTGTTAGAAAGTCAAATTTTCTTTCCAGTTCTGGTCTTTTCATCAGGAAAATTTGAAAGTCTTCTATTTCATTGAAAGACCATTTTTTTTCCTGAAGTATTATACTCAGTTTTGCTGGGTAGGTGATTCTTGGCTTCAGTCCTATTTCCTTTGACTTCTGGAATATCCTATTCCATTCCCTTCTGTCCCTCAATGTAGAAGGTGCCAGATCTTGTACTATCCTGATTGTATTTCCACAATACTTGAATTGTTTCTTTCTAGCTGCTTGCAATATTTTCTCCTTCACCTGGGAATTCTGGAATTTGGCCACAATGCTCCTAGGAGTTTCTCTTTTTGGATCTCTTTCATGCGGTGTTCTGCGGATTCCTTGAATATTTATTTTGCCTTCTGGTTCTAGAATCTCAGGGCAGTTTTCCTTGATAATTTCATGGAAGATGATGTCTAGGCTCTTCTTTTGATCATGGTTTTCAGGCAGTCCCAGAATTTTTACATTGTCTCTCCTGATTCTATTTTCTAGGTCAGTTGTTTTTCCAATAAGATATTTCACATTATCTTCCATTTTTCGAATCTGCGCGGTATGTTCTGAGATATCTGTCTTTCTCGAAAAGTCCAAAGCTTCCATCTGTACCATTCCAGATTTGAGAGATCTATTTTCTTCAGTAAGCTTTTGAATCTCCTTTTCCATTTGGTTAATTCTGCTTTTGAAAGCATTCTTCTCCTCATTGGCCCCTTGCACCTCCCTTGCCAGCTGAGTTAGGCTAGTTCTCAGGGTGCCAATTTCTTCAAGATTTTTTTGGTTCTCCTTTAGCAGGGAGCTGATCTGTTTTTCATGCTTCTCCCTCATCCCTCTCATTTCCCTTCCCAGTCTTTCCTCCACCTCTCTAACTTGATTTTCAAAATTCCTCTTGAGCTCTTCCATCGCCTGAGCCCATTGGGTGGGCTGGGACACAGAATCCTCGATTTCTGTGTCTTTGCCTGATGGCAAGCATTGTTCCTCCCCATCAGAAAAGAGGGGAGGAAGTGTTTTTTTCTCTGCGATAAAGTACCCTTCAATAGTTTTATTTCTTTTCCCTTTTCTTGGCATATTCTCCACCTCGTGGCCTGAACTCTGAATGTTCTCCTCACACCCACCTCGCCTCCTACTCCTCCCAGCCAGCGTTTGGGAGGACTGAGATTCAAATGCTGCTTCCCACCTTAGGGCTTTTGGCGGGGGCAGGGATGTTATTCAGTGTTAAATTAAGTTCAGGTGGTCAGGGGCAGGGCCGCCTCTCTGGCTCAATTCCCTCAGGCAGTTTATGCACAGACCTTCCACAATGGATCCAGGCTCCCGCCCGCTTGGGGATCCACCGTCCGCAGCCGCCTCTCAGTCCCCACCTCCCGGGGGGGCCCGAGCCATGGGGGCACCTCACTCCCCTCTCAACCCGCCAAAGAGACTCTCTCACCTACCCCCGTCAGTCACCTGTTGGTGGGGGGGCCCGTGCCGCTGCTGAAGATCCCGCCTCTGGAGCCCTCTTAGGACTGTGCCTCTCAGAGCCGCGGCCGCCGCCACAGGTCCCGGCTGGGCTCCGTGTCTGCAACGCGAGGGACCTTTTGCGAGAGGTTTGCAGGTCCCTCTGTGGGTGGGGGGACCCACGTGGCCGCTGGAGATCCCGTCTCGCAGCCCTCTCGGATCTGCTTCCCACGTTGTCGCTGCCGCGATAGGGCTGCTCTCTGCTTCTCGCCCCGGCGCCCAGTCCACGGTGCGAAGGACCCCCCGCGAGAGGTTTGCAGGTCTCTCTGGAACAGAAATCTCCCTCGCTCCAATATTCCGTGGTCTCTGGGTGCAGAATTCGCCCTGGGTTAGTCCCCTCTGCCGTTCTGTGTTTTGTGGGTTTGGAGCTATGTGTATGTGCGTCTTTCTACTTCGCCATCTTGGCTCCGCCCCAGTCAAAGATTTTTTCAAGGATATATGCCAGGAGATAGGTAGACACTTAGGAGGGAAGTGGAATAATTACATACAAATTTGTAGAAAATGAAGCCATATTTCTCTCAATCTACTATTCCGGCTTCTGACTTCTCTGCTGATGCCTTATCTGATGTTTCTGAAGGTCCGCTGAAACCCTTAGAGCCATAGTGTTTACATCTAAATGAGAAACCTTGTTCGTTTTGTCTCAGTGTCTCTTAGGAGATGTTTTGCCTAGTAGTGAACTGTCCTGTGAGCTATTCCAGCTCCTTTTCTCCACGAGGCTCCAGTTTAAGTCAATAAATTTGAAGCACTTACTCCATTGATAGATCTATTTGCTCAGCAGGATGCTGTGCTACTTTCTTTTGGATTTAGCAGATATTCAGCATATTTAGAGAAAGGGGATCTTGGGCTACAGGATTCATGCCTTACCAAATATTAGGTAAATACAGCTGACTAACACTTACAAACAGGACCTGCTTTTCTCTAATGGTGAGTGTTCCTTCTGGGTAGGGGTCATTTGGGTAATGTGCAATAGTACATTTGGCAGGTCAAGCCCCATTGAATAAACATGTAGTTTGGCTCAAGGGGAAAAGAAATATTTAAGGAGAACTAGGAGAAATATTCAGCTCAATAACAAACATTTTAATAGTCTCAATGTATGTAAGTTGAGAATGTTAATTCTCTGTAATAGCCTTCTGCCAATTAACAAGCATTTCTTGAGCATTTATGTGCTAGGCACTGTATTAAGTGATGTAGATACAAAGAAATAGCAATGCCCCTGCATTCTAACTGGTGGGAGGGGTAGACTAATACCACACACAAATATAAGATATGTTGGATAGATCAATCAATCAGCAAATATTTATTTAGTGCCTGCTATGTGGCACCCCTAGATAGAGCACCAGGCCTGGAGTCAGGAAGATTCATCTTCCTGAGTTCAATTCTAGCCTCAGACTCTTATTAACTGTGTGACCCTGTTTGACTCAGTTTCCTAATGTGTCAGATGAGCTAGAGAAGGAAGTGGCAAGCCCCTCCAGTATCTTTGCCAAGAAAACTCCAAGTGGTGTCACAAAATGTCAAAGGCGACTGAACAACAACGTGTGACAGGCAGCAGATGGATTGTAAATTTGAAGGGGAAGGTACTAGTACTTAAGGGCACTAGGAAAGGCTTCCTGCAAAGACTAGCATTTGAGAAGAGTCTCCAAGGAAACCAGGGATTCTAAGAAGGCTGGAA
This sequence comes from Notamacropus eugenii, assembly GCF_028372415.1. Classification (NCBI taxonomy): domain Eukaryota; kingdom Metazoa; phylum Chordata; class Mammalia; order Diprotodontia; family Macropodidae; genus Notamacropus; species Notamacropus eugenii. The sequence goes on along the minus strand of NC_092876.1, from coordinate 284,020,855 downwards.
ATAAATTACCAACTAGTAGCCACTGTGGGCCCAACAGGGCTTGTCATGCAGAGGCCCAAGAGTAGCAGAGGAGTAAAGAAGGATCTCTGCCTATTAAGCAGAAGAACAAAGAAGAGACCAGAGGTCTCAGCACACAAGTGCTAAGCTTTGCCTATGCTATCTGGTTCAGCTAGATCACATGTCAAGCCTGTCTGGCTCTGGCCTATGGTCAATCAAGTGCAGTATAGCACAGTAGACCAAGCTCTAGATTTGGAGTCAGAAGACTTTAGATTCTGAATTTACCTTGTTGATTAGTATCTCTGGAACTCAGTTTATACATCTGTAGAATGAAGAAGTCAATCTAGATGACCTTTGAGGAAGGTCCCTTCCAGCTCTAAATACTTAATCCTAAAACTGGATCTCACAACGCACAGAGCTTGTGCATTCCAAGCTCCGAAGATCAAGTTAGAAGTCAGTAAAATGATACTCTTCTTTTCTGAGGGACAGGTCAGGTTTAAATTAAGGAAGTCCAGCCCTTGTGCCCTTCCAGTACAGGCTGAGGATGTCCTCTTCCTTCCTGAACCTCACCATGTACTGGCTCTTCATCCCGAAGCCTCATTCCAGCAATGGAAATACCCTCAATCTCTGTGGCTTTTCCCTCTGATCAGATGGTTCTGCCAAGAACAGAAAAGCACCAGGCCAAGCATGTCTCATTCCTCTCTGGGCTGTACTCTCAACTTACTCTCCCATACCCCCATTACCTTCATCCCCCTGCCAAACCCCTTTTCAGCTTCCTTTTGTGTTTTGTCTCTCTCCCATTAGAATATAAACTCCTTGAAAGAAGAGACTACTTTTCTTTCTACTTATATTCCCTAGGGTTTGGCACAAAGCAAGTGCTTAATAAATGTTAATAGACTATTAATAACAAAAACATATCTCCTCAGTTCAATCACTCAGTCCCATGATTCTTGGGGCCCACTTTCTCGAGATCTATTTCTCAGATTAGAACTGAGTGGACAAAGGGCAAATTATTGTGCTCTGCCAATACACACCATTCCAAACAAAAAGAAGTCATTTATTGCCAAGGCTGGCTAAGCAGGCAGGATCATAACACTAACAGGGAACCGTGGTGACTCCTGACTCCTTGAAAGAGAGAGTGGGAGTTTAATTTTTGCTGAAGGGTACCATTTATACCCAAGGACACAGAGTGTTCCCAGGCAATGTCTAATTTCCAGATGTTTTATGTTCAGTGTCCCTGTAAAGAATCTCTTTAGGACCAGTAGTGTTCCCAGAGAGAATAAGAAATTAGCTACCTAGAAAGTCACCTTAGGTCATTTGCAGTTTTGTTGGTGGCCTGAGGGTTATGAAATATAAACCTTTTGAGGTTTCTTTGACCTCTAAATCTTTGTCCCACTATACCTACTTGCTTCCATTGGAGAATCCAGAGACTACTTGTACAGCTGAAAGGGAAGATTAAGATGCTGGATGAGATTGACAGAATGGGGAAAAGCAGGGGACAATGTGTGAGAATGGCTGAGTCCTATTTTGCTTCCATACTCAGGCACATCATATAACATTAATATCAGTTTATTTCCTTTCCACTGATCCCAATGAGAAAAAGTTATTTTGTAAGCATATTATCTAATCACAAAAAGCATGAAGCAAAGAAAACTTTTCTTCTGAAATGAAGAAACAAGCATTTGTTTGCTTCTCTTGTCTTCTAGGTCCAAGAATTTCATAGTAGGTTTCCCAGAACCTTGGGGCCAGACAGGATGTCAGTGGGCTGGCCTGGGGCTAGCCTGCTTTCTTGCCTCAATCATTTTTTTCCTGTCAAAAACCAACATTGTTTTTACTGGAATATTTTGTGCATCAACTATATTGGACATGATTAAAGTGGATGGCAGATTCAGAGTCTAGTTTTGGCTCACTCCTTAACTAGTTTAGTAATTTTATGCTCTTTTGCTCAGTTTTCTGATGAGTTAAATAAGAGAGTTTGATTAGATCTTCTTTAAGGTCTATCCTAGTTTGATTATTCGAGAACATCTGATCATGACATTCTACAAAAAGCCATGGTTTCCTATACAGTTTTTTTTTTCTTTTGGTCTCAGGGATTTTAGTGAACTCCAAGATCAATATGAGTCAACAAAGTGATATATCACCCAAAACAGATAAAGCACCCTTAGGTTGCATTAAGAGTCATAGTGCCCAGAATCAAGGAGAACATAACCTTGAGGTCCTCCATTCTAATTAGACAACATGGAGAATTAATTGTGCTCAGTTCTGGGCACTGTATTTTAGGGAGTATTATTTTGTATTTACGTAATTGTTTTCATATTCCTTCATTGTGACTGTTTCATGTAAACTCTGGCGAGCACCCAGAGTGGAACAATCAACATGCAAAGAAGTTCTAAGATCATCCCACATTTAATAAAAAACAACACCATTCAAAGAATTGGGAATACATACCCTGGAGAATAAACGTCACAGGGAAAAGAATGATAGCTGCCTTCAAGTATTTGAAAAATACTTGAAAAAGAATTAGATTATTCTGTTTGGTCCCAAAGGACAGAGTGAGAAATAGTGGATAGAAATTACAAAGAAGAAGATTTGGGTTTGATATAAGACCAAAAAAAAATCCTAATACTTGGAGCTTAAGCAAAATAGAATGCATTGCACAAAGAAGTAATGGGTTCTTCAAATCAAGTAGAAAGTCAAGGACCACTCCTCTTAGGTCCAGGGTTTTAATAGGTGGCTTCTAGATCATTTACACTTTTATATTCTATGGTAGTTAAATATTTTTATTTAAAAACTTTATTTTCAAGAGTTTACAAGCCAGTGCCTAAACCTGTTAGTAAAGACCCAGGTAGTTCCTTGGATATAGTGTTGAGTCTAGAGTCAGGAAGTTCTGAGTTCAAATCTCGCCTCTGATACTTAAAAGCTATGTGACTCTGGTCAATGGGATTAACCTTGATTTTCCTCAGGTACCTCAAATGTAAAATGAGGACAGTGGTATCTACCTCACATGGTTGCTGTGAGGATAAAATGAAGTCATACTTGTGAAGTGCTTAATATAATGCCTGGAACAGAGTGTTATAAAAATGCTAATTATTATTAGAAAAGTCTACCTCAGTGGCTGATTGAAATAAAATAATCTATCTGAGGTAAGTTATCTAGCAGATATGAATCTTATACTAGGAGGAGAAGGGTCATAGAAGTTTATCTGCCATAGGCCCAGAGTGCAAATTTTATAGCACCAGAGGTTCCTCTTTGTCGTGTTTCTTCTTTATCTCTGCAACCTAGATTTCTCCATCAGTCGCAAAGAGTCCAAGGCTTATACTTTTCAATTCAGTTAAATTCACAGAATCATAGAATAATCGAATTATATTTGCAAGCGGCTTGGTTATAGATCCCATTTTACAGATGAAACTAAGACATGAAGAGTTTAGATGACTTGCTTGAGGTCCCACAGCTGCTAAGTTTCATGTAGAATTTGAACTCTGACTCTCTTAAATCCAAGTCTAGTGCCCTATCAGCTATACCAAGGGTGTGGAACCTGCAGCCTCAAGGACACATGTGACCCACTAGGTCCTCAAGTACAGCCCTTTGACTGAATTCAGTTACTTGAAGACCTAGAGGGCTACATATGGCCTCAGGGCCACAGGTTCTCCACCCCTGCACCAATTCAATTCAATTAAAAAGCCTCTTATTTTACACTTCTTATATTCAAAATGTTGTGCTAACAGTTAAGCACTGCAAAATAAAAGGCAGAAAAAGGAGAAGAAATAGCCCCCATCCTCAAGCAGATTCCATTCTATTAGGAGTGAAGGTGGAGTGCCATGAATATAATACAAAAATAATTAAACACAAAATAATTTAAGGAAGGAGAATGTATTGACAACTGAGTGGAATGAGAAGAGGTAGCCATGACTAATCTTTAAAAAGCATAGTTTCTGAAAGTCAGCAATAAAGAGAGAGTGAATTCTAGGCACAGGGTATACATAGCTAGTCCAAATATAAGGATGTGGCAGAAAGAATGTCAGTTCAATGAACATGTAGCTCAGTTTGACTGGAACAGAGTACATGAAGAATATGGTATAATAAGTCTGGCAAAGGAGGTTAGAGCCAAATTGTGGAAATTTTTAATTGTCACAGGGAAGAATTTATGTTTTATCCCAAAGGCAATAGGGAGTCACTGAAGAGTTTTGAGCAAAGGAGTTAAGCATAGATAGATCTACACTGTACAAAGATGATCTTGGCAAGTGTTTGGAGGACAGATTAGAGAAAATGAAGGCAGACCAATTAGAAAGCTGTTACTATGGTCTAGGAAAGAGGTACTAAGGCCCTGAAATAAAGGTCTGAATGCTTGGGATTGGTGGCAAAATGTGTGTGGAGGAGTGTTAAGGAGAGTTCTGGGGTTAGATGATGTTCTGGGGTTAGAATTGACAAGACTTGTCAGCTGATCGGATATGAAAAGTGAGAGAGAAGGGAAAGGAAAAAGACAAGGATGAATTTGAGATTACTAACATGGGTGACTATGGAAGCATGGCAGGGCCATAAATAATAATGGGGAAGTTTGGAGGATGGGTAAATTTATGTAAGGAAGATAATACATTCAATTTTGAACATCTTGAATTTAAGGTGCTAATGGGACAACCAAGTGGAAATGTCCAGCAGTCGGTTAAAGATGCAGAACTGAAATTTAAGAGAGTGACAAATGTTGAATATTTAAGTTTGGGAGTCACCTTTGCAGAGATAATTGAAGTCATGGGAATAGATAATATCAATAATTATCATGTGAATTACAGAATCAACAAGTTATTAAACATTTTTAGGCACCTAATATATGTCAGGCACTGTGCTAAATGCTGGGGATACAAAGAAAGGCAAAAGATAGTCCTGCACTCAAAGAGATCACAGAATTAATAAATGAGACATGTCAACAATTATGTTCAAATACGTTATTTACAAGATAAATTGGAGATGATGAACAGAGTTCATCATCAAGGGGGTTTGATAAAGTTATTTTTTGTTGTTATTTCTGTTTTTTGTAGAAGGTGAGATTTTAGCTATAACTTGAAGGAGGTCAGAAGCAGAGATGAAGAAAGAAAAAAAATTATAGTCGTGTTGAGGGAGGGGGAGATACAGCAAGTGATAATGAATGGATTAGGAAATTTTATGGCTTCTGCAAGGAACAGTGTCTGGATCATAGAGCAAGAGAGGGTGAATTAAGTATAAGGAGACTGGAAGGTGGGGGAGGGACAGGTTATGAAGGACTCTGAAAGTCAATGGATGTTATATTTGATCCTGGGAGTAATAGAGAGATACTTGAGTTTATTGAGTAGGGAGGTGACTGGTTATATGTGTACTTTAGGAAGATCACTTAGGCAACTATGTTAAAGGTTTATTTAAGTCAAGAGAGATATGTGGCCCAACAAGCAGGTTATTGCAACAGTCTAAATGTGAAGGCCCCTGTACTAGGATGGTGGCAAAATTGGGTATAGGGATGGTAAAGGATATGTAAGAGATGTTATGAAGGTAAAATCAAAAGGTCTTGGCAATAGATTGGACAAGAGAGGGTGAGAGTGAGAAAGGACTTGAGGGTGAAATATCTGTGTTGTAAGACTGAGGGACTGGGAAAATAGTGATATATTTGATATTAGTACTGAAGTTAGGACAACAGGAGGTTGTGCAGAGGTGAGGGTGTGGAGATAATTCAATTTTAGACATGTTCAATTAAAAATATTCATAGGACATCTAGTTCAAGATTTCCTTTAAGCAGTTGAAGATGTGAGGTTGGGGTCCAGCAGAGAGGTTAGGGCTGGATGAATAAAGCTATGGGTCTTTAGCATTGAGGTAATAATTTGAATCCATCAGAACTGATGACATTGCCAAGTGAAATACTACAGAAATAAAAGAGAAATGTGTCCAGAACAAAGACCTGTGGGGAAAGTCAATAACAGTTAACAGGTAAAGTCTTACTTGATGAAGATTCAGCAAAGGAGATTGAGAAGGAATGGTATATCCTCCAGGAAAGAGGAGAAACACGAAAGAGTAGTCATGAAAGTCTAGAGAGAAGGGAGTATTGAGGAGAACAGGGTCTTCAATAGTGTCAAAGGCTGAAGAGTAGTCAAGAGTGATGATTATTTGACAATTAAGATATCCTGAGCTGAATGATGAGGTTGGAAAACAGACTACACAGAGCTTAGGAGAGAATGAGAGGAAAGTGGAGGCTTTAATTATATACAACCTTGTCCACATAAGGGAAGAAAATATGTGATGATAGCTAGTGAAGAAGGATGGATGAAGAGAAGGTTTTTTGAAGATGGGGTTGGGGAGGTGTTAGCTTTTTTGTAGACAGTATGGAAACAACCAGGAGAGAAAGAGAGATTGAAGATAAACAATAGAAGAGTGGGAATTGTAGAAGAAGCAATTTGATGGAGAAGACCAGATGTAATGGGGTCACTTATGCATGTACAGGTGATGGCCTTGGCAAGAAGGGCCACCTCTTCATATAACATAGGGTGAAGGAGGAGATTGTGGCAGAAGGTTCCTGAGTAAATGTTAAATGAGAAGGAAAGAAGAGGGACTTCTCAGCAAATGGTCTCAATATTTTTTTTCAATAAAATACGAACATAGCAAGGTTTTTTGCTCAGAAGGATGGAGGAAAGGAGGGGTAGTCATCAGAAGCTTAAGGAAGCATAAATAACCCTGGAAAAGCAAGGGGTGTGTGGAATAGTGAGTCAATGAGGAAGGTATAAAAAGATTGTCCCGCTAAAAGGAGACCCAGCTGAGAGTATAAAACATAAATTTTAGTGAATCTAGTCAGCATGGTTTCCAGATTTTCTTCAGTTTCATTCAGCAGCCTACGAGTAGGAACAGTGGCAGTGGATGATAAGAATCACCTAAAACTGAGACTTGACAAGACAAGAACAGCAATAAAATAAGGAGAAAAGGGACTCACAAGCAAAGGACAAAGTAGAGTTAGTTGAATTGACTCACCAAAGGGTCAAGATGGATAAAGGAAGAAAGTGTAACTAGTACAGGGTTAATGGTCTGGGGAAGAAATGAGGGGTCAAGGAATTGGAGATCACAATGAAAACAAAATAGGGAGGTAAGGTACAAGGAATGACTACAGAACCATAGATTGGGATCAGATAATGGAATTTCAGAGTCCATGAACATAGAGGCTGTGCCCTTTTGGGTGATGACAAAATCAAGGGTATAAATCTCTGTGTGTAGCTGAGGTGGGATGGAGGAATAGGGCATGGGAACTGGAAGGTTAGAGTGTTTAAGAGAATATCAACATTTATATTAAAGTCCCCTAGTAAGAAGAGAGAAACTGGGATGGAAAGAAAGGCACTGAACTCATTGAGGAAAAAAAAGGAAATGTCCTGAAAGTCAGTAGATGATAGGCACCAGAATTTCAATTATGTGGTAGCTATAGATAAAGAGAACCTTAAAGGAAGAGAGGTTACTGAGTGCTGGTGGTGGAGGTTAAGCTCAATGGGGAGAAAAGAATATTCCAACTCTCCCACCTAGACCAGTGAGTTCAAGGAAATTAGTGAGTGCAGCCAATGCTGGAAAATGTGGTCAGGGAGACTGTGTCATCCGTAGGGAACCAGATCTCAGTGATGAAAGGATGTGGAAAAGGAAAAGGTTTAAAATGAAGCAAGTTTGTTACTAAACACCAACAAAATATTCACAGAGCCTATAGCAGCTATGAATACAATGGCCTAATTCTGAATCACAAAATATAGCAGACTCTCCACATGGAAGACAGAACCAAAACATTTATTTAAACACTAGAAATCTGAATCCCAACACCAGAAATACAAATCTGTAAGAACAACAAAGAAATCTATACAAAATAACTATGTAGGGAGCACACCATCCCCAAGTCTTCCTCCTACTATGGTCTTCCCACAAACGAGCACTTACAGCTTGCTGCCTGCTTCTTCTCTCTCCCTCAGGTCTAATTGCTGTGTCCAACTTCCTCTCAGGTCTGCTCAAACCTTTCTACTCCTCCTATTTCACAAGCACCTCCTACCACAGACTTGTGTAACTCAGGCTTCCATGTGACTCAAGCAGGTCACATGGGTCTAGTAATGGATAGGAAAGATCTTCCCATTATGAAAAAATACATTAACAATACAGTTACCCATGGAACAAGTTTTCCAGAGAGCACAGCGGAAGGATGGCTAGCTTTATAGTGAGATATTAGGGGATGGGGTTTGTGTTGAGGGAGATGGTAATAAGGGAATAATGGGTGAGGGAAGGAAAACAAGTTTTAATAACAGTGGGAAGGGTAGGGTTCAGAGTTATAACTGAGTGGTAATTTATCAATCACTGACAAATGAGTTCAGGTGGCTTATCAACATGACTAGAGGATAAGCTCAGGGTGAAATCTTCTCAGGGTGTTAGGCATCTCAGGTAAGGAAACCATGGTGGGGAATTTATGCAATACCATTTCTATCCTTTTCCTGCAGGCAGACCAGGCCAGAAGATAGGAGGAGGGAGCAGAATGGAATGACATCTCTCTTCCCTGCAAGTATAAAGAGACCAGCCAGTCTAGGAGGCTGGCATATGATGGAATGGTGTCTCTCTGATCTAGCTCAAGCATGAAGAGACCAGTGCTTGATAGAATACTGGCTCTCCAATTCCCCGGAAGCAGGAGCAGGGCAGCCTACTGCTCTATCAGAGGTCAAACTCACAGCCTGTGGGCTTTAAATGGTACAAAGCTCCCAAATACAGGCCAAACCAAATTAAAATGTAATTAGGTAATGTATAACAAAATAAATAAAAATACAACATAATCTAAATTTTTGGTTTTCTAAGTCAATATGTAACCTGCAGGGATCCCTTTCTATTTGAGTTTGACACCACCATCCTTTAAATCATAAATTTAGAGCTAAAAGGGACCTTAGAGGTCACTGAATACAAACTCTTCTTTGGAAAGGATCAGGCTTAGCCTAGAGAAGAAAAACCTTGGACAGGATCACTCTCTTCTAAAATGAGAAGAACTTACATGTGAAAGAAGAATTGCATGTATTTGGGTTGCCTCAAGAAGGCAAAACTTGAATCAGTGGGTAAATTTCCCTGGGAGGGAGAGGGGAGGATAGGCAGGTGGGGGGAAGAACAATGAAATTTAATATGAGGCAAAACTTCTAAGCAATTAAAACTGTAACAAAAGTGGAATGAGAGACCTGATCAGGTAGTGAGTTATCTATCCCTGAATGTCTTCAAGCTAAGTTTGGATGACCACCTATTTGTAATATTTTGTAGCAAGGAATTTTGTTTAAGTGTGGATTGGCTTAGATAACCTCTGGGGTGCCTTCTAACAGAGATGCTACTTCTGTGATACATCTTTCATAATATAACAACTAGAGCATAAGAATTGCCATATTGGATAAAATCTATGGCTCATTCAACTTAGGATTTTATTTGGGAATAACACCAAAAGGTGTTTTCTGAAAAAATCACAGTTGTACACACACACACACACACACACACACACACACACACACACACACAGCCATATCTTCCTTAAAGCAATTATTATATGCCCCCAAAGTTAGGAAGGTAGTGATGATGATGTTAATGGTGATGACGATGCTTTAAAGTTTACAATGCCCTTTATATAAATGTTATCAGTTCATTATCATAACAACTCCATATGGTGGTTATTACAGGTAACATTAGCCCCATTTTAGAGATAAGGACATTGGAACTCCAAGACCTAGAATTACCTGCCAAAGGTCAGATATCTAGTAAAGGACAAAGCTAGGATATAAACCAAGGTCTCCTTAATCAGCGATGGATGCACAATGATCTCATTGAGCATCCATCACTGATTAGTTTACAGAAATCCTTCTGGACTGTATTTATATATTCTCTTGTTACCTCTTAGAATACTGTTTAAAATTCCCTGAGCAAAGCTTTATCTCTTATCTTTTGTTTACCTTGAACCATAAAAACACATTCTATGAAATTTCCAGTACTTCTCTTGATGGCCTTTTAAACTTTGCCTATTCCAGATGTCCCACCTACACATCTTCCTTAACCACCACAGTCCTAAGTGATTACCTCCTCAACTGCACTCCTGTAGCCATTTTGTTGTCTTCTTGTTTACAAAGTTATTTGAGTGTGTCAATCTGAGTCTTCCCTACAGAAACAATGGAAACATGATGGAAAAGAAGACGGGGTACTTTGATAGGGTCTACTTTTGTTTCCAGCATGTAAAGGTACTGTACTTAATGTTTCTTTCCATTTATTTAATAATATTTTGTTCATTTTACAGCAGTGTCCAACTCTTTGTGATCCCATTTGAGGTTTGCTTGGCAAAGATACTGGAGTAGGTTGCCATTTCCTTCTCCAGCTCATTTTGCAGATGAAGAAACTGAGACAAATTGGATAAAGTGACTTGCCCAATGTTAGTCAGCTAAATGTCGGAGATAAAATTTGAACTCAGGTCTTCCTGACTCCAGGACCAGCACTCTCTCCAGCAACTTCACCATCTAATCTAAATATTAATTGAATGAATTCTTTTGGTCTACCCAGTGAAGGGAAATGAGATTGCCATTAACTGCATGGGGGTAACACTTTCCCTACCTCAAATTATTGCAATAGCCTACTTAATGGTCTCACTACCTTAAGTTTTTCCCCACTATAATCCATTTTCCCTACAATTGAACTGCTAAAGTTATTTTCTGAAAGCCCAAGTGCAACTCCCCTGTTCAACAAACTCCAATTTAATCTCCATTTCCTTTTGCATCAAATATAGACAATTCCATCTGTTTTTTTAAGGCCCGTCAAAACTTGGCTCAGCTTACTTTGCCAGTGCTTACCACAGTGTTTGACAAGTAAATGCTTAAGTACTTATTGATCATTTTCATTCAGTCATCCATCAATTCACTTATTAACACACTTTGCTTACCTTCTTGTCATTTATTTTCTACCCCAGTAGGATTCTTGGCTTTTCCTCACCAACATTTCATGCTCCCTCTCTGTACTTTTGCACCAGGGATTCTTCGTGCCTAGAACATATCCTTTACTCATTTCTACCTCTTAAAATCCCTTCTTTCCTTCAAAAATCAGTTCAAATGTTACCTTCTGCATGAAGCCTTTCCAGATCCTCCCCACTGCTAATGCTTCCCCCCCCAATTACTATATATTCATATTGTATATCTTATATATGTAGATTTTGGTCTTCTTCCCTTTTGTCACACCATGAAAATTCCTTGAGAGCAGGGGCTATATCATCATACCCTTAGTTCCTAGCATGAGAGTGCTCGGTATATACTAAAGTACTTTAAAATGCTAGTTGATTGGTTGATTGATTTTATGCTATCACATCCTTTTCCCCCCCAGGAACATGGACATAGTAATACCTGAGAAATTCTTTGCTAATGATGAATGTGATGGAAGTTTTAAGAGAAATTTTTGTAGAGATATATCTGTAACCCCACTCTTCCAAGAGGAAATTAGGTCATTTTTGAAATTTGTCTATGCCATTATACTCATATTTTGATGAATTTTTCTGTGACATGCCTATGCCCTCAAATACTCACACAGCTTCCAGGAAGCAAGGAGAATAGCTGTGATTAGCTCTATGTAATAGATGAAAGACCTTAGGCATAATAAAGTTAGGCTGAATGTGATGTGCCTAAAGCCACAGAATGAAGCAGGGTCAAAGCCAGGGTGAGAATCCAGGTGTGCAGCCTCTGTAGGGGTCAATGGCAGGCCACAGGAAAGAACACGAACAATCTTGAAGATTTTCTTAGTGCCCATGTAAAGCCAAGAGCTTTAGAAAGTAAATTGGACCGATATCTTCAGTATGTATTCCAAACAAGTTCATTCCTCTACTGTGGGAAAAGGGTGTGCCCTATCAATTCCACCAAGCTGTTTCTCAGGTAACCCCATCTGGAAGACAGTTTGCATCAGATAAAAAGAATAGGCAGAGTAATATTTGGCTATATCTCAGAAAGGAAGTCCCAGTACTGACACAGTTGTTTGTAAAACCAGAGGCATCTTGCAAAAGTCAAAGGTGTGGTAGTCACATTTTTCACCTGAAAGAGCATTGTGAAATCTTGGGTCATAGAGATCCAAGATTTCAGCCCTACTCCAATGAAGTGCTGAGAAACTCTGCCCATTAATTCCAAGTTCTAGAGGGATGAACAGCAGTCAGCTGGTGGTAATAGTACTACGCCTTTCTCTACTGGCTTTCTTGGCCTGGTAGAGAGTTCCAAAAAAACCAGACAACCCCCCCCCCCCCCCCAACATTTGTTAAGTTTCTTTTCCCCTATCTGAAAGAAGTAAATGTTATTTCCTGCCTTTTGGGAAAAGGGCGTCAGAGTCAAAAGAAATTGTGACATACTGTGAACCTCCCAAAACCATTCCAATCAATGAGCCTTTGCATCAGACCATTGTATTCTGCTAATCTTGCTGGGAAAAATCCAGCCTCTGGTAAAGGGGTTTGAAATAGAAGAAAAATCCTTGGGTTTGGAGTCAGAGGAGCTGGGTTTGAATTTTGACCCTGACATTTACCAGCGATGTGACCATAAACAAGTCACATAATCTCTTGGAGTCTCAGTTTTCTTATCTGTAAATTGGGAATAGGGATATACTTGCCCCACCCATACCCAAAGACGTTAAGAAACATATTTTATAAAGCTTCATGTGCTATGAAAATACCCATTCTTATATGACAAAAATCTTCACCCTGGTGTAGCTGCAAGAGCATTGAAGCAAGTCCCAAAAGCCTTTAGCTCTAGAGCTGACAAACTGTGGGTGCCCTAAGGTCAGTCCATCTCTCTGTACCTAATTTCAGTGTCTGGAAAACAAGGAAGATAAGCCCTATCTTCTTTGAGGGAAGTCCATGATCTCCTGTATACAATGCTGGACTTGGAGGTAAGAAGGTATGAGGTGGAGTTCAGCCTCAGATATTTACTAATTGTATGACTTGGCCAGCTTCTTCAATCTAAGTCTCCGTTTCCTCAATCATAAAATGAAGACAGACTAACAATATCATATCCACAGGGTTGTTGCAAAGATCAAATGATATGCAGAAAGCACTTTATGATACTAAAATCTCTCTATCAAAGTTATCTTGGGATAATGGATTCGAAAAGTAAGTTAGGTTATGTTAGTAATGTAAAGTAACGTTACAAGACAGTGAGTTATCCTCAAAACCAAGAAGATCTAGCTAGGTTCAAGTCTTATCTCTGATACATACTGGCTGTGTAGCCTTGGGAAAGTTAATTAACTTCTCAGTTGTCTAAGTCACTGTAAGGCTATAAATGACGGATAATGTGCTGACTCGCATTGTTAGAGGGAATTTCTTCACTTGGAAGTTCCCATAATGAAGCATATCACAATATCTATCCCTATCCTAATTCCAACTTTATGGCTTTGTTAAAAGGATCAAATTAGTTGGAACTATGCCCAAAGGACAACCAAACTGTGCATACTCTTTGATCCAGCAATACTAGTACTAGGTCTCTATCCCAAAGAGATCATAAAAAAGGGAAAAGGACTCATGGTACAAAAATATTTATAGCAGCTCCTTTTTGTGGTGGCAAAGAATTGGAAAGTGAAGGGATGCCCATCAATTGGCAAATGGTTGAATAAGTTGTGGCTTATGATTGTGGTAGAATGCTATTGTGCTATAAGAAATGATGAGCAGGCAGAAATCAGAAAAAAACTGGAAAGACAGATGAATTGATGCTGAGTGAAGTGAGCAGACCCAGGAGAACATTATATACAGTAATAACAACATTGTGCAATGGTTAACTTTGATAGACTTAGCTCTTCTCAACAGTGCAAACATCTAAGACAATTGCAAAAGACTTGTTAAGGAAAATGCTCTCCACATCCAGAGAAAGAAATATGGAGTCTGAATATAGATTGAAATATGCGATCTTCTCTTTTTTTGTTGCTAGTGCTTTCTTTTTCATGTTTTTCCCTTTTGTTCTGATTCTTCTTTCACAAGATAACTAATGCAGAAATTTGTTTAATTTGATTGTACATGTATAGTCTATATCAGATTGTTGCCATCTTGGGAAGGAGAAAAAAATTGGAACTCAAAATATTACAAAAGTGAATGTTGAAAACTATCTTTACATGTAATTGGAAAAAAAATAAAATGCTGTTAAGTGTGGGGGAAGAAGAATCAAATTAGAATATAACTAAAAGTGTTTTAAAACCTATAATGTTTTATAGAAATTAATTTTTACTAAATTTTAAATTGCATTCATTTATTAAGTATCTATTATGTGTACTATACTGCGCACTATAGAAATACTAGAATTGTATATTCATCATGTGGTAAAGCTTGAAAAGAACTCTGAGTTCATCTAGTCCTTCCCCTACTTGACTATAGAATAGAAAATAGAAAAATGGAAAAAATAGGAGCATAATCTAGTCTCTGATTGTATACTTCCAGTGATGGGAGACTCATTCCCTCACAAGACAGCAAATGTATTTCTGAATACTTTTTACTGTTAAGATAAATGCATCTTGAAATCATTTGAGGTTTTTTGGCTGACATATGCGATTGATGAAAAATAAGGATGGCTTAGTAGTTTGAGAGCTAGCTGTACTTAAGAGTCAAGAAGACCTGGGTTCAAATTGCACTTTTTATACATATTGGCTACATGATGCTAGACAAATAAATTAACCTCTCAGTACCTAAGAATATAAGTTCCAGAACATGACACCTACATTGAGAGGAGTTTCCTCATCTGAGAATTAGTTTTTTATACCAGTGAAGTCCTTATCCTTATGTACTACTGCATGTTGAGCTTTCAACCCCCTAAAGCCCCTAAGTCTATTTCACATGAACCACTTCATAGACATTCTGCTCCCCTCCCCGTTCTGTATTTGTGTAGTTGACTTTAGAATCCATCTGTGCAACCTTCTGCTTATCCTCACTAAATATTGCCTTGTCAAAGTCAACCTTATCTGTTGAGGTCATTTTTTATCCCAATTCTGACACCCAATGTATTAACTGTCTCTCCCAATTTCATAGCATCTTAAAATTTTTTAAGCTTACTATATAGGACTTCACCTGAATCATTGATAAAAATGTTGAACAGAAGAAAATCAAGGATGGTGCTCTGAAGAATTCCATCCAAAACCTCTATATAGGTTGAAAACCATAAATTAATTGTCATTCTCTAAGTCTGATCATTCAAGAAATTTCAAATCCACCTAACTGTACTGTCATTGGGTCTTCCATCTTCCTATCATGCCTGTTAGAATAGGGTGAGAAACTTTGACAAATTATTTTTGGAAACCCAAGTTATCTATATCTGTGGCATTATGTTAAGGTAAATTAATTTACCAAACTAGTAACTATCAAAAAGGCAGCTAGGTAGTACAGTGGGAAGAGTACTGAGCCTGAATTCAGGAAGATTCATCATCCTGAGTCCAAACTAGGCCTCATTCACTTACTAGATGTGTGACCTGGGCAAGTCATTTGACCCTCTTTGCCTCAGTTTCCCTCATCTGTAAAATGAGCTGGAAAAGGAAATGAAAAACAACTCTAGTATCTTTACCACGAAAACCCCAGCTGAGGTCATGAAAAGTCAGACAAGACTCAACAACAGCTATCAAAAAGGCAAAAGTCTGGCATAACTGATTTTTATTTTTCATTTAAATGTTCTCTTTAAAACATATTTATTAATATAAAGTCAATGGTACTGTGAAGATTATGTGTTTGCAAATTAAAGGATCTAGATTCACATTTCAACTCTTAGACTGACTAGCTGTGTAACCTTAGTAAGGAAATATAAACTCCCTGGGCCTTAAGTCCTTCATCTGTAAAATGAGTGGTCTGCACTGAATAACCTTTGAGATCCTTTCCAGCTCTAAATCTATTAAGAGTCACACTTGCTTAGTAGATAGTCATATTTAATCGTGTTAATTTCAACTCCAAGTATCCTAAGACTTTTTCAGCCGTGTCTTCTTAATCCCCTTCAGGATTCCTTAGTCATTCTCATTCATATTTCTTCATGAGATCATAGTACCTATAATATCTTATTGTGCCTTATTACTTTGTATTATTTCAAATAGGTCTTTCCATATTTCTTTGCTTTTTTTATAAAGGTCCATCTTGATTGCTTTATAGCATTTCATTACATTAACATATTATTAATTATTTAGCCATCCACCTTTTGCTGGTGGGTTGTGTTGTATTGCTCACAGTGTTTGTTTTTGTTTTTTGTAATGATATATGATATATGATATTGATATGACAATCCTTGGACAGCTCTTTTACCGTGTTTGATTTTGATAACAATGTCAGGAATATTCATAGCAGTGGAATCATTGGGTCAAAAGGTATGATTATTTTTATAGCATTTACAGCGTACTGCCAAAGAGCTATCCTAAAAGTTTGTACAATTGGCATAATTTATTTCTAATGAACCTATGCTGGACTGTGATTATCAGTGCTTCCCTTTCTAAGATGTCTGTCACTTCTTTTATAATTTGTTATGCTGTTTCGCTAGGAATTGACATCAAATTCACTAACCTATAATTTCTAGGTCTAAGAAACAGTATACATAAAAATAGGCAGAAGGAAGAAAGTGAGATGAGGTCAGGGAATAGAAAGTGTTCTACTTTGAAAAGATACAATCCATCATTCAACAAGTATTTACTAAGTACATACTATATGCCAGAAAATTTGCTGTTTCTCCTCCTCCTCCTCCTGCTCCTCCTGCTCCTCCTCCTCCTCCTCCTGCTCCTCCTCCTCCTCCTCTTCCTCCTCCTCCTCCTCCTCCTCCTCCTCCTCTTACTACTACTACTACTACTACTGTTACAACAACTTTACTACTATATTACTATTAGTTAACATTTATTTATTTTTAAAATTTATTATATTTTCAATTCACAGAATAAAACAAGAATTTCTATAACACAGTACAATAAAAAAGATGATTACATAGGAAACTTCAAATCTCCCATGTACTACCTGCTATTCCCTCCAAATATACAACAGTTATCATGTAAATTTCTTGTTATTTCCTTCCCTCCCATTCCTAGAGATGGCAACCATTAGATGCAAATAAGTGTGCTTGTGTGCATACGTGTGTGTATGTGTGTGTGTTAAATTATTCTATACATACTTGTATTTATCAGTTCCTTCTCTGGATGCAGATAGAATGTTTCTTTATATGTCCTTTGCTTTTAATTTACGTATTTTATAATAGAATGACTTAGTCACCCAAAGTCATTCTTAAAACAATATTGCTGTGACTATATACATGTTCTCGTGGTTCAGCTCACTTAGCTCTTCATCATTTTGTGCAAGTTTTTCCATGTCTGTCTAAGGTCACTGAGATCATCATTTCTTATAGCACAGTACTAGTTCATCACAAGCATACACCACAATTTTTTCCATCATTACGCAATTGATGAGGATTCCTGCAAATTCCAGTTCTTTGCCACCACAAAGAGAGCCACTATAAATATACCATTCAAAGTTATAATTTCCCTCTATCTTTTATTCACTGTTTTCTTTCTCAGCCTCTCTTTTTACCCTATCCCTATTATCTTATTCCCCCGCACTTCACCCACTCCTCCAAGAATCCCCTAACCCCTCATTCATCCCCCAACTCACATTTAGATAGTGTTTACACTGTGTCAAGCGTTGTACTAAGTGATTTACAAATATTATCTCATTTAATGTTCACAACAGCCCCGGAAGGTAGGGGCTATTTAATCTAACAGACTGCTGTTGAACAGATTTAACCAATGTGGAAACTGAGATAAAATGACTTGGCCAGGGTCATACAGCTAATAAGTGTCTCTGCTGGATTTGAACTCAGGTCTTCTTTTCTCTTCAATATAGCTAAAGAAAAAAATTGTGGCTCTTTGCTATTGCCTCAAGCCTTCTGGGATTTAGTCTTTCTCAGCACTATTATCACAGGACTCTGTTACACTTTTGGAAATCATCTTCAGTTGATTGCTTTCAATTCTATCTTTTTTATTCAGATTAAGCCAACAAACATGTATTAAACACTTAGCAATGTGCTAAGTTCTGGAAACAGAAATACAAGCAGAAATAAAGAAAATTCATGCCCTCGGGGGGCTTATATTCTAATGGAGCAAGAGAAGACATAAAAGGAAGGTAGAAAAGGGAGACAAAAAGAGAATGAAGACATTGTGGGAAAAGTCTGGAGAATCACAGATGGATACTGGTCAGGAATAAAGATACATGATTTGCCTGGGTATCCTCCTTAAAATGGAGGTTCTGAAAGGAATCAATCAGAGGAAGAGACCACAATAGTGCAAAAAACTTCAAGGGTGATAAAGTCAGGTGTAGAATGATCTTACAGGATGAGATGGCTGGCATGGCATGATGGAGAAAGGCTGAAATGCTAGGAATGGGATCTAGACAGAAATAAAAATATGCATAGCTTGAGCACTCTCTTTAAATTGTAAACATCTTTAAAACCTGAGTTGTCTTATGAGCTCCTTGCTCATCTACCTACCATGTGTTTTACAACTCCCTTTTATCATCCATGATAGAACTATCTAGAAAAATATGAATTCCATTCTTGTGAAACTCTTAGACTATGTGGATTGATTTCCGTTGTAGAATCAGAGCATGGAAGCTTACTTAGCTTTTTTTCTCTGAACTACTTGAAATAACATGGTATTTTATGACCTATACTGAAGTATGCATAGTATTTCCCTTCTTATCAGTCACAAACTTCAAAAGGGCATAATTACTTCCTCCCAGAGATCTTTGACTTCACCCAACAAATTCTGACTATGGTCAGAATTGGTTCTAGAATATCAGTTCCCCTTTCAACTTCCTTTACCTTTTGAAATATGAAATTGCAGGAAGACAAGGTCAAAAAAATCATTTGCTGTGTTTTGAGCATAGAAAGAGTTTCACTGAAGAAAATCACAAAACCTTTCTCACTGGGTTCACTACTAATTTACGTTGCACAACCCTATCTGGGCTTTCACTGCTGCTGGGGAAGACTACCAACTGAACTAGGTATTAATTCACTATCCCATTCTCCACACTGACTCTTGCACACATTTTCATCCATCCTTAAACTCCTTAACTTCGCTTGACCCCACTTTCTCAGCTAAACTTTGCCTGATATTTTACGGGGAAAATTGAGGCCATTTGCCAAGAATTCTCTCTTCTCTCCTCTTTTTCATTTCCTATCCCTCAGATACCTTCTGCCAATTGCTCTTGCTTTGCCCTTGTTTCACATGAGGAAATGGCCTTACTCTTTACCAAAGTTAACCCCTCTACTTGTTTAAATGATCTCATTCCCTCCTGTCTACTCCAACAGATTGCCTCCCAGTCATCCTCATTCTTTCACTTATTTTCATTCTCTCCCTCTTGGGTGGCTCATTTCCTACTGCCTACAAAAATGTCTATGTCTTCCCCAATGCAAGGAAAAAAATCTCTCTTGATCCTTCCATTAGTGTTATCATTCTATTTCTCTTCTTTCCTTCGTGGCTAAACTCTAAGAAAACGGTGTCTATAATAGGTGCCTCCACTTTCTTTCCTCTTACTTTCTTGTTATTCCCTTATAATCTGACTTCAAACCTTATCACTGTACCAAAACTGTTCTCTCCTAAGTCACCAATGATCTTCCAGTTGTCAAACCCAAGGGCCTTTTCTCAATCCTCATTCTTCTTGACCTCTATGTAGCCTTTGGCACTGTTGATCACTCTCTCCTCCTTTATACTCTTCTCTGTAAGTTTTTAAGACACCACTCTGTCATGGTTCTCCTTCTATCTGACTACTCCTTCTGCCTCCTCTATTGTATCCCAATCCAGATCATGGCTCTAACCATAGGGGCCCCTCAGAGTTCAATCCTGGGCCCTCTTTTCTTCCCCCTGTATTTTTCATCAGTTCCCATGGATTTAGTTACCCTCTCTATGCTGATGATTCTCACATCTACCTCTCTTGCCCCAGCCTCTCTGCTGACCTCCAGCCTCACATCTCCAACTACTTTTCAGATTTCTCAAATCAGATGCCCAGTAGCTATCTTAAACTAAATAGATTTGAAACCAAACCCATTTTCATCCCCCTAAAGTTCCCTGCTATCTTTTCCTATTACTCTGGAGAGTAACACCATAGTCCCAGATCCTTAGATTCACAATCTAAGAATCATACTGGACTCATCTCTATCCTTACTGCCCCCTATCCAAACTGTTGTAAAGGTTTACTAATTTTACCTTTGTAACATCTCTTGGCTATTACTCCCAAAATATTCTTCTCTCTTTTAATATTGCCACTACTCCATTGCAGGCCCTCATCACATTACATTATAACCTGTTGGCAGATCAGCCTGCTTCAGATCTCCACCACTCCAGTCAGTCACTGAAGTACACATCTGAATATATTGCCTCTTACTCAGTAAACTCCAGTGACTCCCTGTTGCCTCCAGGATCAAATACAAAATGCTCCATTTGGCATTCAAAGCCCATCATAACCTAGTCCCCTCCTATTTTTCTAGTCTCCTTGTACCTTACTCTCCAAAATACCTTAGTCTCTCTTGTTGATTCAATGATACTGGCTTGCTAGCTGTTCCATAAACATGACACACCAGATTTCTGTTCAGGGTATTTTCCCTGGCTTTAATACTTTCTCTCTTCTACTCCACCTATTGAATTCTCTGGCTTCCTTTTAAAATACTGTAATGGCAAGCAAAATAGGATCTTTTGCCGTTTTTATTTTAGTATAATCAAGTGCCTCTAATGGAATCTTTTCTTTATCAACCAAAAGTCTTTACTAGGAGTGACGTACAGAAATAAGTTTCTTTAATTGGAAACAGTGTATATTTGTATTGTTAATTATTTGAATGTGATTAAAGATCTTCCCCACCCATTAATAGGCCTGCCCATTAAAGGGAGTTTCATTAGGGAAGATTTGTAAGAAGGCCCACACATTTTGTTAATGAGGCACTGGTTCTCAAGGGTTGTGATGCCCTCTGGCTCTAAAAAATTGCATAAGTACTCTGAGGCTGAGGTTTTATTTTGGGGCTTAGTTTTTTGAAGAAGCTTTGTGTGCCAGATGAGACTTGGGAAGCCATGAAGCAGCCCCCCAGCTTTGAAAATCCAGATGTTGGTGTTTTCTTCTCTGGTAGCTATGTATGTATGGCCAAGAAGTTGTATCTGTCTTTTGGTTTGTGATGTATATATTGCTTATAGTCAGATAGTTTGGAAACTCTGTTTATTTAGATTTCTCTGTATTTTCTCTGAAGTTCAGAGTGCTGACTTTTCCTCCAGAACCTAAGTGAATGATGCATGTTCATGATTAAAATGATTTTTTTGGTGTATGTTCATCCTTCATTTTCAAAGAGGACTATGACATCAGAGAAATGATAACATGACTTGCACTTGACTTTGTTTTGAGTGAGTGAGGGCTGTGCAAGGTCACCAGCCTCACTTTCTCCTCCTGAGCCATCTGGATCCAGTGACCAGATATTCATCAGAATATAGGGTGTAGGCTGTATTCAGGGAGGACCAGTACCAGTACCAGTACCTTTGGTGTATGGCTGCCAAGCCCTTTTCAGGGCTCTTCCATCTTTGGTGTCCACCTGTTCTACCTAATTCTCACCTATGGCTCCAAGAAGCTGCAGCATGCATAGCGGTCATACCGTGGTAAACCGTTTCAGCAGATGGGCTAAGCTAGGTTGAGGGTAACCAAGGGTTCTCATACCCATTGGTGAGTTAGGGGGGTGTCTAACCCAAGTATGTGAAGACTTCATCTGGTGGAATGGGCAGATGAGAACTATTTGTTCCAACAGTCATGAAGGCGATGTGGAGCTCTTAGAGCTTGGTTAGACATTGAAGACACTGAGGTCATCCACTGCATCCTCATCCATCACCAGTTGTCTTGACTCTGTCCTGCCCCTAGATTATGATGACTCTGGAGGAGAGAGTGAGGCTGACAACTTCGTGTAACTCTGCCTCACTTAAATCCAATTTATGCACGAATCAAAAGACATCACCCATACCATTTCATTATTATGCCTCAAAGTCCTGTGGTAAAAGGCAAGTGATGAAGCAGCAGGTACAGATACACTGAGAGCTGTAGTCATAACCCTGCACACAGGCAGCCCAGGCCATAAGGTTGTTTCTCACTGGAAGCAACAGTGGGACTTGGCAGCCCCCTGGGTGTCTGAGCAGCCTTTTAAGGATCGCACTGCTCACCTCCTGGTGTGAGGAAGGGGGCTAGAAAAGGTGCCCTAAACATTGCCTGCTTACCCAACCCTGGCCTGATTACCGTGGCAGGCAGGGAATCCCACTATGTGGTTGAAACACAAAAAAATGTACAAAAACATGTGCAAAGATGATTCCACTCACCATAGGCACATGGAACGTGCACTCACTAATAGACAACACAAAATCCAGTAGACCCAAAAGAAGAACTGCTCTTGTTGTAAAAAAACTCAACAGGTATCACATCCAAAAAGCAGCCCTGAGTGAAACAAGGTTGGCAAATGAAGGCCAGTTTACTGAGGTCAGAGCTGGATACACCTTTTTCCTGGAGTGGGCAAGGTGAAAGTGATGTGGGTTTTGCAATCAAAACCAATCTAATCAGCAAACTGGCATGCCTGCCAAAAGGAGTGAAAGACAGGCTTATGACAATGCGATTGCCACTCACAGGAAAACGCCATGCCACCATCATCAGTGCCTATGCTCCCACCATGACAAACCCTGATGAAGTCAAAGAAAAACTTTGTGAAGACCTAGAGACCCTTATCTTCAATGTGCCAAAAGAGGACAAGCTTATAATTCTAGGTGACTTTAATGCTAGAGTAGGCTTATACTACCAGACTTGGCAGGGAGTCCTAGGGAGGAACAGAGTTGGAAATAGCAACAGCAATGGTCATTTACTGCTGAAGACTTGTGCATCATATTACCTTCTCATCACCAACACTGTCTTCCACTTACCTAAATACAATAAAACTTCATGGATGCATCCTCACAGCAAACACTGGCATCTAATAGATTATGTGATTTTAAGGAGAAGAGACAGACAAGATGTGAGAGTGACAAAGGCAATGTGTGGTGCAGAGTGCTGGACTGATCATACACTTATCCTTTCCAAGCTAAATATTCACATTCATCAAAAGTGCTGATCCCAAGGCAAAATGACTACCAGAAAAATTAATATCAGCAAACTAGAGCTCTTCTCTGAGTGTGAATAGTATGTTGCTAACTTGGAGGGAAAGTTGAGCCAGCACACAGTTGGCAGCAGTGGAGCAGAAAAGGAGTGGGCATCTTTCAGAGATTTGGTGTACAGTACTGCATTTGCTCATCTGAGTCAGAACACTCACAAACACCAAGACTGGTTTGATGAAAATGATGGGGAAATTCAGAAGCTGCTAAATGAAAAACGAGAACTCCACAGGATTTACCAGCAGGATGGTTCATTCACCTCTAAGAAGGCAGCATTTAATTCCGTCCAAAGCAAAGTACAATCAAAGCTTAGAGAGATGCAGGATTCCTGTCTCAGTAAGAAGGCAGATGAAATTCAGTTTTATGCTGATAGTAACAATCCAGAGTGCTTTTATGATTCCCTGAAAGCTATTTATGGACCAAAAACCCATGGTGCATCACAACTACTCAGGGCTGATGGAGCCACATTGATTAGTGATAAGGACATGATCCTAGAGAGATGGGCTGAACACTTCCATAGTGTTCTCAACAGACCATCGTTAATCAATGCTGAGGCCATTGATTGTTTACCTCAAGTTGAAGTCAATCCCTCCTTAGCTGAACTTCCAACTGAAGAATAGGTTTTCAGGGCCATTAGCCTCCTTTCACATGCAAAGCACCTGGTGCTGATTCTATTCCAGCTGAGATTTACAAGGTAGGGTGCTATGGCCAGCATAGTTGGGCAGGTCCAAGGTGGTTACGGGGCTTACAGAGCGAGGATGAAAAGACAGGCAGGACACAGCAGTCTGAACAGGCTAAGTTTATTCTAGACTTACTGAGCCAACAAATCAGAGGATCAAGGTGCTTAAATAGTAAAAAACCATAGGGATAGCAATTGAGGCAAGAGAACAGAACAGATCATGATAAGTAGAAAGGGAGGCCTCAAGGCCTTTTTTCTCAGAATATTATCCTGTATAGAAGGGACCCTGTTTCCTGGAACTTCAACACCCAAATTCAAGAACATGCACCTGAGAACAATATATCACTTAACTTCTCAAGTCAGCTTTATTCTCCCTTGGAGGAAGGGAACTCTTGATAAGGAGCTCTTTCAAACCCCTCAAGGTTCTCTATAGTAGGGGGACCATTGCTCATACAAAAGTTGACTGATATTTTCCAGGTTATATGGCAAGAAGAGATTATCCCCCAGGTGTTCAAGGATGCCTCCATTGTCCATCTCTATAAGGGTAAAGGGAATAGGTTGTCCTGTGACAATCACAGGGGGATCTCTCTCTTAGTCATTGCTGGCAAAATTCTTGCTAGAGTCCTCCTTAATAAGCTGATCCTTTATCTGGAAGATGGTCATATGCCTGAGAGCCAGTGTGGCTTCAGAAAGGGCTGAGGAACAGTCGATATGGTGTTTGCTGCCCAACAACTCCAGGAGAAATGCCAGGAGCAGAACAGAGGTCTGTACACAATGTTTGTAGATCTGACCAAGGCCTTTGACACTGTTAGTTGTGAGGGCTTATGGAAAATTATGTCAAAATTTGGTTACCAGAGAAGTTCATCAATATTGTACACCAATTTCATGATGACATGTTTGCCCAGGTTCTGGATAATGGGCAAAGCTCTCGTGGCTTCCCAGACACCAATGGAGTGAAATAGGGCTGGGTGTTTGCTCTCATGCTTTTTAGTATGATGTTTTCAGTCACGTTGACAAATGCTTTCAATGAGGATGAACATAGCATAAAGATCAGCCACCAAACTGATGGTAAGTTCTTCAATTTGAAAAGGCTACAAGCCAAGACCAAAGTGGAGGGAGTGTTGGTGCATGATTTTCTGTTTGCAGATGATTATGCACTCAGGGCAGCCTCTGAAGCTGAGATGCAACAAAGTATGGATTAGTTCTCTGCTGCCTGTGCTAATTTACAAAAGTTACAACAAATGGAGAAGTTTTGAATGTTATGGATAAGTTCACTTACCTTGGTAGTGTACTTTCCAGGGATGTACACATTGACAATGAGGTTGATGCATGCATTGCCAGAGCTAGCTCAGAATTTGGGAGGCTCCAAAGAAAAGTCTGGGAGAGAAGAGGTATTAGACTGACTACCAAGTTGAAGGTCTAGAGAGCTATTGTGCTGACCTCATTGTTGTATGCCTGTGAAACATGGACAGTCTACCAGTGCCATGCCAGGAAACTGAATCGTTTCCATTTGAACTGTCTTAGGAAGATTCTGAGGATCACCTGGCAGGATAAGGTACCAGACACTGAAGTCTTTGCTCGAACTGAACTGCCAAGTATTCAAACTATGCTTCAGAGAGCACAACTCTGATGGGCTGGCCACGTTGTTCGAATGCCAAATGTATGCTTGCCAAAAAGACTATTTTACAGAGAACTTGCAAGGGGTAGAAGATCACATGGTGGCCAGAAGAAATAATACAAGGACACTCTCAAGGTCTCTCTCAAGAACTTTGGATTTGACTGTGCAACATGGGAGACACTGGCACAGGACCACTCATCATGGTGTGCCCACATAAGAAAAGGTGCTGTAATCTTTGAGCAAAGCACAAAGTAAAGTCAGGATGTGCAAATTTGGGATATCCACCCCAAATATTCATATGGACTACCTGTGACCAACTTGTAGTAGAGCATTCTGAGCTCATATTGGTCTGATCAGCCACAGTAGGACACACTGAAATTTCACTTTACAAAGGTGATGTCATTTTGGTCTTCTTCGAAGACAAAGGACAACAACCATTCATCAAGATAACTGCAGATGGTCCAGGAAGCAATGGGAGACCTTGGCCTTTTAGGCTAAGGCCTTTTCAGGTACTCACTTAAAGTGAAGTAATGACCATTCAGTGAATAGGCCTCTTTAAAAGGTAGTCAGTGGGATAGCCCCTTTAATAGAAAAGAGAAATAAATAGACAAATCACTTTGGGAGGGGCAGGAGCCTCAGGGTTGTTGTTTGGAAGAGAAAGTGCTACAATTAACTCTATTGACTGTAAGGCAGGAGAATTCAAAACCAGCCATTGAGTGGAGGTTGAGCAGGGACCCTTTGCTGTTCAATCTGTGGACTTCAGAGTGCATGGGGAGGAAGGAAGGAAGGAAGGAAGGAAGGAAGGAAGGAAGGAAGGAAGGAAGGAAGGAAGGAAGGAAGGAAGGAAGGAAGGAAGGAAGGAAGGAAGGAAGGAAGGAAGGAAGGAAGGAAGGAAGGAAGGAAGGGAGGGAGAGAGAGAAAGAGAGAAAGGAAGAGAAAGAAAGAAGAAGGGGAGGGGAGGGGAGGAGAAGGAGCTATCTAGCTAGCTGTGCCCATTTAGGTAGCTTGGTCTACTCACAGGTTGTGTTCATCCTTCTCTTTTCGAAGAGGACTAGGACACCAGAGAAACGATGACATGACTTGCACTTCACTTTATTTTGAGTGAGTGAGGGCTGTGCAAGGTCCCCAGACTCATTTTATCCTCTATTAAAGTGATTGTTAACCCCTCAAAAGTTGCCTTTCCTTTTATAAATGCAGATCTAAGTACCTGTGATAGCAGCTCCCCCTTCCCCGCCCCATGTATGTCAGGTGCTTACTGTTACAAATCCCAACTAAAATCCCATCTTTTAAGGAAGTCTTTCCCAATCTCCTCTTAATTCTAGTGTGCTTCTTTTGTTCATTATTTCTTATTTATCATGTATATAGCTTGTTTTGTATATATGTTTGCATGTTCTCTCCCTCATTAAATTGTAAGCTTCTTGAAGGGAAGGACTAACTTTTGCCTCTTTTTATACCCCCAATTATTTAACACATTGCTAGTAAGCTCCTAGTGTTTTTTAATTGTTTGATTTGATGGATGTCTTGCTAGGTGAAATTTCCACTGACAACCATATCCAGTTTCCATGCCAAGTTTAATACCTATACCAGGAATTTGTCATTCAATGCCTTCTTCAGACCAGACAGTCTGTAATATATTCTCACCTCAATATGTTTTCCAACTCTCCCTTCATTTATCTTCACTGAAATGTTCTCTGCCACAGTTTCTGGATATTATGAGACTAGGTCCATGGATTTATGTAAAAGAATAAATTTTCTCAGCATATTTTATCTTATCTTATTTTATCTTATCTGTTCTTTGGGGAAAGAGTGTACCTTTCCATTGCTATATTCCAGTCATGAGTCATATAACACCACAGCTAAGTGGTATTTATGAGATCATCTTTATCTCCCTGCATTAATATCTCTAGCTCACTTTATTACCCATATTCTGGTAATTAGCACATAGACATCTGAGGTCATTTTTATCATTTCTGTCCCTCTTTGTGGTTATTTCTTCCTGGACCCTCATGTTCCTGCCCATACCATATGTGTTTCTCTCAAGTATTTTTTGACAGTTATATCTGGGCAGTTTTCTCACTCATCTTCCCTTTTTGTTTAAAAATTTTTCTGGATCAGATCCAAAAGTCTTTCTTGATTCATTTAACAAGTGTTTATTAAGCTGTTATTATTAGACCTTCTTTTTCCAAGAAAACAAATGACCTCACAAATGAATGATGTCTTGACTTACACATGAACTGGATTTAAGTGAGGCAGACTTGCACAAATCCTCAGCCTCACTCTCTCTCCCAGAGTCATTGAAGTCCAGTGGCAAGACAAAAGTCAAAATTACTGGTGACAGCCCCAGGCCCTGGGTGCAGTGGATGACCTTGATGCCTTCCAAGGTGTCTTACCAAGATGTATTCTACAGAACTTGCTTCAGTCACTTTTATTTCTGTTAGAATAAACCGTTTTCATCCACTCATTCTGCCTGGAGAAGTCTTCACATCCTTGGAGTAGGCATCCCCCTAACTGGCTAATGAGTTTAAAGCTTATTGGCTACCCTCACAGAGCCAGTTTACCAGGGTGTGGTCTCTCCACATGCTACAGCATCTAGGAGCCACAGGTGATAGTTGAATGGTAGGTAGACACCAAAGGTGGGTGAGTGACCCTAAAAAGGCTCAGCAGCCCTCTCAACAAAGGTGCAAGTACTCCCTGAATACCCCCAAAACCTATCATTAAGCTACTGATATATATAAAGACACTAGTCTAGATGCTGGATTTCAAAAGTGGGGGGTGGGAGTTGCTAACCTCATGACATTTGCATTTAGAATATTTATACAAATACATATGTGCAAGACAGTTTTAAGAATTAGAAAACTAACAATTAGAGGATCTGGAAGCCAGGGAAAGAATGGAATCCCTTGACTTTTTTATATAGATTCTGTCCCTAGTTCAAATGCTATTGATTCTACATGTCAATTCCCAATACAGAGGACTAATTCCTGTTTTCAAAAGCTGTCTTATTAATCAATTGTGTATCTCTCATTTCCACTTTTGTGTTTTAAGGCTTTCAATGGGCGCGCATGATGGAGATATTTCCATTGCAGGGATAGAGCCCATACACAAAAATATTAAAAACTGGAACAAAACATGCAATAAAATCAGTACTAAGTAAATTCTGAAGAAAGAAAGACAACTTCTATCTTAGAGGATAAGGGAAGGCTTCTCAAAGGATGGATAAAATTTCAGCAGGCAGAGATTGGGGAAGAGGACATTTGCAGTTTGAATGAAGAAATGAAAGAAGGAATTGTGGAATAACTAGGGAAGCAAGTAGTCCTGTTTTTGTCAGAGTAGAGAGTAATACTAAGCATAGGTCATCTTATATGGAAAGTTCATGTTTACAAAATATTCTATATACATTAACAATCACTCCACACTTATTAAACACCATGTGTTAGATTCTGAGCTGTCACATTATTTCCTCTCTGTTGGCTCTATCCAACTCCCATTCAGCCCTCTGTGAGTTACCTTCCCATTCTCAGACAGAGAGAGAAACCAAAAGCCTATTAATTTCTCCTTTGCCATCCTGACCATTTATTACCTGAAAGTCCCATTCAGCATTTCAAGGGTGTTCTTCTGAATTGTCCTGCTACCCCAAAAATGATTTTCTAAGAAAGGGTGAGTTTGCTTTTATTATTTTATTCTTGAATTATTATTTCATTTCTTCCACCTAGTCTCCTTTTGATTTTTCCATTTTTATAGTTGTTGGGTTGTTTTTTTTTTTTTACTTAGCTTTTTTCATGCATTGATGGTTTCTGTCACTCAGATAACATGTGAGGTTTTTGTTCTTTATTTACACAAAGGACAAATTCTACCAACCTACTTCACACTTATGTTTTATTCCCAGGCTTCAACTTATTTGGACAATGAGGTTTCATCTAGGATACAGCCAAGGGATTTACTCTGAAAGTAGGGTACCTAGAATTTTCCCAGCCATAGGTGTCCATAGGCCTAGTCAACAGGCAGTTGTGGAAAGAGTTGAAGAACAGAGTGGTTTATATGCCTCAAACTTCCTTGGCTATGAATGTCAAAGGTCCACCTCATCTGAGCATGGTGGGTTTGAGGAACACTAGGAATGCCCAAAATAAGAAGATAATTTCAGTTATCTTCTAGAGGTTTTTCACCCTAGGGAAGTCACTTCACTTTGGTTTCCTCACATATTAATGGGGATAATAATAGCTCCTGCCTCCCAGAACTGTTGTGAAGAATAAATGAGGTAATAACTATAAAGAGCTTAATACAGTGCCTACCACATCTAAATGTTAACCAGTAGTAGTAATAGTAATAAATTTTCTGGCATATAGTATATACTTAGTAAATAGCTGTTGATTGATTTTTTTTTTTCTTTCCAAATTGGACCACTTACTATTCCCTGATCTCATCTCACTGTCTTCCTTCTGCCTGTTTGTATGCACACTATTTTTTAGACCTTGGAATAAATTCACTCACCATTTCTAGCTAAATAAATCCTTCCCTTCCTTTAAGATCCAACAAAAGTGCCACTTCCTCCATGAAGCTTTCTCAGGTTCTTTCTATGACATAGAATCTGTTTTTATTCTTGAATCTTTCAAAGCACTCAGAATCTTCCCTCTGTACTTATTATAGTATAACTTGTATTATAATTATCAATATACTGGTCATTTCTTCTACAAGACTTTAAGTTACTGGAAGGTAAAGACTGTAACATAATAATAGCTAACACTTATATGGTTCTTTATATGCCAGGCGCTGTGCTAAGCACTTTACAATTGTTATCTCATTTAGTCCTTACAACTAGGTACTAGCTAGTCACTATTCTTATCCCCATTTTACAGATGAAGAATCTGAGGCAAATAGGGTTAAATGACTTGCCCAGGGTCACACAGCTATTAAGTTTCTGAGAATATATTTGAAGTCAGGTCTTCCTGACTCCAAACTTGACATTCCATCCACTGTGCCACCTAGCTTCCCACGTATTGCTGTGTACCCCATTCATAAACTGTGGGTCATGACATTACTCAGAATACCTTGACTAGTTCCCCATTGCCTAATAAATCAAATATAAACCCTTGATTCTGTCAATCAACTTCTTCAAAAATCTAGATCCCATCTACCTTTATGTCTTATTCTCAAATTACTTCTTTTCACATGTTTTTCATTCAGGCTCTTCTATACATACTATTCTAAGCACTACCTTTGCAGCTTCCATGACTTTGCTCGTGTCCATGCTCAAGCTCCGTTGTACCTGGAATAGAATACATCCTACCTCCTCCAATTTGTTACGTATATCCCCTTGCCTGACTGAGCAATCCATCAGTCAACAAGCATTTATTAAACGTTTACTTTGTATTAGGCACTGTGCTAAATGTTAAGATACAAAGGGAAAAATGAAAAAAAAATTCCTGCTTTCAAGGAGCTTACATTCTAACGGGGGGGGGGGGGCAATTTATACACAAATAAGTATAGGAAAGACATACCCAGAGAAATCCCTTCTGTCCCACGAGACCCCCATAAGTTGAGCATTGACTGATCTACTACCACTCCCTTTGGTGAAAAAGATCTCTTTTTCCTCAAATATCTCATTATAGTTTTCATTCTCCCCTCCTTTGCATTCTTCTTACTCTTCCTTGTATCGTAGTTATTTGTATCCATGTCTCTCCCCTCCATTATATTGCAAATTCCATAGGATTCTACCATATACACCTTAAAAGCTTAACAAAGTTTAATTAAAATTGAAACAAATTGAACTCATATGTAAATGGGTGTTATTAATCTAAATACTACTTCCAAGTTAGAAAGAGTGCATCAAGAACATCTTTGGATTATACTATTAAGAGCAACACCTGTTATACCACTGAGCTCATCCTACCTGGAAGGAGAAGGGAGAAGAATAATTGGCATGATCTTTCTAAATTACCAGACTCTCCTTCTGTTAGTAACTTACCTTCTGTTTAATTCTTTCCTCCATACCAAGAAATATTCATTCACATGGATAATTTTGGGTATTTTTCTTCTCCCCACTTTCTTCAGCAATTACTCTGCTTTTCCTGGGTCACATATCTCAGTATTGTACATTCCTCCCCCTCCTCATACTTTAATATGTTAGTCTGTTTCTAGCAAAGTTTTCTTCAAGCATCCAATATATAGTTAAAAATGAGCTCATCAGGCTGAAGGCACTTTGACAGCCCTGAAAAAAATGAACATATTAATATACTGCCACAAAGGACTTTCTAAAAAATAAAAAACCCTCCTATCATGCCAAGACATCAATTGTACAGAATGTAACAATGTGATTTACTTTCCTTTCATTCATAGTATGAGAGATGTATTATACCCAATTCTTACTGTTTGCTATTTAGATAAAATTTATAGGGTGATTCAGTTGTCAGGAATCATAGACAAAAGTAGTTTGGTTTTTAAAGCACATAGTTTTGTTTCATGCATTTGCATCTGGCTATTGGATATTTATTTCTAGCTTTATAAAGCTATTTCTTCTCAGTTTTTAAATGGATGGTTATTATGGAAAATATTGTTTTGGAGACCGTATACAATTTTATTTTTACAGAGCTAGAACACTGAAATTCAATAGAACTAGGCAATAAGAAATAATTTTTATTGATTGTATTAAACAGCAAAAGAAACATTTATAGAGAAGGAGCAATAGTTTATTGGTCCAGAAAACCTTGCAATGTTTTTTTTTTTTTAATTTCTGTACATATCGTAGGCACACAGACACACACACACATACACCCAAACAAGTTCTCTTTAGTTCAATTTATTGCCAATTAAGACTCCTATATCTTCCTGATGATTCATGAGTCCTGGCCCCCTGTGGGTCACATAGATGAGTTCGTAGGAATTAGAATATATGCAACTTTATTCTTGTCCAATTTATTCTTATCCAAAAAAACAATTAAATTTGTTGGCTGTTGTCAAGGAGATTGAACAAATTGGTTGATTGCATTTTCCACTGAACTGACCAATTGTCTTGGCATTGTGGCAATAGCTACAGATGGCTTTTTATTTCATCTTTTTTTTTCAGAGGAGGAGATCCCTTGACCAAAATGGTAAATTTTAATGCTATGATGTAAACAAATGGATAGAAATTCTTTAAGATCAGTAATTATTAATTATTTTTGGTTTGTAGACCCCTATGGCAATCTGAGGAAGCCTATAGACCCCTTCATATTTTTCAATACACAATAAAATACATAGAGTTGAAAAAGAAACCAATTATATTGTTATATTGTTCTCAAAAATGTTTTAAAAGTTCATTGACCCTTGCTTAAAACTCCTATTTTAGAAGACATATGCTGTATAATGAATTAGGCATAACTCTATCCATGTAAACGAATAGGGGAGAAAGTAAAAATTGTATCCTATAACAAGAAAATATCTTTGTGATTAATATACACTCTCTTTTGCCCATTTCTAACCAGCATGCTGGGAAAGTGGAAGTGATATAGGTATTCAGTGTCATGAATTCTAGAAACCACCTTATATGTTGGGTGGTTCTCCTCTGGAGAATGTGTAAAAAGATATAGACAAAAGATCAGTTCATCTGAGGTTATACTTCACAACCAACAGCGTGTCAAAGATGACAGAAAAATGACACTCTTGGAAAGGTTATGGGAGGACAAGCACACTAACGCATTATTGGTGGAGCTGTGAATTGGTTCCAATCATTCTGGAAGTCAGTTAGGAACTATACCCAAGAAGTGACTAAACTGTTCATGCACTTTAAATCAGTGACTATTATGCATATGACTTAAGCAGATCAAGGACGGAAAGTAAGGACCCATATGCACAAATGTATTTATAGCAACATTTTTTATTGCAACCAGAGACTGGAAACAAAGTAGATACTTATCAACTGGGGCCATAGCTAAACAAATTATGGCATATGAATGAAATGGATTAATATTATATCATAAGAAATGATGAAAGGGACAAATTCAGAGAAACCTTAAAAGACTTTTATGAACTGATGCGCAATGAAGTAAGTGGAACCCTGAGAACCATTTCCACAATTGCCATTAGGCTGTAAAGGAACACAACTTTGGGAGACAAGAACTCTGATCAATGCAGAGGGAAACATGCCTTTTACCTTTTGATAGAGAAATGGATCATAGGTGCAAAATGGTACATCCTTTTTCAGACTCAGCTACCATGACATAAATACGCTTTGTTTGACCATAATTTTAAGGAAGGACTTTTATTTGGGGATGAGGAGGAAAATTGGATTGGGGATAATGGAGGGGAATTGACGGGCGTGGTAGTGATAGATGAAAAAAAAGGAAGGTAGGAAAGAAAAGAACCTCAATAAAACATTTTTAAAATATAAAGAGGAAAAATACATTGCCTTGCTTATCATAAGGGGCCACAGGCAAGCAAGGCTATATGGATATTTTCATGCTAAAGGTAATATGGTATAAGTTAATATCATAATACATTGAAGATGCAAGATGCTTGTAGTAGCTTTGCATTTTCGTGTATACCATATAACTCTGCATTTCTTGAAAAGTACTTCAGTAGTAATCTTTTGTAGCAAAGATTAAATCCAATGAAGCCTGATGAGCCCAAAGGGTCCATATCATAAAAAAAAATCCTGAATTTCCCAGACAGCTTTTAGGCATCCATGGGGTACTCAGTCTTAGGTTCATGACGATAGAGTATCTTTTACCAACTCATTGAAAATCATGTTCCATATATGCTTAATGTCTGCTACACTTAGACAATTATGTACATAATTAGATATATATTAGTATATCTATACATATATGTGCATATATATGTACACACACATACACACATATATGTAAGATGTATACAGAGTAGACTATTGGGGTGAATTTAATAAGATAAAGTTTAGTGAGATAAATATAAAGTCTTACCCTTGGAATGAAAAGATTAACTTCATGAATGAAAAATAGGACAGACCTTAATAAAGTGCAATTAGTCTAAAAAACAGTATGATGGTTTCAGTTGATTGTGAGCTCCATAGGAATCTCTCCTGGTTCTATTTGACCACTCTTAGCCTTCTTTGTGTGATCCATATACTGCCGCCAACCATGTGTATCTTTTAAGCTTCTGTACTGAGCTCTCCTATCTTCCTTCCTTACCCATCCTCTCAGTGGTCTCCTTAGGGCCCATGAATTCATTTATCCCCATGTTCAAATGACTCAAAAAATCTATATATTGAACCTTAATCTCACTCCCATATTATAGTCCTGCATTGTTGACTGCTTGCTGAACAATTTCATCTAGATGCTCTATAAACATGGCCAAAATGGTGTTCATTAGCTTCCTTGAAACCCCTATCTCCTTCACAGTCTCTGTTTCTTTGAGGGCATGATCATCCTTCCAGTACCCCAAATTTGGCATTTCAGTCATTCTCAGCTCTCTTCCTTATGACCCATATCCAGTCAGTCACCAACTCATCATTTTTACATCAACAATATCTTGCACACGTATTACCTTCTCTCATCCTAGTATCATTCTACTTAGATGTTCATCACTTCCTGCCTAGTTATAAAATACCTCCAAACTTTTGTCCCTACTTGCAATAACCTTTGTCCAATTCTTTCTCCCCCTTTCACCCTGATGCCAAAATAACCTCTTTTTTTCATAGGTCTGACTATGCCATTCTCATATTTTCAGATCTTCAGTAATTCCTTATTAACTCTAGGAAAAATATGAACTATTCACTGTGAAACTTAAAGATCTTCACACCTGGATCCAGCCCACTCTTCCCAACTTTTTAATTATTCCATTTCACATACTATATTTCAGCAAAATTAGCCTATTAGTTCCCTCCCCAACTCAATATTCCATCTCTCTCCTCAGCACTTTTACACACTCCTTTCTCATATCTACCTCTCAGTATGTTTGGTGTCCTTAAAGGGTCAGCTAAGGTGCCATCTTTCACAGAAATTTTTCATGATTTCCACAGCTGTTAGTATTTTGCTGTCTTCGTTCTTAAATTATCTCCTATTGCTTATGTGTTGAAGTCCCCAGAGGAATGCAAGATCCTTGATGGTTGTTTGTGTCTTCTTTCTGTAATCAACATTTAGTACAATTCCTTGAAAATAAAAGATACTTAATAAATGCTTGTTGAATTGGTCAATGAGACATGGCAGTCCAGAAATTGAATGTGATCTTAGACTGCACCATGAGAGAGAGGACTGGACAAATGTCAATGTGATTGTACTCTGTCTTTGTCAGATGATATCTAAACTCTTACGTTCCCATCTAGTAGCCACATTTTAGGAAAGACAATTAATTAATTATAAGCTGACCAAAATGTTGACAAGACTTGGAATTGTGTCATTCGAGGATTGATCAGAGTAGGAATGTTCAGCCTGGAGAAGATAAGACTTGATGGGAACAGGATTTGATACTTGTCTTAATGTATTTGAAAAATATCAAAAAGGATTAAGCTTGCTCTTTTTGGCCCTTAAGGATATAAGAGCAGGAGGTATTAGTTCCAAAGAGACAAAGTTATGCTTGATGTAAGACTTCTTAGTTATCTCTGTTGGAAGGTAATAGATTGGCTCTTGCTAGAAGTCTTTAAGCAAAAATTTCATGACTACTTTGGCTATATTACAGAGGAAATTCTGATTCAGATGACAAATAGTTCCTAAATCAGCTCTGCATTTGTAGAAAATACTGCTCTAGTTCTGAGGTGAAGATACTATGTAACTATTATTCTTACTATGCCATCTGAGTAAATGCCTTTGCTAAAGAAGTGAGTCTATGAGATGATTGTTAGAAGAAACTGCATAAAAGGGCTCATAAGCTATAGTTTTGGAGGATAGTCACTCACAAGTTTACCCCTAAAACCCTGAGAGTAGTAGTAACTGTCCCTCTGAGGACTCAATATACTAGCACTGGTACAAACAGGGCCTTCTAAGTTCGCAAGGGCAGCCCTTCAACTGAATCCAGATTTCACAGAACATATCCCCTTAATAAAAAGATTTGTTCTGCAAAGCTTGGACTCAGTCAAAAGGCCACACCCGAGGACCTAGAAGGCCATATGTTGCCTTAAGACTGTAGCTTCCCTACTCCTGCTACAAGGCGAGATGAACCAAAAGGGATGGTGATAGATAGAAGCATTAGAGAAGGACAGAAGAAAAGAGAGAGAGAAGGAAGAAAGGAAGGAAGGAAGGAAGGAAGGAAGGAAGGAAGGAAGGAAGGAAGGAAGGAAGGAAGGAAGGAAGGAAGGGAGGAAGGAAGGAAGGAAGGAAGGAAGAAAGGAAGGAAGGAAGGAAGAAAAAAGAAGGGAGGAAAGAAGGAAGGAGGGAAGGAGGGAGAGAGGGAAAGAAAGAAGTAAGGAAGAATAGATGAATTTAAATAGTGCTTTGGAGTTTTCAAAGTGTTCTACTATATTATTTCATTAGAAGATAGACAGATAGATGGATAGATAGATAGATAGATAGATAGATAGATAGATAGATAGATAGACAGACAGACAAATAGATAATTTAAAGTAGAATAATCCAGCAGTCAATTAATGACTTTTATGTAACTACACAACACCCACCAATTGTGTATGTAAGCTCTTTTCATGAACATAAAGTGCAAAATATGGGAAATAATTTATTAAAATTGTCAGCTTTTATTCAAATCAACCTACTATATAAATCACCATTCCCAAGATGCAAATTGTTATCCCATTTTCAATCTTATTATTGAAGGATGAGCCAAAAGAAAGAATGTTTTCTAAAGCAAATCTGGGGGGATATTCACTTTGTCCTCCTCAGTAAGGATCTAATTCCCCTCTATCAACACCAAATACTCACAAGCTTTGAAAAAGTGTTGTTTTTAAGTTGTAGAGTCACAAAGAGCTAACACAATTCTAGTGAAATATCCCATGTATTAAAATAAACACATTTTAATGAAAAGTCAACTTCTTTGCATATAAGATATAATTCTGAGCCAGATATTCTCCCAGCTTGTTGCCTCCATATGCTCCTCCATATGCTGAGAGACCATTGACTCAAAAGGAATACCTTTATACTTTTTCTTTTCTCCTCTTTCTCTCCTTAAGCTTCACACATTCACCCACATACAATGAAAGAGATATATAGTTGGGAAAATCTTGCCCCTTTTCTATGGAACAGACAAAATAGCTTTTTTGTTCCAAAGGTAGATATTCCATTCATTCACTCACTCATTCATTCATTTAACATGTATTAAGTATCTGTTTTGTCCAGAGGAATGTATTAGACCCCAAGGGTGGAAGGAAAGAATATAAAGCTTATATAAGATACAGTTTTTGTACTCTCACTGCTTTCAGTCTAGAAAGAATTAAGGCGTAAAACTAAGCATCTATAATATGGAATATTATATAACATTTGAATTAGAAATGTGCAACATAAACTGTTATATAAAGTGTAAGAAGACAGATAGTTATCAACAAAGGATATCAGATAAAGCTTCATAACAAGGTAGTATTTGAACTGGGGTTTAAAGGATGGGCAGGAATTTAATGAAGATGAATGAAGGAAAATGTTCTAGCATAGAGAACAGTGGGAGCAAAGGCGCAATGACTAAAAAGTTCAAGGCATGATGAGAGGTATGGGAAAGCAGTGAAGAGAAGTCAACCTTGACTAGAGTACAGAATGTATGAAGGAGACAAATGAGACTGGAAAGGTAAGATGAGGTCATAATGACAAAGGTCTTGAATGACAGGAAAGGAGTTGAACATTATTCATTAACAGGGAATCACTGAAGATTTGTATCCAGATAAGTATCATGATAGCATCTATTCAAGGGATACATGATTCTAGTAATAGTATCATGGATGGATTAGAGGGGTGAGAATATACATAGAAGATCCATTTGGAGATTGCTGTACCGGTTGAGATGGACAGCAATGAGGGTAGAGTGGTAGCTGGAACAATACAAAGCACGCATGCAGGAGAGCGATCATGGAATCCTAGATTTAGAGCCCCAAAGCACCTTAGACATCCTCTTGTTCCAAACCTTGCACATAACAGATGGAAAAACTGAAGCACCAAGGAAGAGGAAATGATTTACATAAGGTCACACAAGTAAAAAGTGACAGACCCAGAACTCAAACTCAGGCTCTAGAATTTTATATTCAACATTCTTTACACTGTACCATGTTGGATGTGAAAGATAAATGAATGGCAAAACCCTGAACCTTAGT
Organism: Notamacropus eugenii; assembly: GCF_028372415.1. Classification (NCBI taxonomy): domain Eukaryota; kingdom Metazoa; phylum Chordata; class Mammalia; order Diprotodontia; family Macropodidae; genus Notamacropus; species Notamacropus eugenii. Next base: position 283,982,224 of record NC_092876.1, on the reverse strand, counting down.
TTCCTTATTGGTAAAATGAATTAAATGGATTATAAGATCTCAAGAGTCCCTTCCAACTCTATTTAAATTCAATGATCCAATGTGCAGCCTCATCTACATTAACTCAAACTTTAAAAATTAAAGACTAAGTGAATAATGGTCCTAACAAAAGCAAAAGTGAAACTAAAAGAAAGAGCATCTTCAGGGATCCTTTGTCCTATCAGGATATTCCCTTGCCAGACACAACCTTTGGATTCTTCCCACAGTTCAGCTTCTGACTCTAAACTTTGTCACAATTTCTTGGCTGCCATCCTGTGGCCTCCCCACCCTGGTATATTCCTCTTCTGCAGTCTCCTGCTCCATGGTGAGTTCCTCCTGGAACCTCCATTTGGAAGAGGCGTCCAGGAGAGCCATCCTTCTTTTCCTTCCTAGCTCCTCTTCTGACTCTCCAGATTTTATTACCATGCCCCAATGTGGGTTCCCTCCCCATACCTTTTTTGTTCTTTTTTAAAATAGTACTTTATTTTTTCCAATTATATGTAATGACAAATTTTAACTTTTTTTTTTCTTTGAGTCCCGAATTTTCTCCCTACTTTCCTTGCCTAGCCCCTAACTAGGATGATAAGCAACTTGATACAGGTTATTTATCCACATCTTTTTAATTCTCTTTTATATGTTGTTTTTTCCCATTAGAATTTAAGTTCCTCAAGTAAAAGAATTATCTTTCTTTTTACTTCTATTTGTATTTCTAACACTCAGCACAGTGCCTTGCGCACAGTAAGTTGATTTGACCTGACTTGATTTAGATTTGGAACAAATTCAGTTTAAGGGACTTGTGAGATATCCAAGCAAAGATGTCCTTGAAGATGTTTGAGATGTGTGACTAGAGCTCTGTGCCTAAGATATCTACAACCAATGATTCAGTATACATTTATTAAGCACCTACTGTGTGCTAGCACTGTAGTAAGTGCTGGGGACACAATTAATAAAAAGAAAGATAGTCTCTGCCACCCAAAATCTCATAATCTAAAGAGAGAGAGAGAATATACAAAAGAAGGCAGAAAAGCAGAGAAGGTAACAAGGCGTACCCATTTGGCAGGGGTGGCTCGTTCCCAGATGCAAAGTGGAGTGATACCAGATTTTAGTGTAAAGGAAGGCACTGGGAGGAGATTGGTACTCAGTTCTCCAGCTTTCCAATCAGAGAGAGAAGAGACTGAGGAAGATAGTGCCAATCAGGGCTTGAGGTGAAATTAGAAGTGATCAGCTTATCCTGGAAGGATCAGCTTGTTCTGTGAAGCTGAAGCCAGGCAGGGTAGCAGATGCAAAGCAGGGTGAGTACACTTGGAAGTTACCAGTGTAAATGTGGTATCAGGAATCAAAAACCAGAAAAATATTACCAGAGAAGAGAGTGGAGAGAGAGAGATGAGAATCTGGTCAAAGACAAACTCTTGGAAAATACCAACATTAAGAAGCCAGGAGACAAATGAAAGTCCAGCAAAGAAGACAGAGAAGGAATAGTTGGAGAGGTTGGAAAAGAGCCAGGAGAGTATGGTGAAGCCAAGGGAGAAAGGAGTATAAGTAGGAGTTATCATAGGTATCAGAATCTGCATCATTTCCATCATCATCCTCATAGCTAGCATTTATATATTAGGTTTACAAAACACTCATATATGTTTTCTCATTTGATCTTCACAACAGTCCTGTGGGGGAGATGCTATTATTATCCACATTTCATAGCTAAGGAAGCTGAAGCATAGAGAGGTTGTGAAATAATGGGTCTAAGAAAGGATTCGAATTCAGGTCTTCCTGACTCCATGTCCTACAGTCCAGGGATGGGGAACCTGAGGCCTCGAGGCCATGTGTGACCCTCTAGGTGCTCAAGTATGGCCTTTTGACTGAATCCAAACTTCACAGAACAAATTCTCTTAATAAAAGCATTTGATCTGTAAAGCTTGGACTCAGTCAAAAGGCTGCACCCAAGGACCTAGAAGGCCATATTGTGGCTTATCTACAATGCCACCTAGCTGCAACATCAATTCTTTAAGATCCATATACAACCTGATTGCCGATTGAATTTTATTTACTTATAAAGCACATATCTCCTAAGAAAAGGATCCAGGAAGGCTGCACATGATAAACAAACATTGGGCCAAACCAGGCTCCATGCCCAGAAAATAGCTACACACCAACAAAAAGAAAAAACTGTTTTTAATTAAAAAATAAACAACCCCCTAACATCAAAGACTAGTGAACCATTGATTGACTAAGTGAACAAAGAGGGCCATAGATTTAGAGGCCATTTAACTCAAGTCCCTCAGACAAGAAATCTGAGACCCAGTCAGGTTAAGTGAATTGTCCATGGTCACACAGATAAAGAAAAGATGTGAGATTGGAACCTAGGTCTTTTGATTTTAAAACTGTCAGGTTCAAAAATCTACTAGGCACCCTGGAGTAGCTCCAGTTATGTGAGGGACTCAGCATAGTATTTTCATATATAGAACCCCTGGAGGACAGATGAATACTAGCTTGATTCAAAGAGGAAACAAGAGGAATTGGGCCAGATACTGACACCTTAGTGGAATGCAGAGGGAAAGATGACTCCCAAAGGGCCTGGGGCCTATGTGATTACACCTATTCCATTAGCCAGATTTCGAACCCAGCCCACTGCCAGCCCACACCAATGGCAAAAGTTATGTAACAGCAATTGTTCTGCCATTTTTTCTAGGTAATTAGGTACTTGCAATTTGTCCTCCATGACATTTTGAAGGGAAGCCCAAAAGAAGCATGTGAACTTGCCTAGAGGTGGCAACAAGAGCGAAGGAAAGAAACTAGGAATCTGTATTAATGAGAAAAACCTCTAAGCTCCATGGCTGTACATTTCTCTGAACAAAGTGGGATTTGGCATGGTTAGCACATATTTCTTTTACAGCCTCTTAGGTACAGAGATTTTAAGGGAAAAAAATAGAAAAATGGGGAAAAAGGCCATAAAAATCTCCTTAACAGGTCCTGGGTATATTGCCTATCACTAATAGCAATTACTGCACTTGGTGTAATCTGATATCACGGAAATGGTAGAAGCATTATTTTTAATTACTTTATTCATGATTTCTGAGAATTTGTCCTTATACACAGACACCAAGTCCAATAGGAACAAAGCTTCCATAATAGACCTGAAAAAAAGCAGTCACATCAATGTTGTTGCCCCAAATCCTCCTTTTGTGATGGAGGTTATTAATAGGGGCAGTATAATCAGGACAGAATAGATGACCTCATTGCCAGAAAGCCCAGTAATTATGACTTAACCCAGCTTAATCACTGTGTGGAGGAGATGCATAACAGAAGAGGGGAGTGATATTTTGCAGGGCATGTAATTGGCTATTGACAGATCAGACAGATTGGAGGGCCTAGTTCTAACAAACCCTTAAAGTAGTTAAATTGGAGTGGCTTTTTTTTTCTCAGATGATAATGAAGATAATAACAAGATAGGATTCTAAATTTACATGGTACTTTGGTTAGATGATAAATAGCAATTTTTATAGTTATTATTCTGTTAATTGTTGCAGTATCTCCCTCTGAGAAGGAAAAGATTGTCATCTCTGTTTTCTAGAAAGTGAGGTAGAAATATAGAGAGAGGTGCAATGGTTTGTTGAGAAAGCAGAGAGGTTGCTGGGAGAGGGAGAATGTGCTAAAATATCCTTCACCAAGGAGCCATAACTTTACTGGATTTTACATAAAGAAAAGTGAGAGAAAAGAGGGAGAGGGAGAGGAAGGTGGAGAAAAAGAGGGAGAGGGAGAGAAGGAGAAGGAGAGGGAAAGGAAGAAGGAGAAACGGGAGGAGTGGGAGAGAGAGGTGCAGACAAGAGAGAAAAAATGGACCAGTGGCCATTATGCTTACACACACATTGGCAGAATAGGTCTAAACAGCTGGGTGATCAGCATGACCAATATTTCTGGGTCTCTGCCAACCATGTTCCTGGGTAAACAGACTCTGGCTCTCTGATTTGATCTAAAGTTATAATCAAGAGTGTAGTTCTGTAATCATTGGAAGGCTTATGTGTAAACATAAACCGAGTAAAAAGAAAAAATGTTAGTCTAATTCATTGGTTCCCAATCTGTGAGCCATGGATGCATGAGGATTTTGGGTGTGATTACAAGAGGTCTGAGAATCCATATGCACACCAAGCATTATCGTTTTGATCTTTATAAATATGCAGTATGACTCCGTATAACAAAGAAGCAAACATAAAGGATAAGAATAAGGAGACAGTAACTTGAATAAATAATATGTCTTACACATGTGCGTGCTGCTACTTTAAAAAAAAATGCAATTTGAGGATAGAGAATAGATCTTTCACTCTACTTGTATAGGGAAATGCCAGGGGAAGGAATCCTCTCTACCACGGCAAGTCAACAACTTCTCAGAAATTTATAGGCCAGGAGAATTGACTGGAGTTCTAAGAGGTTAATAAGTATCTTGCCCAGTGTCACCTAGCCTATACATCAAAGGCAGAACTTAAACCCAGATCTTCCTGGCTTCAAGACCAATTCTCTACCATGTAATGACACCTCTATAATGATTTTTAAAATATGAATTAATTCAAAAGTTTATGACTAATACAATGCCTTGCAGATAATAGGTGTCTAATAAATGCTTTTAAAATAAAAGGATATTACTAAATTTACAGTTGTAGAGTTTTTAAAATTATGTATTCTCTAGATCAATAGCCAACTCCAGCTATAAGATGAATCATATATGTATATATGTATGCATTTATATATACTTATGTTTCAAAAGTCATATACATGCTATATCTAGCATGTGTGTATAAATATAAATTTATATATATGTGCACATACATACACACACACCTAGACATCTTTTATATACATAAATATATAGTTGCATATGTGCATATTTATTATATGTATATATACATAATATATTACAAATGTGTGTTTATATATGTGTAAGATTTTTGGGATACAATATATAGATATTTTATATTTATATGTGTGTATATACATATGTACATGTACACATAGTATGTGTATATATGTATTTATATGCATGTGTATATATGTGTGTATATACATATGTATATTATACATAATAGCTTTGAGCTGTTATAAAGTAAAAGTGCACTAAACTTTTTGGTACAACCCCTGTGTATATATTATGTATATAGATATATGTATGCATGTATATATATATATGTGTGTGCATATATGTGTGTATACATACATGCGCAAAAAAGGCATATGCATACATACATATATGCACACTCAGGTCTAAACAGCTGGGTGATCAACATGACCAATATTTCTGGGTCTCTGCCAGCAATGTTCCTGCATAAACAGACTCTGGCTCTCTGTTTGACCTAAGAGACTAATTCTAGAATCATTGGGAGTCATATGTGGAAATATAATCCAAGCTCAGAGAAGAATTAGAACATACACATATTACTTTAAAGGTGGACTCCATAATCAAGAAAGTTGGGAACTACCACATATTTCAGAGGCCAAGTGAATTCCTTAAGAAAAAAATCTCAAGGCCCACATGGATTTTCAAGTGAATTCTACCAAACATTTAAAGAACAATTAATTCTAATACTCTATGAAATATTTGGAAATATAGGTAGAGTCCTGTCAGATTCTTTTTATGATACAAATATGGTGATGGCATCTAAACCAGAAAGAGTCAAGAAAAAAAGAGAAAGAAAATTATATACCAAGTACCCTAATGCATATTTTTGTAAAATTTTAAATGAAATGTTAGCAAAGAGATTGCAACACATTATCACCAAGATAATATAATATGACCTTGTGTGATACATAACAGGAATGCAGGGCTGGTTCAATATTAAATGACTATATGAATAATAAAACTAACAGAAATCATGTTTATCTCAAAAGAGGCAGAAAAACTTTTGACAAAAATCAGCACCCATTTCTATTAAAAATATTAAAGAGCATAGGAATAAATAAAATTTTCCGTATGTATCACCAAGGCAATATTCACAGCACTGACAGAGATGATGAATATGCTGGCATAATTCAAAAATTACAAAGTATAATGGACTCTCCATATAGAAGGAAGAAAAAAAAAAACATTGATTCAGACCCCAGAAAGCCAAATCCCAGCACCAGAAAACTAAATCCATCATAGTAACAAAGAAATCCATCATAGTAACCAAGAAGTCTATACACATTATCAGACCTTCCCACAAACTGACTCCCTTAAGCAAAATGCCCTTCTCTCACACTCCCACTAGTTGCTACCTGCTTTCTCTGTCCTTCCCAGGTCTGACTAGTCTGACCAACTTCCTCTCAACTCTGATCTAGCTCTACCACTTCCTGTTCTACCCTTTCTGCTCCACCCTTTCCTGTTCTACCTGTTCAGCAAGCTCCTTCCAACACAGGCTTCAGGTAACTCAAACTCATGTGACTTAGGATTCTATGTGACTTAAGCAGGCCATATAGGCCTTTTAATGGACTAGAAGGATCTTCACATTCCATTAAAATACATTAATTCCATTAAAAATACATTAATAATACACCTTAAAATGATAAGTAGTATCCATTTAAATCCACCAGCAAGCACTATATGTAACAGGGATAAGCTAGAAGCCTTTCCAATAAGATCAGTGGGGAAATAAGGATTCCCATCATCACCAGTATTATTCAATATTGTACTAGAAATGTTAGTTTTAGCAATGAGAAAAAGAAATTGAAGGAATTAAAATCAACAATGAGGAAACAAAAGTATCACTCTTTGTAGATGATATTATGGTATCCTTAGAGAATTCTACAAAATCAATTTAAAAAACTACTTGAAACAATTAACTTTATCAAAGTTGTAGGAAATAAAATAAACCCACATAAATCATCAGCATTTCTACATATTACCAACAAAGCTCAGCAGCAAGAGATAGAGAAATTACATTTAAAACAACTGTAGACAATAGAAAATACTTGGAATTCTAACTACCAAGATAAACCAAGGAATTATATGAACACCATTACAAAATACTTTTTACACAAATAAAGTCAGATCCAAACAAAAAATGACAATTCTACCTAAATTAATTTACTTATTCAGTTCCATACCAATCAAACTACCAAAAATTATTTTATAGGGCTAGAAAAATAATAAAATTCATATGGAAGAACAAAAGGTCAGGAATATCAAGGGAATTAATAAAAATTGCAGATGAAGGTGGCCTACCCATAACAGATCTAAAACTATATTATCAAGAGGCAACAAGTAAAAATTACTTGGTACTCATTAAGAAATAGAGTAGTGGATCAGTGGTACAGGTTAGATACACAAGACACAGTAATAAATGATGATAGTAAACTACCATTTGATAATTTCAAACACTCCAGCTTCTGGGAGAAGAACTCACTATTTGACAAAAAGTGCTGGAAAAACCAGAGAATAGTATGACAGAAACTAGGCATAGGCCAATATCTCATACAATATACCAGGCTAAAGTCAAAATGAGTACAAAATTTACACATAAAGGGTGATACCATCAACAAATTAGGAGAAGGCTATAGAGAAGGGAAGAATTTATGACCCAACAAGATAGGGAACACTAAGAAATACAAAACAATTAATTTTGATTACATTAAATTAAAAAGTGTGTGCACAAACAAAATAAATGCAACCAAGATTAAAAGGAAAGCAGAAACCTGGGAATCAATTTGTATAGCAAGTGTCTCGAGAAAGGTCTCATTTCTCAAATGGATAGGAAACTGAGTCAAAATTATAAGAGTATAAATCATTACCCAATTAATAAATAGTCAAAGGATATGAACAGGCAGTTTTCAAATGAAAAAATCAAAGTTAGGGATAGTCTTATGAAAAGCTCTAAATCACTATTGAATAGAGAAATGCAAATCAAAACAACACTGAGGTACCAAGTGGCACCTATCAGATTGGCTAACATGACAGAAAAGGACAATGATCATTATGTGGAAAAACTGGAACACCAATGCATTGTTGGTGGAGTTGTGAAGAGCATTCTGAAGAGCAATGAGGAACTATGCCCAAAGGACAATTAAACTATGAATACCCTTTGATCTAGCAGTGCCACTACTAGGTCCATATTCCAAAAGATCATGAAAAAAGGAAAAAGGACCCACACATACAAAAATATTTATAGTACCTTTTTATGTGGTGGAGAAAATTAGAAATTGAGGGGATGCTCATCAATAGGGTAATGGCTAAACAAGTTGTGGTATATGAATCTAATGGAATACTATTGTACTATAAGAAGTCATGAGCAGATGGATTTCAGAAAAATCTAGACTTACATGAACTAATGCTTAGTGAAGTGAGCAGAACCTGGAGAACATTGTATGCAGTAACAGCAACACTGTATGATGACTAATTATTATTGAGTTGATCCAAGACAATTTCAAAAGACTCATTATGGAAAATTATATCCACATGTAGAGAAAGAACTATGGAGTCTGAATGCATATTAAAGCATACTATTTTTACTTTGTTACTGTTTTGTTTTTTTCTTTCTCATGGCTTTTCCCTTCTCTTCTGATTCTTCTTTCACAAAATCAATAATGTGTAGATATGATTAATATGATTGTAAATATATAACCTGTATCAGATTACTTGCCATCTTGGAAAGAGGAGAGGGGAGGAGGAGAGGAAGAGAAATTTGGAACTCAAAATCTTACAAAAGTGAATTTTGAACCCTGCCAAAAGCAATTAAAAGTTTCTTGTTAATTCATACACACACACACACACACACACACACACACACACACACACACTGTACTTATCAAAGGACTGAGGATATGATTCTAGCAAGATGGAGGAAGAAGATATAAAATCCCAAGATCTCTAGATTTCCCCCACAAACAAGAAAAAAAATAGAACATCAGGGTGAATGTAGAGTGGTAAAAATAAACAAGAGTTGGGGTAAAACATGACAGTGGTCCTCCTGAAACAACAAGAGAAAAGAAGAAAAATCCCAATACCCATGTTTGGTCCCTGTAAAGCTCAAACACTTCCAGGCTAGTTGTGTTGAGGGATTGGGAGGTAGCCTCATCTCTAGCCATAGGAATTTTTTCCTGCTGGACAGTGTGAGGAGTTGGATATCTGAGCAGGGGAAGATTGAGTGAATCTCAGCTGACAGGGAGCTCTAGGACCAGCTGTGCTGCTGAGATGTGGCCCTGGGCAAAAAGGCACAATCACATGCCTGGTGAGTGCAGAAGCAGTGGGGTAGGGAGACTGCAGGCTGTGGGCACTTACAGGAGGGTGGAATTCTTCATTTCAGTTCGAGGTCAGAGGGGAGAACTGAAGGAAGAACTGAGGCAAAAGGCACCATTGCACCTACCCCAAGACTAGAGGTGATTACAACAAGTAGCTATAAATATTTCTCTAATGAGTAGGCAAAGGAGAAAGAACCTAAGCATAGAAAGGTATTTTGTAATAGAAAAGACAAGGGTTCATCTTCAGGGGAGGATACTGAAACAAAAAAGTTTCTCCTACCTCAATGAATAATGTCAAATGATCACTTGCCCAAAAAGAATTCATAGAAAAACTTTAAAAAGACTTAAAAATCAAATGAGAGTAATTGAGGAAAAAATAAAAAAAGAACAATCCAAGAAAAGTAAGATTATAAAAGGAAGTTAACCAACTGAACAAGGAAATCCAGAATCTTTAGGAAGAAAACAATTCCTTGAAAATGAGAATTGGGGGGTGGAGTGGAGATAAGATGGTGGAGTAAAAACAGAGACTAACCTGAGCTCTCCCGCAAATTCCTTCAAATATCTCTAAGGGATAAATCTGAGTGGATTTTGGAATGATAGAATCCACAGGGAGACAGAAAGGCAGATTTTCAGCTCAGGGCAATCTGCAGGGCTGACAGAAAGGATCTGTGGTTCCAGGATGGGAGAGGAGTGCAGAGCATGCAGGCTGCACCAGCACAGACTCGAGCACAGTAGAGCCTGAGCAGACAACAGTGGACTGGGTAACCAGTCCTCTCAGCACAGGATGAGGGTCTATTAGGACTAGGTGAAGAGAGTTGCAGTCTTGCAATGGGGCCTATGGCAGGGGTAGCAGTTATTCTTGGGGCTATCAGCCCACAGACTGAATGTTTGAAAGTCACCTATTTAAATATCCAAGAGCCAAGATGGTAGAGTAAACATTAAGTTGCTATACACCCCCTTATTGATCTTAAAAAACCCAGATGACATTGCCCCAGGAAAAGTCCTGGAATAGTGGAGCCTGCCAAAAGGGCATGGCAATATTATACCTCAGGAGGCTATGGGAATTAACTTCTTACTGTGACTGAAGGGAACCAGTATCAGTGCCAACAAGCCAGCAGCAACCCCCATCTCAGCTGACCAGCAGGAGATCAGGAATCCCAGGGTAGTGGATCTAGCAAGTGCTAACACCAAGACTGCAAGATGGCATTTACACAGCTAGAGGAATTAGCAAACAACAATGCAGAAGGTCATCTACCAGTAGTTGAACCAACCTGTGCACTAGTGCAGCCCTAAGGGGAGGAGGAGATCTCAAGAAGCCAGACCACCCCTCCCCCACACCTTACAACATGAGCTTCAGTGTGACCCCAGCGAAACACAGAGAGACTGTACCTAACCTCAGCACATACCAGCCAGCTCCAACTCAGTACCAGGTAAGCTACATCATAATATAGCTTCCAGAGGCCACATCACATAAAACTAGTAACCAGGTCCCTAGCACTAATATAAGAGAATGGAACAGAGCTCTCTGTGCCCCAGAAGCAGAGATTCACATTAAAAGACAGGAGAAAAGCAATCACAATGGCCTAAAAGCAAGTTAGGAAAAAAAAGACTATAGATTTTTACTATGAGGACAGGGAAGATCAAAATACTAATTTAGAAAAGGAGACCATTGAAACTACATCCATATCTGAAACCCCAAAAGGGAATATGAACTGGTCTCAAGCCCCAAAATCATCCTTGGCAGAGCTCAAGAAGGATTTTAAAAATCAAATTAGGGGGCAGAGTCAAGATGGCAGAGTAGAAGGACACACCTCTAGAAGCTCTGTCCCCACAGCCCATAAAATACCTGTAAAAATGACTCTAAACAAATTCTAGAGCAGCAGAAGTTACAAAACAACAGAGTGGAAGAGATTTCTAGCCTAATGTAGCCTGGAAGGCCAACAGGAAAGGTCTATTGCACCAGGTGCGGAGAGCAACCCAGCTTTGGCCACAGGGTGGAAAGGACAGGACTGGAGTGGACTTCAAGGCACCATAGCAGCAGCCGCAATTCCCAGATTCTTCAACCCACAAATGCCAAAGGCAGCTTCAAATGTCAGTGAGAAAGCTCTTTCACCTGGTAGAAGGGAGCAGGGTCCTACTGCCCTAGTGCTGGCCCGAGGCAGCCCCAGCTTCCATTACTGGAGTTCTAACCTAAAGACCCTGGGGAAAATGAGCTGCTGATCTGGATCTCAGCTCTGAGTGGCAGCCCCAGGGTGAGGAGAAGCTCTGGCTGGCATAGTAGAGCTGGTGGAGGCTCTGGAGAGGGAATTCTACTTGCAGATCCTGGGGAAAAATCAGTGCTTGTATTTGCCCCCAGACCAGAGGGCAGGTCAGGAGAGGAGCAAACTCCTCTCCCTTGATTGTGCCACTTTGGAGGAACTGAGAACTTACAGGTACCCAGACCATATCCTCTTCTTGACAAAGATCTCAAAAGTCAAGTAAATGGCTGGGAAAATGCCCACAAAAGGGAAAAAAAAAATGAGACAAGAGAAGGTTACTTTCTTGGTGAGCAGATTTTTTCTTCCACCCCTTTGGATGAGGAAGAACAATGCATACCATCAGAGGAAGTCCTAAAAGTCAAGACTTCTGCATCCCGAATCTCCAAAATAAATATGCAATGGTCTCAGGCCATGGAAGAGTTCAAAAAGGATTTTGAAAATCATGAGAGAGGTAAAGGAAAAATTGAGAAGAGAAATGAGAGTGATAGAAGAAAATCATGAAAAGCAAGTCAACAGATTACTAAAGGAGACCCCAAAAAATGCTGAAGAAATTAACACTTTTAAAAATAGACTAACCTAAATGGCAAAAGAGGGACAAAAAGCCAATGAGGAGAAGAATGCTTTAAAAAGCAGAATTAGCCAAATGGAAAAGGAGGTTCAAAAGCTCACTGAAGAAAATAACTCTTTAAAAATTAGAATGGAGCAGATGGAAGCTAATGACTTTATGAGAAACCAAGAAATTACAAATCAAAACCAAAAGAATGAAAAAAATAGAAGACAATATGAAATATCTATTTGGAAAAACAACTGACCTGGAAAAGAGATCTAAGAGAGACAATTTAAAAATTATGGGACTACCTGAAAGTCATGATAAAAAAAAGAGCCTAGACATTGTGTTTCATGAAGTTATCAAGGAAAACTGCCCTGATATTCTGGAACCAGAGGGCAAAATGAATATTAAAAGAATTCACCAATCACATTCTTAAAGAGATCTGAAAAGAAAAACTCCTAGGAATATTGTAGCCAAATTCCAGAGTTCCCAGGTCAGGGAGAAAATATTGTAAGCAGTCAGAAAGAAACAATTTGAGCATTGTGGAAATACAATCAGGATAACACAAGATCTAGCAGCTTCTACGTTAAGAGATCGAAGGGCATGGAATATGATATTCCAGAAGTCAAAGGAACTAGGACTAAAACCAAGAATCACCTACCCAGCAAAACTGAGTATAATACTTCAGGGGAAAAAATGGTCTTTCAATGAAATTGGGGACTTTCAAGCATTCTTGATGAAAAGACCAGAGCTGAAAAGAAAATTGGACTTTCAAACACAAGAATGAAGAAAAGCATGAAAAGGTAAACAGCAAAGAGAAGTCATAAGGGACTTACTAAAGTTGAACTGTTTACATTCCTACATGGAAAGAAAATATTTGTAACTCTTGAAACTTTTCAGTATCTGGGTAGTGGGTGGGATTACACACACACACACACACACACACACACACACACAGCACAGAGTGAATTGAATAGGATGGGATCATATCTTAAAAAAATGAAATTAAGTGGTGAGAGAGAAATATATTGGGACAAGAAAGGGAGAAATGGAATGGGGCAAATTATCTCTCATAAAAGAGTCAAGCAAAAGACTTTTTAGTGGAGGGGAAAAGAGGAGAGGTAAGAGAAAAACATGAAGTTTACTCTCATCACATTCCACTAAAAGAAGGAATAAAATGCATACTCATTTTGGTATGAAAACCTATCTTACAATACAGGAAAGTGGGGGAGAAGGGGATAAGCAGGATGGCGGGGATGATGGAAGGGAGGGCAGTGGGAGGAGGGAGCGATTTGAAGTCAACACTTTGGGAGGGACAGGATCAAAAGAGAGAATAGAAGCAATGGGGGGCAGAATAGGATGGAGGGAAATATAGTTAGTCTTACACAACATGACTATTATGGAAGTCATTTGCAAAACTACACAGATATGGCCTATATTGAATTGCTTGCCTTCCAAAGGGAATGGGTGGGGAGGGAGGGATGAAGAGAAATTGGAACTCAAAGTTTTAGGAACAACTGTTGAGTTCTGTTCTTGCTACTAGGAAATAAAAAATACAGGTAAAGGGGTATAGAAAGTTATCTGACCCTACAGGACAAAAGAGAAGATAGGGACAAGGGAAGGGAGGGATGATAGAAGAGAGGGCAGATTGGTGATAGCGGCAATTAGAATGCTCAGTGTTTTGGGGTGGGGGGAGGGGACAAATGGGGAGAAAATTTGGAACCCAAAATTTTGTGAAAATGAATGTTAAAAGTTAAATAAATAAATTTTAAAAAAAGAAAATTGAAATCTTTTGAACTACTAAATAATAGTAATAACTAATTTTGAACTAATAAATAACTAATAACAATAAATAAAACTAAGAGCTGGTTTTATGAAAAATAAAATAAAATTGATAAACCTTTGATTAATTTGATTTTAAAAAAAGAAAGAAGAAAATCAAATTATCATTATCAAAAATGAAAAGGGTAAATTCCCCACCAACAAAGAGGACATTAAAACAACAATTATGAAGTATTTTGCCCAATTATATGACCATAAATTTGATAATATTACTGAAAAGGATGAATATTTACAAAAATATAAATAGCCCAGATTAACAGAAGAGGTACTAAAATACTTAAATAATTCCATCTAAAAAAACAAATTGAGTTAGTCATCAATGAACTCTCTGGGAAAAAATCTCCAGGGTCAGATGGATTTACAAGTGAATTTTATGAAACATTTAAAGAAAAATTAATTCCAATACTGTATAGACTATTTGGGAAAGTTGTCAAAGGAGTCCTACAAATTACTTTTTATGATACAAATATGGTACTGATACCAAAACCAGGAAAAGCCAAAAAAATTTATAGACCAATTTCCCTGATGAATATAGATGCAAAAACTTTAAATAAAATATTAGCAAAATGATTACATCAAATTATCATGAGAATAACACACTTTTATCATGTAGGATTTATACTAGGAATGCAGGATTGGTTTCATATTAGGAAAGCTATCAGCATAATTGATCATATCAACAACAAAACTAACAGAAACCATATGATTACTTCAACATATGCAAAAAAAGCTTTCGACAAAGTATAACATCCACTCCTATTAAAAACACTAGAGAGCATAGGAATAATTGGAGCCTTCCTTAAAATGATAAGTAGCATCTCTCTAAAACCTTCAGTAAGCATTATATGTAATAGGGACAAACTAGATGCATTTCCAATAATATTGGGGGTGAAACAAGTATGTCCATTATCATCCCTGTTATTCAATATGGTACTAGAAATGTTAGCTTTAGCAATAGCAGGAAAAAAAGAAAATGAAAGAATTAGAATCAACCAAAAGGAATTAGTTATCACTCTTTGCAGATGATATGATGATATACTTAAAGAATCTTAGAAAATGAAGGAAAGGGGTATTTGAAATAATAAGCAACTTTATCAGAGTTGCAGGATATAAAATAAACCAACAGAAATTCTCAGCATTTCTATACATTATTAACTAAGTCCAACAATAAGAGATAGAAAGAGAAATTCCACTTACTCATATCAAAGTCAACTGTAAGTCTTATCATTATCTTGATGCCGTGGTCCTCTTTGAGAATGAAGGACAAACACAACACCAACCTGTAGACATAATAAAATATTTGGGAGTCTACCTGCCAAAACAAACCCAGGAAGTATATGAACATAATTACAAAACACTTTTCACACAAATAAAGTCAGATCTAAGTAAATGGAAAAATATCAGTTGCTTGTGGGTAGGCCAAGCTAATATAATAAAAATGACAATTAATTTACTTATTCAGTGCTATATCAATCAAATTACCAAAAATTATTTTATGGAGCTAGAAAAAAATAATATCAAAATTCATCTGGAAGAACAAAAGGTCCAGAATATCAAGGGAATTAATGAAAAGAAATGTTAGGGAAGGCAGGCTAGCCACACCGTATCTTAAATTGTACTATAAAGCAGCAATCATAAAAACTACTTGATACTAGCTAAGAAATAGAGGGGTAGATCAGTGGAATAGGTTAGGTGCAGAAGTCAATGATTATAGCAATCAACTATTTGACAAACCCAAAGACTCCAGCTGTGTTAAGAACTCACTATTTGATAAAACTGTTAGGAAAACTGGAAAATAGTATGGCAGAAACTGGGCATAGATGAACATCTGATATTGAATACCAAAATAAAATCCAAATGGGCACAAGATTTAGGCATAAAGACTAATATTATAAAAAGATTAAGTTTAACAAGGAATAGTTAATCTGTCAGATTTATAGAGAATTTATGAATTTATGAGCAAAGAAGAGAGAGATAACATTATAAAATGAAAAATGGATAATTTTGATTATATTAAATTGAAAAGTTTTTGTACAAACAAAGACAATATAACCAAAATTACGAGGGAAAACCAAAACTGGGAAAGAATTTTTACTGGTGTCTCTGAAAAAGGCCTCATTTCTAAAATAAAGAATTGAGTCAAATTTACAAGAATACAAGTCATTCCCCAATTGATAAATGATCAAAGGATATGAACAAGCAGTTTTCAGAGGAAGAAATCAAAGCTATCTGTAGTCATATGAAAAAATGTTCTAAATCACTATTGATTAGAGAGATACAAATCAAAACAAATCTGAGGTATCACATCACACCTATCAGACTGGCCAACATGACAAGTGAGAATAATAAATGTTGGAGAAGATGTGGGAAAATTGGAAAGCTGATTCATTGTTGGTGGAGCTATGAGCTGATCTAACCATTCTGGAGAGCAATTTTGAACTATACCCAAAGGGTTATAAAAATATGCATACCTTTTGACTCAGCAATACAGATTCTAGGGCTGTATCCCAAAGAGCTCATAAAAATGGGAAAAGGACCCACATGTACAAAAATATTTATAGTAACTCTCTTTGTGGTGACCAAGAACTGGAAATTGAGGGGATGCCCATAAATTGGGGAATGGCTGAACAACTTGTGGTTTATTAATGTAATGAGATATTATTGTGCTATAAAAAATGATGAACAGGCAGACTTCAGAAAATCCTGAAAAAATTTATATGAACTGATGCTGAATGAAGTGAGCAGAACCAGGAGAACATTATATACAGTAACAGCCACAGTATGTGATGACTGATTTTGATAGACTTAGGCCTTGTCAAAAATGCAAGGACCTAAAGCAATTCCAAAGGAATCAGGATGATAAATGTCATTCACAGCCAGAGAAAGAACTATGAAATTAGAATGCTGAGCTAAGAAGATTATTTTCTTCATTTTATTTTGTTTTTTTCTTTCTCATGATTTCTCCAATTTATTACAATTCATCTATATAACGTGACTAATGTGAAAGTGTGTTTAATAGGAATGTATGTGTAGAGTCATATCATATTGCATGCCATCTTATAGAGAGGGGGAGTAAATTTAATACTTATGGAAGTGAATGTTGAAAACTAAAAATAAATGAATTAATAAATGTTAAAAAACAAAACAATAAAAAAATACAAAAAAAATAAAATTGGGCAAAGGGAAGCTGGTAACGTTATAAGAAATCAAGAAATAATAAAACAAAATATAAAGAATGAAAAATAGAAGAGAATGTGAAACATCTCATTTGAAAATAACTGATCTAGAGAATAAATCAAGAAGAGAAAACATAGGAATAATTGGTCTACCTGAAAGCTACATCAAAAAATAGAATCTTAATTCAATAATACAAGAAATAATTAAATAAAATTGTCTTGAAGTGTTAGAACAAAAAGGAAAAGCGGAGATAGAAAAAAAATACACCAAACAGCAACTAAAAGAGATCCTATGAAGAAAACCTACAGGAGTATTGTAGGTAAATTCCCAAATTCCCAGCTTACAAAGAAAATATTATGAGCAACAGGGAAAAAATTCAAATATGGCAGTTATTATATAATTAGAATCAGATAAGACCGAGTGGTGGCAACACTAAAATGTCAAAGGTCTTAGAATGCTCTATATCAAAAAGCCAAAGAATTGAAGTTCTGGTTGAAAATATCATACCAGACAACATTCAGCATAACCCTGACTGGAAAAAATAATGGACATTTGATGAATTGCCAGGCTTTCAGAATTTTATCCCAAAAGGACCTGAACTTAGTAGAAAAATTGACTTACAAGATCCAAGAGAAATATCTGGCAAACATGAGCGACTAATTACAAGGGACTCAATAAATACAGACTTTATTTTTGATTAAAGAAAATGTAAGCTATATGTCTAAGCTTGTAATTAGTAATTGGATAGTTCAAAAGAAAGATTTGGTTATACTTGAGCATGATGTGATTTTAAAATATAATACCATCAAGGAAAAAGCAAAAAAAAATATTTATCTTATACAAAGTGAGAGAGGAAGAATTGATACAGAGGAATTAGATGGGGAAGCAAGGCTGGGAGTTCTAAA
Source organism: Notamacropus eugenii (assembly GCF_028372415.1). Lineage (NCBI taxonomy): Eukaryota > Metazoa > Chordata > Mammalia > Diprotodontia > Macropodidae > Notamacropus > Notamacropus eugenii. Next base: position 283,964,276 of record NC_092876.1, on the reverse strand, counting down.
ACCCTACTCTCATTGGGAATGGGTAAAAGAGGGAACAATACATACATAATTTAGAAAGAAAGAAAGCAAAGGGGATAGAGAGAGTGGAGAAAATAAGGGAGGGCTTTTTAGAGGGAAAAACTAAGAGGGTGAGGGAATAGGATGGGGAGATATAGAGGGCATTTAGATTGATGGGTATGGGAGGATAAGACAGAGATATTTGGAGGAGGGTTATGTTAATTAATAGGAGAGCAAGGTAGCAGGTAGAAGCAAAGTAGAGGAGTCAGGACAGATAGGAAATAAGAGATATACACAAATATAAAATAAAGATCAGGAATAGAATTTATTAGGGAAAAAAGCAGAGGTAGTAATCATAATCTCAAAGTTAAAGCTAAAAGATTTAATCAAAAGAGAAAAATAAGGAAAATTACACTATATGTTAGCCACATTAATGAATATTGCTTTAGAATATTTAAAATAACTAGGCAGTATAAAGTTGGAATATCACTATGGTATAGGAAATGATGAATTGGTGGACTTAGATAAGTATGGAAACACTTGCTCTTATGAAGGAAGATGTTATCCACCCTCTGAGAAACAGGACAAATAAGTAGAGCGTAGATGTATATATCTATATATGTTGCTTGGTTGGTTGATTGTTGTCCATCACTCTTGAAGAGGACCAAAATGACATCATTATGCTGAAGTAAAGTTTCAATGTGTCAAACTGTGGCTGATCAGAACAATATGAGCAAATAGTCCATGTGAACATTTGAGGTGGATACTCTAAATTTGTGCATCCTGTGTTTCCTTTGAACTGTTTCAATTCTGCTTTGCTCATAGAATACACACCTTCTCTGATCTGGGCATACCATGCTGATTGGTTCTGTGTCAGTGTCTCCCATGTCACACAATCATTTCCAAAGTTCTTAAGAGAAACTTGGAGAGTATTCTTGTATTACTTCTTATCATTTTGTGATTGCTTGCCCTGTGTGAGTTTTTCACAAAATAGTCCTTTTGGCAAGTGTACATTTTGCATTTGAACAATGTGGCCAGCCCGTTGGAGCTATGCTTTCTGAAGCAGAGCTTGAATGCTTGGAAGTATAGTTTGAGTAAGGACCTCAATGTCTGGTACCTTATCTTATCTTCAGAATCTTCCCAAGGCAATTCAAATGGAAACAATTCAGTTTCCTGACATGGCACTGGTAGACTGCCCAGGTTTCACAGGCATACAATGAGGTCAGCACAATAACTCCGTAGATCTTCAGTTTGGTAATCAGTCTAATATCTCTTCTATCCCTTACTTTGTTTCAGAGCCTCCCAAACACTGAGCTAGCCCTGACAGTGCGTGCATCAACCAAGGTAAGTGAACTCATCCATAACATTCAAAACTTCTCCATTTGCTGTAACTACTGTTCCGTGTATGGATGATGTGGTGGTGGCTGATGAAACACCTGTGTTTTCTTGGTGTTGTTAATTGAAAATTATCATAAGCAGCAAAGAATTGATCCATACTTTGTTGTACCTCAGCTTCAGAGAGTGCATTGAATGCACAATCATCTACAAACAAAAAATCATGCACCAACACTCCCTCCACTTTGGTCTTGGCTTGTAGCCTTTGCAAATTGAAGAATGTATCATCAGTGCTGTAGCTGATCTTGATGCCTTGTTCACTGCTATTGAAAGCATTTGACAACATGGCTGAAAACATGCTAAAAAGCATGGGAGCAAGCAAAATAGCCTTGTTTCACTCCATTGGTGACTTGGAAGGCACGAGAACATTGTCTCCTATCCAGAACCTGGGCAAGCCTGCCATGATGACGTTGATGTACAATGCTGATAAACTTCTCTGGGCAACCAAATTTTGACATAATTTCCCATAATCCCTCATGACTAACAGTATCAAAGGCCTTGGTCAGATCTACAAATGTGTACAGACCACTGTTCTATTCCTGAATTTTCTCCTGGAATTGTCAGGCAGCAAACATAATATTGACTGTTCCTCAGCCCTCTCTGAAGCCACACTGGCCCTTAGGTAGATGACTATCTTCTAGGTGAAGGATTGGCCTATTAAGGAGGACTCTGGCAAGAATCTTACCAGCAATGACTAAGAGAGAAACCCCACTGTGATTGTTGCAGGACAATCCATTTCCTTTACCTTTACCTTTTACCTAAAGGGGTGGACAGTGCAGGCATCCTTGAACTCCTGAGTGATAACCTCTTCTTGCTATATAACTTGGAAAATTTCAGTCAGCTTTTGTATGAGCAATGGTCCCCCTACCTTATAAATCTCAGCTGGAATAGAATCAGCATCAGGTGCTTTGCCACATGAAAGGAGTCTAATGACCCTCAAAACCTCTTCTTCAGTTGGAAGTTCAGCTAGGAAGGGATTGACTTCAACCTGAGGTAAATAGTCAATGGTCTCTTGAGAACACTATGGAAGTGTTCAGCCCATCTCTCCAGGATCGTATCCTTATCATTAATCAGTGTGACTCCGTCAGCACTGAGTAGTTGCAATGCACCAAAGGTCTTTGGCCCGTAAATAGCCTTCATTGCATCATAAAAGTGCTTTTAATTGTTACTGTCAGCACAGAATTTAATATTTAAGTTTAGAATAGCAACTTTTTAAAAAAGGATGAAGTAGGTCTTTAGATAAATAAAATGTCATCTCAAATCCGAAAAACTATAGGAGGGATGAAAAAAGTAATTCAGTTAAAAAATGAACAAGTACATTCAAGAAATCAACCAAGAAGTTGGATGTGAAACTATAACTCTGAACAAAATTTTCTAAGAATGTCATGTCAAGAGGCCTCCATGAAAGAAATAAAAACCTTAAGCTACTGCTCATAGGAATATTTTCAAATAATGAATTTTCTTTAAAAACAGTATACTTTGGGGCTCTAACAATAGATATACTTCTAAAGAACAAGAAAATGGATCTTGTAAGACATAAAAAGAATAGCCAATATTGCTATAGCACTTGAAGATGTTCAGACGACTTTACACATCTTATTTCACTCCTCCTCACAACAACCTTAAGCTACAAGGACTACAGGTATTATTATATTCTTTTTATCTATAAAGAAATAGAGGTTTAGAGAAGCTAACTGACATGGACTTATAACACCAGAAAGAACAAACAAAACCAAAGGGACAGGTCATGTGCTGTAGTTATCTACACTTCATTTTTTAAACAAAGGAAGGCAAGTAAATCTTTATGTATACGGACAAAAAAGATGTGAAGTTGAAGATAAGTTATGATCTGCACTATAGAGAACTTGTTCACATTTGTGAGATTATGAATCTATTAAAACATCAAGATGTTGAAGACCATTTTCTCTTTAAGAAAACCAGATTAGGTATTTATAGACATAAGAACACTATTTGAATCATAAGCGAAATTGATTAGGAAAAACACTATCTAATTCATCTCTCTGAAACTGTCTTAAGGGTGTGGGGAATGTGAGTAAAAGCACTATTAAAACCTTGTTAAATGAAGAAAAAAGTTTCAAATTAAAGGACAGTACTATATGAGGAATATTATGTTTTCTTCCAAATATTTACAAGAATGTGAATTGTTAAATCCTTTTCTAGGCCATTGTCTTTTGAGATAGAATCAAGGTAGCTGGGCGATAGCTTTCTGACAGGCTATGCTAGAAAGGGAACTGGACTTAGTGAGGTGTTTGACATCTAAGCCTTGCTCTGTCACTTGCTATCTGTTGACTTTGATCAAGTTGCTTTAATTCTAAGGATCTAAGTTTTCCTGTCTCTCAAACAAGGAGACTGGTTTGCATGACCTAGAAAGCCCTTTTCTGTTATAAAAGGCTATAATCCTACATCCAGGCAAGCCTTGGAGGATTATGAATATGGAAAACAACTGTGGGGGCAACCTCTTTCCTTCTGACCCCCTCTCCAGACTTTTGGGGTCACCGTTGTCCAATTTCTAGTTCTCTGATTTAGCAGTTGTGGCAAACAGTTTCAAACCAATTATCTTTTCCCCCACATAACACAGGCTGTGTACCCAACACAGATTCCAATTTCATTCTTTGACTTCTAGCCTAGTTAAGTTGTGAGAAATGTACATTATTTTCTCCATAGTAAGAAGCACATGTACAGATGACTAGGCAGACGTGAAACTTATATGATAGATGTCCAGGAAGTGAAACATGCCAAAGTGACTTATGTGAGACTACAGGAATTCTTAACCTGCAATCTGTGATTTTTTAAAAATAACTTGATAACTATATTTCAATAACAATATTTCAATAAAATTAGTTTTCTTTGTAATTTTATTTATCTTATTTTGTGTATTTAAGAACATTATTCTTTGAAGAGTCTTATAGCCTTTATGAGACTGCTAAAGGGGTACATTACACACACACACACACACACACACACACACACACACTTTAAGAACTCTTGAGTTACTATAGAATAATTTTACAAGGTTATTCCAACTTAAAACAATTAAAATCTATCCCATGGAAAGTCATGACAACCATCTGAATAACTAGGAAGTGATGAAAATCCAGTTCACATGTAGGTACTCTAAAGGCATAGGGGGAGAAAAGACTCAAGAGGCACTCAGGGGTACTTATGATGCAATTAAAATTTAAGCTCACATTGTTTTGATGATTAAAAGGACAATTTATGAACTTCAAGATATTTAGAATTTAATAGCTAAGAATAATATCTTAATGCTTCATTACCATTTTCTTTATTATCATTGTAAAAAACATAGGTCCTGAATTCAGTGCAAGACCCCTTTATTAGGCGTCACTGCATAAACATTGTTTTTTTGCACACTAAGGGATCATACAAAGGAAGAAGAAGCCCATGCTTGGGCTAACAGAAGATAAAAGTGAACTGAGGTCTGGAACTAAATTGTTGGGCTCATAAAAGTACATCAGTCAGCTAGCTTTTGAAATTACTCAAAAATATTTTGATACTTGAGTGAATCTCTGAATTCATCAATGTGGGTACTTTTATGATGCAGTTACAATTCATTCGTGTCTTTTCATCCTACAAGATTCCTCCCCTCTCACATCCTCTGCAAGGTGCCCAACCAAAGTATTGGGGGCTTTTCTTTAAATCTCTTTATATTGCATTGTTACCAGTGGAACCCATGAAAACCACTTCCCTTTTAAGTCATAGATGGTTCTGATAGCCTTTATATCACTCCCTCTGATAAAGTAATGACAGTTATGTAACACTTAAAAGTTTTAACAGCATTGTTCATCTTATCTCATTTGATCCTCAAAACAATCCCACAAGGTAAATGCTTTTATTATTCCCATTTTACACATGGTAAGACTGAGTCTGAGAGAGGTTAAGTGCTTTGCTTAGAGTAATGTGGCTGGAAATGTCTAAGGTAAGATTTGAATTCAAGTCTTCTTAACTCCAAGTCCAGGACTCTTACTCACTATAACAACCAGTTATACTTTTATGAGTTATATGTTGCAATATACTTATGCACATTATGAACCTTACCGTTGATGCTAGGATAACAATTTATCACAGAGACTGTGATAGTTTATGACTTATAGGATTAGAACATCACTAGAAGATTTATAGTGTTTTAACGATGAGTCCTTTCTTCTTTGAGAAACTCTGGGTCATTAAATAAACAATTTTCCAAAGGGAATTTAGTCTAGTCTTGCAGTATCTCCAACTTGTGTATTGGTGAACCAACTCCCATAGGTTGTCAATCCAAATGTATATCAAACTATGAACAGACAAACATTCAAAATCTTAAAAGTTTCCTTGAAGATGAAAGGACAAATAAATTTTTCAACAAAGCTCTAATTATTTATATGAAGTGAAGAACAAACAAAGAGAAATATACTTGCTAATGGTGTCAACCACCATCATGAAAAATTTATAAATGGTAGAGTCCAAAAGGAAATGGATTTTTAATATATGACAAAATCTTCAAGATATTTGGGGGAGATGTGTTACTTGCATCATTCTCTGAAACAATGCAAAGTCTCCAATATAGGACTTGCATTCACCACAGAACCTATTCCAAACCTGTGCATCCTTTTCCAACCATGGACCTGCTTGAGCTCTTCCCCCAAGGCCCTTAAAATGCCTGTAAAAATTATGCTAAACTCTACAGTAGAAGCCACAAAATGTCAGAGTGAAACAGATTTCCAGCTTAAGACAACTTGGAAGTCTGACAGGAAGGGTCTATTGCACCAGGCTCAGAGTGGAGCACAGCCCAGCATGGGCCACACTGACACAGATGAGACTGGAGCTTCAAGGCACTGAATCACAGGTAGCTTCTGTGGTTTCCAGATTTCTCAACCCACAAATACCAAAGAGAACATCAAAGATCAGTAAGAAAGCTCTTTCACCTGGGTGAAAGTGGAACATGGTCCAGCCCCAACATCAGCCCCAGCCTCTGGGTGGTAACAGCCACTACCTCAGCAGTGGCTACTTTTGGAGCTCTCAGTCTACAGACCATGAAGGAATCTAGTGGCTGATCTGGGTCTCAGTCCTGAGTGGCAGTCCTGGGGTGAGGAGGAGTGCTGGCATGGCAGAGCTGGTGGCAGCTGTGGAAAGGGAATCCTACTCACAGTTCCTGGGCAGAAAAGAATACTTGTGGTTGCTCACAGACCAGAGCACAGTCCAGGAGAGGAGTAACCACCTCTCCCTTGACCATGCCACATTGGAAGAATTGAAAGCTTACAGGTCTATAAAGATATCTCAGAAAACAGTTGCACAGAACCTCTGAAGACTGGGGTAGTATAGCCTCCACTTGACAAAGGACTCAAAAGTCAAGTAATTGACTGGGTAATATGACCAAAAAGGGGTGGAAAATAAGACTATAGAAGGTTACTTTCTTGATGAAAAGGTATCTTCTTCCATTCTTTTGGATGCAGAAGATCAAAGCATAAAACCAGAGGAAGACCAAAGCATACAACTGGAGGAAGACAGCAAGTTCAAGACTCCTACATCCAAAGCCTCCAAAAAAAAAAAAATGAAAGGGCCTCAGGCCATGGAAGAACTCAGGAAGGATATTTTGAAAATCAAGTAAGAGAGTTGGAGGAAAAATTGGGAAGAGACATGAGAGTGATGCAAGAAAATCATGAAAAACGAATCAACAACTTGTTAAAGGAGACCCTAAAAAGAAAGAAAATAGCACCTTTATAAATAGACTAACCCAAATGGCAAAAGATGTCCAAAAAGCCAATGAGGAGAAGAATGCCTTAAAAAGCAGAATGGGCCAAATGGAAAAGGAGGTTCAAAAGCTCATTGAAGAAAATAGTTCTTTAAAAATTAGAATGTTGAAAACTGAAAAATAAATTATATATATATGAAAATAAAAAATAATATTTACAAAAGGAATATGTTTTTTAAAAACACAATTGGCCAAATGGAAAAGGAGGAAAAACTAACTGAAGAAAACAATTTGTTAAAAATTAAAATTGGGCATCTGGAAGCTAATGACTCTATGAGACATCAAGAATCAGTCAAATAAAATTGAAAGATGAAAAAATGGAAGAAAACATAAAGTACCTCATTGGAAAAAAATTTAAAATTTAATAATTATTGGTCTACCTGAGAACCATGATGAAAAAAAGGAGTCTGAAAAGCATCTTTCAAGAAGTCATCAAGGAAAACTACCCTGAGGTCTTAGAACCAGAGAGGAAAATACTCATTGAAAGAATCCACTCATCACCTCCTGAAAGACATCTAAAATTGAAAACACCAAGGAATATCAGATTAAGGAGGAAATACCACAAGCAGCCACAAAGAAACAATTCAAATTTTGTGGAACTACAATCAAGATCATGCAGGACCTTGCAGCTTCTACATTAAAAGATCAGAGGACCTGGAATATGATATTCCATAAAGCAAAGGAACTTGGATTACCATCATGGATCACTACCCAGCAAAATTATGTGCAGTCTTTCTGGGAAGGAGATGGACATTCAGTGAAATAGGGGAATTCCAGACTTTCCTGATGAAAAAGCCAGAGTTCAATGGAAAATTTTACCTTCAATTACAATACTCAAGAAAAGCATAAAGATGTAAATAGGAAAAAAAAAAGGAAAAAGCACATGATATTCCATAAGGGCAAGCTATTTGCATCCCTATATGGGAGGTTGATACTTGTAAATCTTCAGAATTATTTCTCTATTATGACATTGAAAAAGGATATACATAGAGGATGTGGGTATAAATTAAATGATATGATGATAAAAACATAATTAATGGGTGCAAAGAGATTGTAATGGGAGAAGAGGAAAGGAGGAGGAAGAAAAAGGTAAGTTATATAACATGAAGAGGCACAAAACATTATAATAGAGGGAAAGAAAGGAGGGAGATGAACATTGTTTGAATTGTACTCTCATAAGATTTGGTTCAAGGAGGGAATAACATATTAAGTTCAGTATAGAAGTCTAACTTGCCCTACAGGTAGTAGGAGGTAAACATGGAAAAGAAATGGGAGAGGGCTTTAGAAAGAAGGGAAGAAGTATAAGGGAAAAGGGAAAGAAAAGGGAGGGAGGCTGATAGAAGGAAGATTGAGGGAGGGGGTGGCCAAAAGCAAAACTTTTGAGGAGGAGAAGGGAGAAGGGAGAAATTAAAGAATAAATGGGAAGAAATAGTATGAAGAGAAAGACATAGATAGTAATCATAACTGTGAATGTTAATGGGATGAACTCTTCTATACAATGGAAGCAGATACCAGAATGGATTAAAAATCATAATCCTACAGTATGTTGTTTACAAGAAACACATTTGAAACAGGGGAACACACACAGGGTCAATATAAAAGGCTGGAGTAGAATATATTATGCTTCAACTGAAATTTAAAAAAAAGCAGAAGTAGCAATCCTAACCTCAGACAAAGCAAAAGCAAAAATAGATCTAATCAAAAGAGATAAGGAAGGAAACTATATCCTGCTAAAAGGCACCATAGACAATGAAGTAATATCATTGCGAAATATATATGCACCAAGTAGTGTAACATCCAAATTCTTAGGGGAGAAGTTAAGGGAAGAAATCGACAACAAAACTTTACTATTGGGGGACCTCAACCTCACCCTCTCTGAAATTGATAAATCTAACCTGAAAATAAAAAAGAAAGAAGTTAAGGAGGTGAACAGAATTTTAGAAAAGGCACATACGGTAGACCTGTGGAGAAAATTGAATGGGGAAAGAAAGGAATATTTTTTTTTTCTCAGTGGTACATGGTACATACACCAAAATTTACCATGTGCTAGGGCACAAAAACTTCGCAATACAATGCAGAAAGACAGAAATAGTCAATGCATCCTTTTTCATATCACGATGCAATAAAACTTACATGTGAAAAGGGCCATGGAAAGATAGACTAAAAATTAATTTGAAACTAAATAATCTAATCCTAAAGAATGAGTGAGTCAAACATGTAATAGAAACAATCAATAACTTCATTCAAGAGAATGACAATAATGAGACAACATGCCCAAACTTCTGGGATGCACTGAAAGTGGTTCTTGGGAGAAATTTTACATCTCTAAATGCTTGCATAAATAAAATAGAGAAAGAAGAGATCAATGAATAGGGCATGTATCTGACAAAGTTAGAAAAAGAGCAAATTAAAAATCCCCAATTAAATACCAAATTAGAAACATTGAAAACCAGAGGAGATATTAATAAAATTGAAATCAAGAAAACAATTGAACTATTAAATAAAACTAAGAACTGGTTTTATGAAAAAACAATAAAATTGATAAGCCTTTGTTTAATTTGATTTTTAAAAAAAAGAAAACCAAATTGCCATTATTAAAAATGAAAAGGATGAATTCACCACCAATGAAGAGGAAATTAAAACCATAATTAGGAATTACTTTGCCCAACTGTATGTCCATAAATTTGACAATATTAGTGAAAGGGATGAACATTTACAAAAATATAAATTGCCCAGATTAGCAGAAGAGGAAGTAAAATACTTAACTAACTCCATCATAGAAAAAGAAATTAAACAAGCCATCAATGAACTCTCTAGGAAAAAATCTCCAGGGCCAAAAGGATTTACAACTGAATTCTATCAAACATTTAAAGAACAATTCATTCTAATACTATATAGATGATTTGGGAAAATTGGCAAAGAAAGAGTCCTACCAAATTCTTTTTATTTTACAAATATGGTACTGATACCTAAACCAGGAAGAGCCAAAGCAAAGAATAAAAATATAAATTAATTCAATTTTCCTAATGAATATAGATGCAAAAATTTTAAATAATATATTAGCAAAAAAGATTACAGGAAATTATCATGAGAATAATACACTTTGATAAATTAAGATTTATACCAGGAGTGCAGGACTAGTTTCATATTAGGAGAGCTATCAGTGTAATTGATCATATCAACAAAATTAACAGAAACTGTATGATTATCTCAATACATGCAGAAAAAGCTTTTGACAAAATACAACATCCATTCCTATTTAAAAACACTAAGAGCATAGGAATAAATGGAGTCTTCCTTGAAATGATAAGTAGCAGGGGCAGAGCCAAGATGGTGGAGTAGAAAGACGAACATACACTAGCTTTTAACCCACAGCCCATAAAATACCTGTAAAGAAGAACTCTCAACAAATTCTAGAGCAGCAGAAGCCACAGAAAAATGGAGTGGAGGACATTTCTATCCCAGAGTGACCTGAAAGACTGACGGGAAAGGTCTGTTGCACACCAGACATGGAGCAGAGCCCAGTCCTGCCTTGGACATGCAGCACCAAAAGGAACAGATCTGAGTAGGCTTCAGGGACAGAATCTCCAGCAGCAGCGCAGATCCCTCAACCCACAGGCATCAAAGGTCAGTGACAGGGTCTTTTTGGCTGGCTGAGAAGGGAGCAAGGTGTCCCCATAACTCAGGCCTCCTCAGGTGGCAGCAGTAGAGGCAGCAGCAGACAAGTCACCCAAAGCAGGCAGTAGCCCACATCCATTGTTGAAGGTCTCATTGTAAACCCCTTGAGGAAACTGAGCCCTGTGTGGTGGCCCTGCCCCCTCCTGAGCAGCTGATCTAATCTCACACTCAATAGCAGCCTTGCCCCCACCTAAAACCCCTGAGGCTTTGGAGCAGCTCATGTGAATCTCAGCCCCCAGTGTTGGCTTGGCAGAACTGGAGGCAAGGTGGTTGTGGAGAGGAAACTCAGAAGTCAAGTAACTGGCTGGGAAAATGACCAAAAAAGGGAAAAAAGATAAGACCATAGAACGTTACTTTCTTGGGGAGCAGGTGTCTCCCCCCAATCCTTTCAGATGAGGAAGAACAAGGCACACTGTCAGAGGAAGTCAAGGCCTCTGCCTTCAGGGCCTCCAAAGGGAACTTAAACTGAGCTCAGGCAATAGAAGACCTTAAAAAACAAGTTAGCAGCTTACTAAAGGGGAACGAAAAAATGCTGAGGAAAATAACAGCTTTAAAAAGAGGCTAACTCAATTGGAAAAAGAGGTCCAAAAAGCCAATGAGGAGAAAGAGGTTTAAAAAGCAGAATTAGCCAGATGGAGGAGAAGTTTCAAAAGCTTACTGAACAAAATAATTAGTTGAAAGAGAGAATTGTGTTGGGATTGGAAGCTCAATTCCGTGTGGATGGTCTCGGGCGGGTAAAAGTGGGACTTCTAAATCTTAGAGTCTTACGAGGCCCTCCATGAACAGCGGGGATTCGAGAAGGTTAGACTGAGATAGCTCGGCTAACTCGGGTATTTCCACCTCTCCCCGGGAGATACGTGATGGGTGGAGTCTCCCTGCCCTCGAGGTCGTCCCGGATTGGAGCACACCTAGTTACCTAACAGCACGGTATTGAGATGCAAACTGTGCGGCTGAAGGTTGAGTAGGATTGAGGAAGCCGGAAAGCTCTCTTAGCACGTGTGGAGCCTAAGAGGACAGTAGGGCTCTGCTTCTTTTCTTTCCTCTCTCCCCTCCTCCTCTCTCCCCACTTGTACTTCTACTTCCAATCCCTTAAGCTTAGCCTCCTTAGGAAATCTCCCCCTCTTCCTCCTAAGGAAGATCCCCCTGCACTTGTAACCCAGACCCTGAAATAAAGCTCAACCCCTGTTTGACTCTGGAACGTCCTTTCTCTCATACGTGCATCCGGCGTGGCCAGCCGAAGACCTCGGAGGTGAGGTAGGAAAGACTCAGGTAGCCCAATACAGGCCTCTAGGTCTGGCAGAATTGAGTTCAGGGAAATGAATGACTATGAGTTAAACCAAGCAGTTAGTAAACAAAAACAAAAATTTGAAAAAAAAAAATAGAAGATAATGTGAAACATCTCAGTGGAAAAACAACTGACCTGGAAAATAGATCCAGGAAAAACAATTTAAAAATTATGGGACTACCTGAAAGCCATGATCAAAAAAAGAGCTTATACATTATCTTCCATGAAATTGTCAAGGAAAACTGCCCTAATGTTCTAGAATAAGAGGGCAAAATAAATATTGAAAGAATCCACCAATCACTTCCTGAAAAAGACCCAAACAGAGAAACTCCTAGGAATATTGTGGCCAAATTTCAGAGTTCCCAGAGCAAGGAGAAAATACTACAAGCAACTAGAAAGAAACAATTTGAGTATTGTGGAAATACGATCAGGATAACACAGGATCTGGCAGCTTCAACATTAAGAGATTGAAGGGCTTGGAATGGGATACTTCAGAAGTCAAAGAAACTGGGATTGAAACCAAGAATCACCTACCAAGCAAATCTGAGTATAATACTTCAAGGGAATAAATGATCATTCCATGATATAGAGGACTTTTAATCATTCATATTGAGGAAAAGACAAGATCTGTGTAGAAAATTTGACTTCCCAAGACAAGAATCAAGAGAAGCATGAAAAGGTAAGCAGGAAAGAAAAATCATAAAAGACTCTCTAAAGCTGAACTGTTTACATTACTACATGGAAATATTTATAACTCTTGAATTTTTTCTTATTATTTGGGTAGATGGAGAGATTGTACACACACACACACACACACACACACACACATACATAGATAGATACAGATAGAGAGTACAGGGTGTGTTGAAGCAGAAGACATGATATTCACACACACAAAAAAATAAAATCAAATCAAAATTAAAGAGTGAAGGAGGAAAATACTTGGAAGAGAAAGGGAGAAACGGAACAAGACAGGCTATAACTCATAAAAGATATAAGAAAAATCTTGTTCAATGGAGGAGAAATGGGAGAAGGGGAGATGGGAAGAATGAAGCTACTCTCTCCACATGTGGCTGAAGGAGGAAATAACATGCTCACTAAATTTGATATGAAAATTTATATCACAAGAAAGTAGGAAAGGAGATGACAAGTGGGGTGAGGGGGATGTTAGAAGGGAGGGCAAATGGGAGAAGGGAGTCACTAGAAATAAACACTTTCAAGAAGGGACAAGGTCAATTGTGGGGGAAAAATAAGGAGGGATAGAGTAGGACAGAGGGCAATATAATAAGTATTACACAACATGATTATTATGGAAGTCTTTTGCAAAACAACACATATTTAGTCTGTAGTGAATTGCTTGCCTTCTCAATGCAGGGGGGTGGAAAGAGAAGTTGGAATTCAAAGTATTAGCAACGAATGCTGAGAATTTTTATTGCATATAATTGGGAAATAATACAGGGAATAGGGTATAAAAATTTATCTTGCCCTACAAGAAAAGAGAGAAGATGGGGATAAGGGAAGGATGGGGTGTGATAGAAGGGAGGGGACATTGAGGGAAGGAGTAATCAGAATGCAAGGTATTAGGAAGCAGGGGCAGGGGAGTGATAGGGAGAAAAATTGGACATGTTACAAAGTGAGGTAAAAGCAATTAGTATTAAAACAATTGACTGAATTAATTACTGAGAATAAATCAATGGCGTCTTTAGTTTGGGGAAAAGAATTTTAGTCTAAATTTCCTAGAGAAAGGTAACCTTGGGCAAAATTTGGCATTGATGGAAAAGTTAAGGTTTTAATGGTAAATTTGATTTTATGATTGCTATTTAATCAGGAACTAGAACATATATAGAGAGGCATGTAAGCCACTTAAGACTTGCCTCAAAAGATGTTCCTTAGCTAAAGTGAAATTATAATCATATTTGAAACCCGGTTATTGGAACTTGCCTTTTTTAGAAGCTATGGGACTATTAAGTGACTGTTCTTCTGAGTCTAACTCCAGGTATGGATAACAAGAAAGACGATCTGAGCCTCCAATCGATGATGCCAGTTAGTCTGTGAGATGCTGGTATGAACTGCAAAAGGTGATTTCATGGGAAGGGTGGGAGAGCGGCTGTTCAGCCTGGGCTGAGGTAGGATTCTCCTGACTCAGTTTCCCCACTGACATCTGGCAGACTTTAAGCCTGACTGAATGCAAGTGGACAGTCTAATTCTGCCTGGAATTGACATGAAGTTGGGGAGATATTGTATCTCTGCAATGTCCCTACTCTTGGTGGCAGTTTCTTACAGTCAAAAGGTTTGTAAGCTTAATACCAGATCTATTAAATTATAGATTATTGGTAGGGGAACATCCAAGGTTAAGCCTAAAATTAAGCTATTAGGCATAGGACTTTAGACCAACAGCAATAAGTTAGGGTCCTTTAATTCTTAGTAATACTGTGGAGTCAATTAGGTCAAGAGCTTGTGAAGTTAGCAACATAAATATTATTTGCGTCTCAGTTGGTTAATGTTTAAATAAAATTCTTTTGTGGTTCATATTGTAAATGCTTTGAAAAGAAGTATCACCTGACCAAAAGTTTGAATTGTTTTATCTGTTACAAACTATGTTAAAAATGAAAAACAAAATTAAAAAAAATGATAAGTAGAATCTACCTAAAAGCATCAGCAAGCATTATATGTAGTGAGAGTAAGAGCTAGATGTATTTCCAATAATATCGGGGGTGAAACAAGGATGTCCATTATCACCCCTGTTATTTAGTATGGTACTAGAAATGTTAGCTTTAGCAATAAGGAAAGAAAAAAATTGAAGGAATTAGAATAGACAAAGCAGAAACTAAGTTATCACTCTTTGCAGATGATTTACTTAGAGAATCCAAGAGAATCAAGTAAAAAATACTTGAAATAATAAACACCTTTAGCAAAATTGAAGGATATAAAAAAACCCACATAAATCAGCATTTCGATATATTACTAGCAAAGGCCAACAGCAAGAGATAGAGAAATTGCATTTAAAGTTACTATAGACATTATGAAGTATTTTGGAGTCCACCTGCCAAAACAAACTCAGGAAGTATATGAACATAATTACAAAGCTCTTTTCCCACAAATAAAGTCAGATCTAAATAATGGGGAAAATATCAGTTGCTTATGGATACATTGAGCCAACAAAATAAAAAGGACAGTTCTATCTAAATTCATTTACTTATTCACTGACATACCAAACTATCAAACAATTATTTTATAAAATTAGAAAAACAATATCAAAATTCATCTGGAAGAACTAAAAGTCCAAAATGTCAAGGGAATTAGTTAAAAGAAATTCTAGGGAAGATGGCCTAGCCATATCAGATCTTAAATTTTATTATAAAGCTGTCATCACAACCACTTGGTACTTGCTAAGAAATAGAGGGGTAGAGCAGTGGGATAGTAGTCAAGACATAGTAGTCAATGACTATAACAATCTACTGTTTGATAAATGCAAAGACTCCAGCTTCTGAGAGAAGAACTCACTATCTAAGAAAAGCTGCTAGGAAAACTGGAAAATAGTATAGCAGAAACTGAGCATAGACTAACAGCTGACACTGTATACCAAAATATAGTCCAAATGAGTACATGATTTATATGTAAAGGCTGATACTATAAATATACTAGATTGAGCAAAGAATAGTTTATCTGTCAGATTTATAGAAAATGGAGGAATTTATGACCAAAGAAGAGAGAGAGAACATATGAAGTGCAAAATAGATAATTTTGATTCTATTGAATTGAAAAGTTTTTGTACAAAGTCAATGTAACCAAGATTAGGAATGAAAACCAAAACTGGGAAAGAATTTTTACAACTAGTGTCTCTGATAAAGACCTCATTTCAAAAATATATAGAGAACCAAGTCAAATTTACAAGAATACAAGTCATTCCCCAATTGATAAATGTTCAAAGTATATGAATGGGCAGTTTTCAGAGAAAGAAATCAAAGCTATCTATAGTCATATATAAAAATTCTCTAAATCACTATCTATTAGAGAGATACAAATCAAAACAACTCTGAGGTACCACCACATCACACCTATCAGATTGGCTAACATGACAAAACCAGAAAATGATAAATGTTGGAGATGTGGAAAAGTTGTAACACTGATCCATTGCTGGTGGAGCTGTGAGCTGATCCAACCATTCTGGAGAGCAATTTGGAACTATGCCCAAGGGGTTATAAAAATATGCATACCCTTTAACGCAGCAATACAGCTTCTAGGGCTATATCCTAAAGAGATCATAAAAATGAGAAAAAGTTCCACATGTATAACAATATTTATAGCAATTCTCTTTTTGGTGGCCAAGAACTGGAAATTGAAGTGATACCCATCAATTTGGAAGTGACTAAACAAGTTGTGGTATATTAATGTAATGGAATACTGTTGTGCTATAAGAAATGATGAGTAGGTAGACTTCAGAAAAACCTGGAGAGATTTATACGAACTGATGCTGAGTGAAGTGAGCAGAACCAGGAGAACATTATACACAGTAACAGCCACAGTTTACAATGACTGATTTTGATAGACTAAGCCCTTGTCAGCAATGCAAAGACCTACAACAATTCCAAAGAACTCATGATGGAAAATGCCATCCTCATTCAGAACTATGAAGTCTGAATGCAGAGTAAAGCAAATTATTTTCTTTTTTGTTTGGGTTTGTTTTTTCTTTTCTTTCTCATAGTTTCTCCAATTCATTATAATTCTTCTATACAGCATGACTAATGTGAAAACATGTTTAATAGGAATGCATATATAAAGCCTCTATTCAGATTTCAGGCCATCTTGGGGAAGGAGGGGAAAAAAATTTAAAACTTATGGAAGTAAATGCTGAAAACTAAAAATAAATAAATTCACAAAAAAGAAACTAAAAACTTTTCTAAAAAATTTAAATTGTCAAAAAAAAGAATGTTTGTAAACATAGCCACCCTGAGCTTTCATGAAATTCCAAAGGGATAGGGATAGGGGAGGAAGAGAATGGCATATTCCTGTTCCCCCCCACCCCCTTTAGAGCATGCTCAGTTGGCACTCTCGTCAAACAAAAGGAAGCTTGAGGTGGGCCGATTGGGTGAGTCTGCTTTTGGACAAGCACAGTATTTTCCACAAACAAGATCACCTGCAGGGCTTTATCTTTCTTAGCCATGATGAAAGGAAGGAACTATAATAGCAAAATTCAAAGTACTTGTGTTGTATATATCCAGCATTATCCAGTTTTATAGTATCACAGGTGGCTAGTTTTCCATCAAATTGTCTTTCCTCTTTTTCCTTACCCAAGTATGTAGCACCTGTTCATTCCTATTCCAAGCTCCACTAAAACCAGATTCATTGACATCCATTGCTATATTCCCTAGCAACCTTGATATTAAAACCATGTCTTTGTTTAGGCAACAACTTCCCTGAAAAAGTAGGACTGCATTTAGTATTATGGAAAGAACAATGAATTTTATGTCAGAGCACTTGGGTACAAATATCCTCTCTGTCATTTATTATCATTTAACTTCTCATGGTTTTCCTGATCTTTAAAACGAAGTGATTTCTAAGATGCCTTCCTTTTAAAAATCTGTTATCTTATGTTACCTCTTATTCTTGGCTTAGGATTTCACTTGGGATATATTTAAGAGTTTATGCTTGCTTGTTGAATTGGGAAATATCTGAGATATACTCTTTTAATATTCCTCTCTAGTTCATCAATCTGCAAATATTTATGTAAATTTTCCAACCCAATATGAAGAATGACCAAAGGTAAATTGTGTGTGATTCTTAAATAGATTGTGTTAGCCAGTGAATAAGTAGAGTCCTGTGGTAGATGATGATAATTGCACTATTTGAAATCATAGCATGATCCTGTCCAGCAAAGTATGAAGCCCTTCAAAATATTCTGAGGCCAGTCCACAGGTGTTGCTGACTGAGAAAAGAAAATTTCTGCCATAGGCAAATGAACCAAATACAGGAAGGAATGGGAATAAGTGAAATTGCTCGTCTTGCCTTTGAACAGTCACTTAACCTTTCTGTTTTCCTTGGCTGAAAATTGAGATGGTGATGACAGGAATATCAAATCAACCTCCCAATACACAAAGGGAACAAAGTAATATATTGTAAAGAACCTCAAAAATGGAAAATGTTAACTTCTTAGCTGGCATGTCTTTGTCAATTATGAAAATGCAATTTTTAGCATGCCCAAATAAATATTCCTTATGAAAATGAAACTCCAGCATCAATGTAATGACAGTGTTGGAATAATTGCCACTTCATCTGTAATCTTACTACTTGTAAGGTCAGTTTGGTTGCATTCTCATGTTGTGTCCAGAGGAAAGAAGAAAAGCAATTTTACCATCATCGTAGTCTTGATCAACTGCTTCTAGCTGTAGTGAGAAATGGGCTCCTCATAAATTCCTTCATCTTAGCACCTTTTTTGTCCCAGAGTCACTTCAATTCAGAAAGAATTTTTTCCTTTGAGAAAATCAAAGCACTTCATACATTAGTCCCTCTTCTGCATATTGCCCAAGGATATTTGTACACTCAGAGTCTGGGGAATAGGACTTAACAGGCATGATCTCTAAATTCACCTCGTACCACCAGCTAAGGATGAGAGGTCTCTCTCTATAAGCTAAAATGGGAATGGTTATATGCCACATGGAGTGAAACTGAAAAAAAAAAAGTGGGGGGGAGGTAAGATGGTGGAGTAGTATAAAAACAGCTGATCTCTCCCACAATTTCTCCATGAAGATGTAGAAAATGCACCAGACCGAGTCCTAATTTGGAAATCCAAGAAAAAAAATCACAGTGAGTCATATATCTACCCCAGTTTGGCATAGGAAGGCAGAGAGGTCTGCAAATATGATACTTGAAATCTGAACACTGTGGCACAGAGTCCGAAAGAAAGCTAAACCTGTGTATGAGAGCACAAAGTAGTCCCAAACCCACAAAGAGAAGCATGACCTTGTGAAGTATACATAATATAAGTGCCAACTGACAGCTCCACTATTCACTACCTGTTATGAGTCAGAAACTTAGAGGGGACTGAGGAGGCTACTCAGTGCCTCAGAGTATCATTACAAGATGATGAGTAGTCATGTGACCCAGGCTATATGTTGAGTCAAGATCAATTTTAGAAGCAAGCAGCTGCTCTGTGTCTCTGACTTGGGGAAGGAAGAGCTCTTATTTCTAACCTCTACCCAAGTCTGAAGCTTATAGCAGAATAACCAGAGCAGGTAAGCCAGACAAAAAGGGATTTTGTCTGTCAATTTTAACCAGCAGAACTTCCAGATGACTGATGGTGGCTGAGCCCAGGAGCAGTCTACTGGAACTTCAGCTAGGGACAAGTACACAGGTGTGCTATTCACATTCAGGGTCAGGAATTTACAAAACTTACATTAACAAGGCAGTGATCAGACTTTGGTCTGCATTAGACCAATTTTGCAGCACTAAAATCTTGCAGATCCCAAGCCTCAGCTGTTGCTGAGATACTGGAATAACATAAAACTCAATACCGCCAAAAATCAGATAAAGGACACAAGAGGAAAAAAGCTCATCTCAGACAATCCCTCCAGAAGTGTGAAGAGGACAGTCTAAACATGAATCCAAAATCATGAAGCAAACTGAAATAATGAGCAAACATAAAAAGAACTGTACCAAAAAAGAGATATTATGGTAATAGGGATACTCAAGACACAAACCAAAAGAAAATTACTGTAAAATATCTACAAGCAAGGTCTCAAAGAAAAATAAAACTTGGGTATATGCTTAAGTACACCATCTGGAAGAAATAAAGTATTATTAAAAAGGGTTTTAAAAAAACAAGTAAAGTAGCTCTGGAGGAGGAAATAGAAAAGAAATGGAAGGTATAGAAGGAAAACAAAAGAATAATTAGCAGCTTGGCACAAGAGATCAAAACTTTACCCCAGCAACATATGTCCTGAAAATTAGAATGGACCAAATAGAAGTCAATGACTCCATGAGATATCAAAAAAATATTTTAAAACACAATCAAAAGACTGAGGGGAAAACAGAAAAAAATTAAAATATCTCACAACAAAGACAACTGAAAAATTGAGAAGAATGTAAAACTAACTGAACTGTCTGAAAATCAACCTCCTCCACCTCCCCCCCTCCCCCAAAAGAAAAGTATAGAAGGGAATACTACCTAGATCTCTGCTTTAGAACACTTAGAGCATAAAGTAGAAATAAAACAATCTTTTGGTCACCTCCTGAAATCAACCTCGAAATGAAAATACACAGGAATATTATCACCAAAACTCAGAGTATCCAGATCAAAGAGAAAAATACTGAAAGTAGCCAGAAAAAAAAATCACATACCAAGGAGGCAGTCAGTATCATAGTCACGCCCTACTCAAAGGAGCAGAGAGTTAGAACTATATTGCAGAAGGCAAAAAATTTAGTCTTACAACCAAGAATAACTTACCCAGAAAACTAAGTATAATCCTAAAGTGGGTAAATGTACCTTTCATGAAATAAAAGGCTTCTAAGCATTCCTGATGAAAAAACCACAGCTACATAGAAACTTTGAAATGCAAGCCTAGAATTCAAGAGAACTATAAAAAAGTAAACATAAGGGAGCAAAAATAAGAAACTAAACTTGGATGAAAATATCCTAGTGATTCTGAACCCCTATATCCCAAAAACATCCAAAAAAGGGAAAAGCATCTAGTTTTATAAAAATATTTATAGCAGCTATTTTTGTGGTGACTAAGAATTAGAAATCGAAGGGATACCCATCAATTAGGAAATGGCTAAAAAACTAGTGTATGATTTCAATGGAATATTATTGAGCTATAAGAAATGACAAGTGGAATGATTACAGAAAAACTTGGAAAGACTTACGTGAACTGTTGCATAGTGAAGTGACCAGAACCAGGAGAACATTGAACATCATAACAGCAATATTGTTGGATGAAGAACTGTGAATGACTTAGCTATTCTCAGAAATACAATGATCTAAGACAATCCCAAAGGACTATTGATGAAGCACACTATCCACCTCCAAAGAAAGAACTGATATTGTTTGAATACAGACTGAAGCATATTTTTCACTTTCATTTTTTCTTTTATGCAAGTCTTCTAGTATAAAATGACTAATATGGAAATGTTGTACATAATTGCATATGTATAACCTTTATCTGATTGCTTACTGTCTCAGGGAGGGAGGAGGGAAAGGAAAGGAAGGAGGGAAAGAATTTGGAACTCAACATTTTAAATTAAAATGTATCTACCTTCTCTCACTTTCTTCTTTCCCCTACAATCTGGCTCCCAAACTCATCAGTCTACCAAAACTATTCACTCCAATTATTTCCTAATTGCCAAATTCAATGGCCTTTTCTTAAATCTTATTCTTCTTGAGCTCTTAACTGTCTTTGATGCTGTCAATCACCTTTTCTTTTTGGCACTTTCTTCCTTCTAGGTTTTCAGGACACTGTTGTCTCCTGGTTTTTTTCCAATCTATCCAACTGCTCTTTCAGTCTGCTTTGCTAGTTTCTCATCCAGGTCATATCTCCACTAATGTATGTCCCACAGGGTTCTGGACAATCTTTTCCTCTTCTATACTACTTTACTTGATGTTTTCATCAGCTTCTATGGATTCAATGATCATCTCTCTCCTGATAATCCTAAATCTACCTATCCAGTCTTAACCTCTCTACAGACCTCAGCTGCCTCTTAGACATCTCAAACTAAATATCTAGTAAATATCTTAAACTTAATGTGTTCAAAACTAAGCTTATTATTTCTGCCCCCTAGTTTCACCCCCCACCTCCACTAACTTCCTTATTATTGCAGAGGAAACAACATCCTCTCAGTCCCTCAGGCTCATAACCCAGGTGTCATCCTTGACTTCTCACTCACTCTTCATATTCATTCTGTTGTCATGACCTGTTTGTTGATTTTATCTTTGCATCATCTCTCATGCATACTTTCTTCTCTCCTATGATACTGCCTCCACCCTAGTACATGTTCTCATCACCTTGTGCCTTGACTATTGCAAATTGTAGCAGCCTATCTGTTGGTCTGCCTGCCATAAGTCTTTCTCCACTTCTGTCCATCCTCCATTCAGCTGCCAAAATGATTTTTTTTTCAGTTCATGACACTCACATACTCAGCAAACTCTGTATCACCTCCAGGATCAAATGCAAAATCCTTTGTTTGGTATTTAAAGTCTTTCACAAATCTAGTCATACTCTCCTACTGTTCCAGTGATCTTACAGCTTACTCCCCATAGATATATGTGTATATATGTGTGTATATTTGTTGGCTGGTTGTCTCCACCAATTGTCTTCAATCATTTTTAATAGTTGTCATGTGGAGGAGGGATTAACCTTATTTGTTTGTTTTTATAGGCAAAGACCAGGAGTAGTAGTAGGTGAAAGTACCTCAGCATGTGAGGTAAATTTAGGATTTGAAAAACAAAGCAAATGAACAAAACACATCACACAAAAAAGAAAAGAAAACCTTCCTAAAACTTAGAGCTGACCAGAAGTTGAATGGGCAGTCTTGAAAAGTCAGCACCTCTTTTGGGCAGGGAATGTCTTCTTCCTTCCTTTGTATCCTCAACATTCAGAAAGTGCCTGGCACATAGTAGTCATTTGATATATGTTTATTGGAGTGAGAGCCAAGTGGCACAATGGATTTTGGGCTGGACTTAGAGTCAGGAGGACTCATCTTCATGAGTACAAATCAGGCCTCAGACACTTAATAGTTATGTGACCTTGGACAAGTCACTTAACACTGCTTGCCTCAGTTTCCTCATATGTAAAATGAGCTGGAGGAGAAAATGGCAAGCCACTCTAGTATCTTTGCCAAGAAAGCCCCAAATGAGGCACAAAGAATAAGGCAGGATAAAAAATGATTCAACAACAACATCTGTTTATTGACAGACTGACTAACTAATTCTCAGAAATGATAAGGTGATCCAGAGGGCAGCTGATTAGTATGTCAGGAGTAATGACAGTAGTGATTTGATTAATCTTCCAAATTACAAGAAGTAGAGGTGGGCTGAGGTGTACACAGAAGGGAAGATGGCAGGAACTGGGATGTATAATAGTAATGTAAAGTGTGGTCTGGGTTGGTATTCTAGGTCCAGTGGAGTGCTGCCAGTGATGAGATAAAAATTAGTCGAATAGAAGAAAAATTAACATGACAAAGTGATAGGGTGCTAGATTCAAGGTTCTTATCACATCATTTAACTCCTCTCAGCCTCAGTTTCCTCATCTGTGAAAATGGTCATGCTTAGATAGTAATGCCTGTGACACCTACCTTACAGTTTTACTGTGAAGGTCAAGCCAGATGTATGCAAGGTTCATTCAAAAATCTTAAAATGCTACATAAATGGAAGCCACATGACACAGTGAAAAGAACCTTGGATCTGGATACAAGGGTTCTCACTTCAAATTCCAGGTCTGCAAATCACTTAACCTCTCTGAGCTGTGGTTTCTTCCTCTGTGCAGTGAGAGGACTGGAATAAATTAAGATCTCCTGATCCTTTCAAGTGTTCTTTCTAGCCACTCAATAGATTGAAGCCTCAGGGGCAGCTAGGTGGTACAGTAGATGCAACACTGGCCCTAGAGTCAAGAGGACCTGAGTTCAAATTCGGCCTCAGACACATACTAGTAAGACAGACTGACTTGATAGACACTTACAAGTGACCTTGGGCAAGTCACTTAATCCTGACTTCCTCTAGACAGATAGATTGAAGTCTCAAATTTCTATGTAAGAGACCAGACACATGGAAAGCCATGGATGAAAGCCTCTAAACAATTTATAAATGGATGGAGAGAATTTAGACAATGTTTTCCTTTTACTCTTTAGGAGAAGCAGAACCACGAGACTTCATCTGAGGTAAAGGAATAAACTTCACCAAAACTTTACAGGAAATTAAGTCTAGTTCTAAGAGTTGCAGGTGGTCCCCAGCACGACTTAGTAATCTCTATTGCCTTCACTCTTCCATGGTTCCATTTCAGAACTTCAGATCTGTGACTGAATTGGGCAAGGACTCTGGGAAAAGCCAATTTTCTCAGCCTTGCAAGAGTTGACAGACTGCTTTGTTGCTTGAACCCAGGAGCAGAGGAGAGATTGAGGCCAATTAAATAAACAATGGATTATGAAGCAATTCTGTATAGTGGGATGAATACTGGCTCTTGTGTAGAGGAATTAGGTTGAAATCTTACCTCTGAAATTTAATTGTTGTGTGACTTTGGGTAAGTTGCTTAACTTCTCTGGGTCCCAGTCTCCCAATATATAAAAGTAACGGGTGACCTAGATGGTATCAGAGGTGCCTTCTAACACTGTATCTATTATCCTTTTTTGAACATCAGACTTTGGAATGGATACGTGTGGGTTTTTCCCCTTTAATGGACTAACTTTAACTAAAGTACTTAAAGAAACTAGAGACATTTCCATCTTTTTCTGTGCTATTTTAAAATGTATATCTATATCATATGATAAAATATATAACTGTATATTACATATATTTTCACTACCTAGATGATACAGAAAACATTTTATATCCATTCAAAAATTCATTAAACAATATATATCCATTATCCAATATTTATCCATTAAAGAATATTTGCTAAATAATATGGTTAACAGAATACAATGTAAAATTCACATATATATTTATGTCATCACATTCCTACTGAAAATAACTCCTCTGTTAAACAGGAGCACATCAAAATGAAAGTGGTGAACAGGTGGTGAACAGAAGCCAGATAGTTTAGAGTATTCTAGAACTTCAGGCAGCCAAAACCTCAAGACCGTGATACACCAATGACCCTCGTTGTGCCAGAATTCAATTTTGAATATATCTATTTCCTCTTGGTTATGTTAAATGTCTACCATGATTAGCATGAGCATCACGTTAGCTACTTAAAGAGTGAACTCAGAAGCCTGAGGTCAGCAAATTGCTGAAAGAAGTTTAGTATACTATGGGAATGAATCTCTTCCTGTTTGTGAATCTTGCTTGGAGACCATTTGCCAGAGAACAACTCCTTTCATCATTCACTATGTTCATGGTTGCATTTGTCATATTCATATTAATGTAAACAAAAAGCAATAAATTGAGAACTAGTGGCTTTCTATAAAATAATATTCAATTTGTCCCTAGCACTTACTTAAAAGGGGGGATGGGAAAGGGCCTACTTTTACTTGAAAACTACTGCAATATATTTACTCAGAAAAGCTGTTACCTTTACATGCCTTTTTATATATAATGCATAGAATGTGCCTCTTAACAAGCAGAAAATGACAGAAATAGGACTATTTACTATACCCATAAAGTACAATCTAAAGAAAAAGCAGTGTCTGTTTTACTTTGAAATGAAAATAGGAAGGGAAAAGAAAGTCCTAGAAAGAAACTACCTTCCATTTGTGTTGTGAGGACTGTCCACCAGAACAGCAGTCACCTCAAAAGTCAAAAACGAGGAAGAAAACATCTCTCCACCTCCCTGACACTTGTCTATTCAATGATGAAATGTCCACTAGAGGGCAACCCTTCCTATAGCAGAGTTGAACACTGAGAGTCCTGGAAATAGAGTCATGGTATGTTAGCCTAATCCCACCTATCCTTCATGGCCATATCCTGTATCTCGCAGCATCACTTACAGTATTCTCTACTGCTTGTACTGTGCTCCACAGTCTGCATGACATAGAAATACCAAGCCTCTGCGTTTCTTGACAATTGCCTGCATAATTAATATGATCTGAGATTGTGAATGTTTTGAGGCTCTTTTGCATTTCCTTGTGTCCTCAGTACTTAGCACAGTGCTTGGCACTTAGAAAATGCTTATTGCCAATGAAGATTGACTATAGCCAACCAAATTCACAATTTTTATCTGTTTCAAAACAGCATTTTATTAGACTCTCCTACTCAGACTTTTGTCATTTATATACATAATGAATTTGGAGGAAGGAGTAGAACAATATCAAAGATCTAAAACTAGAAGGGATCTTATGGGACAACTAGTCCAACCTCCTTACTTTGCAGATGAGGAAACTGAGACCGAGAAATTGAATGGCTTTCTCCATCAAATGATCATATAGCTAATGTGTCAAAGAAGGGATTTGAACTTGGCTCCCAATTCTAATGCATATAGATAATAGATACAACAGAAAGGGGAAATAATATCTTGGCTTACTGTGTGGACCTGAAACTCAAAATCTAGACCCTCTTGGCATTCTTCACTGGGAGATAGTTGACAACTAGGAGATAATTCAAAGGCCCCTAAGCAATTCAAACATGAATGTGTACACCAGAACTTGAAAATAAGCCAAAAGGAAAGTGGAAGGTCAACAATGAATTTTACCATTAGAGTGCTGCTCTGGGGAGTCCCAAATTTCAATCTTGAATTCTAGATCCTCACCACCTGGATATATTCTGTTACCATTTCTTTTTCACTTTTTAAAAAAATTTTTTTGGCATTTTCCTTTCCAGATCTGTGAAGGGAGATGGGTGACACTTCTGAGAAATCTTTAGATCTACCCAATAAATGCTTTTGAGGATGATAAAAGGCAACCTATATCTGTCAAGGAATAGTTATTTTCTCTGCTCTAGTATAAGGACACAAGAGAGGTTGAGTGCTAACAAGTATGTATAATAAAATGGTGAAATTTGAACAAAGAATCTAAGATAGCAGCTAATAACCCCATGGACTTCTTGTAGCTTTTCTGTTTCCCAAGGTTGGCTTTGGATGATTATCTTCAGTATCATGGGGGCTTAGCGGAGAATCATCACCTCAGTTCCACCAAACTTATTTGTGTCATTTTTGGATGGAGTCACCAAGGAGGTTTGAGAAGAGTTAGGCTGACACTTGTAGATATCACTTAAGTTAAAAGAAATTTTTAATATGTCAGATAGTTAACTGAAGCCAAGTACTTTGAATTAACAGCAGGGAAAAAATCAGCCTAAAGGCTATACTCAATCCTTTCCTGAGTGTTTTCTCTGGCTTTTACTGGTGCTTAATACTACATAGCCTTACACTCCCTATCCCTCCTTTGCAAGGGAGTTGCAATAACAAGCAGCTGAACCCCAGCATATAGTAGCAGAGAACAACAGCCTAAAGATTGGTAATAGTAAATAGTGTAGCTAGTGATAAATAGAGGCACTCAACAGAGACAATAGTATACGCAGCAGAGAGAAAAAGTACAAAGCCTAGTAGATATGTAACAAACCTCAGGGAGCAAAGTCACAATATCTGACATGGTCATGATAATGTCCCAGGATAATCCCAGCTCTTCAGCAACATAGATGAAAATTGACTCAGCTACATATCTACCCTAGCCGCATGTTTCCTTATGTATATGTTCTCCATGTATGTGTGCAGGCTACGTAGGTTCCATTTCTGGGACTCGTCATGTAGTCTCTGGGCAAGTTTCCTGAGATATGTTTCCTTCAATGTGCAACTGGATCATGCATGTACGCTATATATATGCATCTGTCACTGAGTACAGAATAATTATCTGTAGGAGATTGTACCTTGGAGATAATAGGAGAGTTTTTTTCTTGCCAATTAACTATGGTGTTTGATTAAATTTCCTTTGATTTGAAATGTTATTCTTTCTCTTGGCTTAGTAATAGTAATTACACTGGTGGAACTCTTTTAAGGTATGGTTTTCAGTAGGTAAATGCTTGTGCCTAAATGGTGTAGTGCATAGATTGCCAGGACTGACATTAGGAAGACACATCTTCCTGAGTTCAAATCTGACCTCAGACACTTACTACCTGTGTGACCCTGGGCAAGTCATTTGATTCTGTTTGTCTCAATGCCTCATCTATAAAATGAGCTGGAGAAAGAAATGGCAAATTACTCTAGTATCTTTGCCAAGAAAAGCCCAAATGGGATCATAAAGTTACATACAACTGAAAACAACAGACATACATACATAGATACATGCATTATATATGTAGATATACATATATGCATACACACACATATAATGCCTACATTGATGAAGTAATACCTCCTATAGATTATATGTGAATGTGTGCATGTATATGTATGTATGTATGCATGTATGTATGTATGACAACTATATATAATAGAAGATGGTCTTTTTTAGTGGTTTGACTTAGAAAAAATTAGGACCTAATATATAACCTTCTGGGGGTAAGCTTCCCTAAACTTACTTTGGCTGGCCTTTGGACAACAGACAACAATAGTCTGACATTGTCAGTAGTCAGAATGCTTCTACTTTGACAAGCTAATTAGCATCTTATCTTATAAGTAGGCACATATTTTTATTTGTGCTACATTTGACTCTGCTCATGTATGAAATGAACATAAGAACATGACCATTGAGCTGAAGATATGCTATGACTACACGATGCAAATATTTAACTAAATTATCTCAACTGTTGCCATTGGGCCAGTGGCAGAGGAAAAGATCAGTTCTAGAAACAAGGCAGGAGGCAGTGCCAGATTGGGAGCTTAAGAAGTGAGGAAAAAAGTCATTGATTCATTTGGGTTTGGCTCATTTTTGCTATTCTTGCTGTACTCAGCATTGTCCCCTCTAGGATCTTATTGTACTTATCATGCTACAATCCACATGTATATGACTAAAGCTAGCCCTAAACAAAATTGTCAAGTGCTATTGGTGCCCACTCTACCTTTGGACATATCCAACATCCAGGCAATTAAGAGTCTTATGTCAGCTCTTTATAGTAGGGAGTCTTGGAGGCTCCAGCCTCCAAAGACTGTGTCCACCATGGCTCTTCTATCTAAATCATGTATAATTCCTCTCCACAATCTCTTGTGAAACCAAATTGCTCCTCAAATAGATATGCCTGACTCCACATCTTTCCTCACACTATTCCCTGTGCCTGAAGCATCCTCCATCCCACAATTCACCTGGTGCATTCTTCTATCATTTAAAACTCCCTAATGATAACATCTGATGTTGATAGAACTCTTATAGATTTGCAAAGCACTTTACATACATTATCTTCCCACAATAATCCTATGAGGTAAGAACTACAGGTATTTTGATAATCATTATCTTTTGGATGCAATAAGTAAAATGTACGGAGATTGAATAGCTTGTCCATGGTCACACAACTAATAAGAGTCAGAGGCATAAATTGAACCCAAGTGTCTCCTGACACCAAGTGCAACACCTCATCCTTGACATCACACTAGCTCCCATTTTATAGCCTCCTTTATCCAAGAAGCCTTTCCTGCCATTCCCTCATTAGGCAGTAACATTTTTCCCCACACAGACATCTCTTATATTACTTTATCTGAACATCTCTTATGCTTCCTCATGTAGGATTTTTTATTCTAATTATCAATGAACATTTCATGTCCCTTTACTTGATTGTAAACTCAATGAGGATAAGGACTGTATCTTATTAAAACATATCTCTCCTGCTGTCTAACGCAATGGCTACACACCACTGAATGTGGAATTTGTCATATAAAATGATGCACTTGGAACAAGACAGACCTCATGTAAACTCTGACCTTCAGTGCCAAAAGGACTCCATTTTGTGCCCAATTATCTCAGGGTCCTTTTGGTCACTGATGACAGCTGGCAATAGTGAACTAATCTGGCATTTCTCCAATAATGACTTAACCCCAATGGAGCAAGGAGATATTTATTAGGAATACTTCAGGCATCCTTCAAATCATATCACTTAAAAATCATATTGCCCTTGCATATAACCATTGATATTGATACAGGAGTTAAAATGTGTATCTTGGAAGATGAAAAGAGTGAAATATCTTTCATTGTTGGACACTGAAGACAATCAGAAAGCCCTGGTCACAATTCATTATTTAAACATCTCACAAAGTGAGATATTTTTTGAATCATAAGAATTTAAGAATGAGTGCCTTCTAATTAGCCTTCTGGGGCAATATGGTTCTCAAGAAGAAAAGGTCAATCTAATTGTAATCTTATGGAAATAAAATTTTCAGTTATCAAAAGGATTATAACCTTTGATTTGTCATAGATCATAAATTTAGAGTCATCTAGTCATCTAGCCCAAGTCCTTCATTTCAGAGACGGTGAAAATGAGACTGAGAAAGCTTATATAATGGACCCATGGTCAACTAAGTAGTAAGTAACAGATAGGATTCAAACCCAAGCCGTGACTCTAAATCTAGCATTTTTTTCAGTAGCATAAGGGTGAAACTGGAGAAGAATATGCAAATATGATAAATTCGAATAAGTCAATAGTTATCAAAAGAGCTTAACATTGTGTCTCGTACCTTGTAATGTCTGATTCTTCAGGACCCCGTAGACCATACTATTCATGGGTTTTCCTGGAATAAATAATGGAGTGGTTTACCATTTCCTTCCCCAATGTTAGAGTTTAGGTGACTTGCCCAAGGTCATGAAGCTAAAAAGTTTCTGAGGCTGAATTTGAGCTCAGGTCATTTTGACTCCAAGTCCAGAGTTCTAGGTGTTTTATGAATGTTAGCTATTTTATTTTTATTATGATTAACTCAATTATCTGTCATAGTGGTAGAGATAATCAAATCCAGGTATAATCATAATTTTATTCTTTCAGTTACTTAATATTTTATTTTCCCCTAATTACATGTAAAAACAATTTTAATATTCATTTAAAAATTGATTGCAAATTCTTTCCCTGCCTCCCTTCCAATCAATTTGCTATAGGTTATACATATGCAGTCAAGAAAAACATATTTCCATGTTAGCCATGTTGTAAAAGAAAATAGACCAAAAAGCTAAACAAAAGAAAATTAAAGAAAGTAAAGAAAAAATATGCTTCTATCTGCACTTAGAATATATCAGTTCTTTCTCCAGAGATAGCAATTTTCATTCGAATTCCAGAATTTTCTTGGCTTGTTGTATTGTTGAGAATAATGAAGTCATTCACAGTTGATTATCATAAAATATTGCTATTACTGTATGCACTGTTCTACTGGTTCTGCTCATTTCACTTTGTCTCAGTTCATGTAAGTCTTTCCAGGTTTTTCTGGGAACATTCTGCTCGTCATTTCTTCTAGCACAGTAGTATTCCATCACAATCGTATACAACTTGTTCAGCCATTCCCCTGTGGACTGACATTCCCTCAATTTCCAATTCTTTGTCACCAATATAATAATAATTTTAAAAGCCCATATGATCTAATCATTTTAATCACCTATTGTACTAAAACTTTTACTTAAATATTTCACCTCTTTCTGTCCCTTTTCAGCTTCTGGTGGAAGTGTTAGCAAACATTGGAATAGAAGGGAATTATGCAAGAGGCCTGAGGAGGAGGAGGAAAGTGAGTGAAGGTCATCAGCAGTCACTAGCCTAGATCTTATATAATAAAAATTATTGATGCTACTTGGAAACAAGTCTATAGTTTAGACATATGTTATCTTTCCTGGACCTAATGGAGGGGTATACTTAACCCTCTCCTAAATAAATGGTCAGTAGCAACACTAGTTGATGTTTCTTGCGACACCTGATATGTGATGTTACAGTGAAACAAAAGGAAGCCCTGTAACAAAGCGTTTCGTAAACATGTAGTTCCCCTCTCTCACTGTAACATGGAAAGCTAATTACTGATATCCTTGTTCTTAGACACTGGCACTAACACAGAAGGGAAAATAGATATTTTTGGGAAATGCTCTAGGGCAGGGGTGGGGAATCTGTGACTTTGAAGTTACATGTGACCTTCTAGGTCCTTGGGTGCAGCTTTTGGCTGAGTTCAAGTTTTACAGAACAGATCTTTTTATTAGGGGGATCTGTTCTGTGAAGTTTGGACTCAGTCAAAGGTCTGCTTTTGAGGGCCTAGAGGGCCATATATGGCCTTGAGGCCACAGGTTCCCCAATCCTTATTCTAGGGTCTCTGAAGGTCTAATAGGTAAGCAGATCTCAGTGCTATGCTACATTTAGCATCTCTGCTTTGACTAATAATTTGAGGCTCTTTTAGAATGCCCCAGCAAAGCAATAATGGCATTTAAAATTGAACATCTACACTTGAATCCCAGCTCCGTAGTTCACTACATGTGTGACCTTTAGCAAGTCAGTTATTTTCTATGGGTCTCTTTCTGGGTAAAATGAGGGCGTTGGTAGAGAATGGTTAAACAGCTTGTGGTACATGAACAAAATGGAATGTTACTATACTATAAGAAATTATTAATATGAAGAATATAGAAAACCACAGGATGAGCTGTGAATTAATGCAACATGGAGGAAGCAGAACCAAGAAAATAACATCCACAGTGACTACAGCACTACAAATAGAAGGAAAAAAATAGCAACAAAAAGTGAACATTGTGGAATTGCAATCTTGAAGAGAAAATGTAGAGGTTAGAAACTATGGATGTGGAACATCGTATATAACACACTTGTTTTACATATTTATTAGTTTTCTTTTTTCTTTCTTCTGGACAAGGGACAGCTGCAAGGACAGGGGAAGTGTGGAAGAATATATGTTAAAATAAAAGTAAAATGAAAACAAAAGTTATCATTTTTTTAACTGAGGAAGGTGGACTATATGACCTGTGAGTTTCCTTCCATTTCTGAATCTACAACCGATCCTTCTTCCTAAAAATACCTGTCCTAGCCAGAAACTTCCCACTTGTTTCTGAGATCTTAACCTCTCAGTGGCCTAAGGCTATTGTTTACCATATAAAACTATAGGAAGCTATATTATCTGATCTCTAAAAAGTAATGGAAAACGTTCCAGAAATTTCCAGAGTGACTGGATCATAAGCCTTTAACCATAGCAGACCCAGCTTAAAGAGAAATCTTATTGCTAGAATAATTGCACAAACTCTAGTAGTCAATTGTTGGTAGGGTTGCCAGAAACCAAGCTGTTCCCATCTGAAATTACATGCTTATTGCGTATGTTGTTTTATTTGTTCTAAAGGTTAAACCTCTAGCTGCCCTTAAAATGTTATGTGTCATTCTTTGAAAATCATATTCAGAAAATGCTGAATTCAGGGTTTTGTCTCCATATAACTTACCAGTGAAAGGAGAAAGAAACTCATTCTTTACATTCTGTTCTCTCAGTAAAAAGGGGTCATTTACAAACAAAAGCTTCTACTTTTCTGAAACAAGGGAGTTATTTCCAACCTGGGGCTCATATGTTTGAGAGTAAGCCAAAATTGGAATAGTTTCTCATATAGCCAAGAACCATTTGAAATGAAGTATAAACCCAAAGAAGAGGGGAAAATAGAATAAAAGTCTTCCTGAAATTGATTTCAACAAAAAAGATAAAAAAAAAGGAGGGAGGGCATAGATCACACTGGGTCTTTTAAAATCTACACAAACAAATGCTTTTGAGGTGACATGTAGAAACCTGTTGAATTCAGAATATATCCAAACATCCCTTTGGGCTCAGGCATATGGGCAGACTCGTTTCAACCTGCCCTTCTTCACTGTTTCTGAAAAACATACCTACCAGAAATAATGACACATTTTAGCAAGCATCATTCTTCACTTTTCTGAAACTATTAAGTTGTTAAAGGTTAAGTATATATTCTCTGAATTAATGGCATGCTATTTTCAAAGTCAACAGTGGTGTGTTAATTTACATGAGTTTCTGTTTTCCCTTGAAAAAAACACATGTTGGATGAGTCCCAGCACTGTCTTGCTAATACAGCTCCTTAAAATGGTCCTTGCTTAAAAATTGGTGGTTCTGTGGAGTACATGGAAAGAAAAGAAAACTAATCTTATTTTTTCAGGACAAAGGAAGGGGAAGAGGAGAGTATGGATACACTAAGACTTCAATCTGCTAAACCAACTTTTGCTTTTTTGGATGTCTAGTTTTGGAATATGGTAAATCAAGTATTTTTATGTATTGTTGTTCAATCGTTTTTTAGCTATGTGCAACTGTTTGGGGATTTTCTTAGCAAAGAAACTCCAGCTCATTTCACAAATGAGGAAACTGAGGCAAACAGGATTAAGCGACTTGCCCAGGGTCACTTATGTAGAATGATCTGGAGAAGGAAATGGCAAATTGCTCCAGTATGTTTGTCAATAAAATCCCAAATGGGGTCATGAAGAGACAGCGACAACTGAACAATAACAACTGAAAGACAGAACCAATAAGGAATTCCAAAGGACAAACTAGAGGAGCCTGCCAGAATGCTTCATTGTTCCCAGACAGAGGTTGGGAGAAATCAAGGAAGGCCTCTAGCACATTGGGTAAAGTGGGATGAGCTTATGAAAGTACAGAGACAAGAATTATACAGGATGTGCAGGCATGGATCAAGTGCAATCTGTAGCATTGGAAAGAGCCCCTGAACTGATGAGCTCATAGAGTCATGTGAGTGCTATTTGAATTGCAGCAACATGGTCATCATTAAGATAGAACAACACCTGATGACTACAAGCTGGTACTTAAGGACCAGATGACTCTCACTCGTTGCTTTGGCAGTTCTCTTGGCTTCAGCTCAGCTTACAATGTGGTTATTCAGAGTGTCAGGGTTATTCTAAGCTGTTTTTCCCTAAGTTCAGGAGGACCGTGTCCTTACAAAGGACACTATCCCTGCAGATGAAGGCAATCTATCCCTTCTGTCATGGGGGAAATTGCATGTGACCTATCCCAGACAAGTGACTATATTCCCTGGTGTATGACAGGCTTGTTATGTTGCCTATGGTCCTGGGAAAACAGAATCTTATTGTGTGCTTAAATCAGGAGCTAGACCTTCTGGGTGGTTAATGTAATATTAAGGGAGAGGAAGGGAATAAACATTTATATAGCACCTACTGTATGCCAGGCATTGTGCTAAGCACAATAAGGGCTTGATAAATGGCAACACAAGAACCCTGTGAGGTAAGTGCTGTTATTATCCTTATTTTTACAATCAAGGAATCTAAGACAAGGGCATCAAGGTGGTGCAGCTGATAAAGTGTCAGGCCTGGAGTCAGGAAGACTCACCTCCTGAGTTCAAATCCAGCCTGAAACATTAGTTGTGATTCTGGGCAAGTCATTTAACCTTGTTGGCCTCAGTTTCTTCATCTGTAAAATGCTCTGGAGAAGGAAATGGCAAATTATTCCAGTATCTTTGCCAAGAAAACTCCAAATGGGATTGTGAAGAGATAGACCCAACTGAAATACCTCAACAACACACTGAGGCAAATAGAGGCTAAATGACTTACCCAGGGTCCCATAGGGAGTAGGTATCTGAGGCTGGATTTGAACTGAGTTTTTCCTGACTGAGATGAGCCTAGCAGCCTAGCTGTCATCTATTAACCCTTGTGCCACCCAGCTGCCTCTCTTAGTAAAGCTGGGTCCATCCTTAAAAGTGGGATAGTCCCTGCTTTCAAAGAACTTTTGTTATTATAATCCCCACTTAATAGTTGAGGAAACTGAGGCAGACAGAAGTTAAGTGACTTACCCAGAGTGATGTAGCTAGTGCATGAGGACTCATTTGAGTTCAGCTCTTCCTGATTCCATGGCTCAGTGCTCTATCCACTGTATCACCTAGCTGCCTCTAAAACATTTCCCCCATGCAAAAGTACCATAGTACCTAACGTGATCTTCTGGGTAGCCTTTTGGTCCAATGTATTTAGATCTTCTCATAGGTAGAATTGTCCTTAGTGGACTGTAGAATGAGAGATACACATGCTTAAGAAGGTTTTGTGGTTTCATAGAGTTACAGCTGAAAGTGACTTCAGAATTCATTTTACAGGTAAGGAAATTGAGGCCAGAGAGTTTATGCGACTTGCCTAAGTTACCATTGTTAGTAAGTCAGAGATTTGGGACATGAACAAAGGTTTTCTAGCTCTGTGGGTGTTCTAATTCATTATACCATATTGTTCCAATCAAGTTCTCAAGTGTAAGGTCCTCAGCATCCTAGGAGTACCACTCTCAGATAAGATAATTGAGGTGTTGAATGATTGCATATGGCATTCTCCATTCAACAATTTTTTTCCCCTTGGGACCTACTGTGTGTAATTTTTTTCCCTCTTCTTTCCATGTATTTTGATAAATATAGAAGTAAGATACAATCCCTGATCTAAAGGACTCATAGCTTACCAAGGGAGATAATACAATTATACAAACAACCCTAATATAAGACAAAATGTGATAAATGCCTCAAAAAAAGTACAAAGTGCCATAGAGTTTAAGAAGAAAGATCGGTCATGTTTCAGGGAGAAAAATCAGATAAAGTTCTGTAGAATAGCTCATGCTGTCCTTGCGAAAAAGATGTGAAGATGTGGGCTAGACAATATACAATTAGACAGATTTGGAACCGATTAGCCTCACTTAAAAAGTTTTCATGAAAGGTTGAATATCAGTTTATAAAGAGGTCTCCAGATGAAGGTCTCAGGAATTCGTCCCTGGGCTATTCAACATTTTCATCAGTGGCTTACATAAAGAAGTGATTTGCTTATTAATTTTGAAAATGAAATATAGTATGGCATAGCTATCACACAGGATGACAGAGTGAGAATTCAAAAAGATCGTGGTTCCAACGAGCTAAATCTGGTAAGATGAAAATTAATAGGGATAAATATAAAGTCTTAGAATTGGCTTCAAATAATCTTCACAAGTACAAGATGGTGGACACGATTGTATAACTGAAAAAATCTGGAGGTGTTAATAGATTTCAAGTTCAATATGATTCAACAGTTTGCTGTAGGAGACAAAAAAGGTTAGGTGATCTTAGACTGCATTAAGAGAAAATTGGATGTTTCCAAGAATAGGATGTAATAGCACTGTAGCTCTATGTCTTATTCTGGCCACATCTGGACTGCAATAATGAGTGTTCAAAAGAAGCTAACCAAGATATTGAAAGACATTGAGTCTGTGCCATATGAGGAATGGTAGAAACAAGAAGGGATGTTTAGCCTAGAGAAGAAAAGCCTTGGAGTGCATGATAACTATCTTTCAGGATTTGGAAGGTTGTCATTGGAAGGAAGATTATTGGACTCATTTTGTTCAATCTTAGTGGTCAGAACCAGGAACAATGAGTGAAAGCTATAAAGAATAAAACTGAGACTTGGTGTCAGGGGAAAAAAATTGCAACAATTAGAGCTGTCCAAAAGTGTAATAGTCAGCTTTCATAAGTATTGGGTTATACCTTATTAGAGGTTTTAAAACAGAAACTGCATGACCATTTATGAGGAATCTTGGAACACAGATTCTTATTCAGGCATGGGTTAGACTTAAGTAGCTGATGAAATATTTTCCAACTCTAAAACTCTATGATCTCTGGAGGAGATGGAATTTGAACTCAGCCTTAAAGTATGTTTGAAGATGGAGATGGAAAAATATGGAGATAGAAGAGAGGACACAGACATTAGGCAGAAGAAACGGGTTGGCATTTAATAACGGGTTATGGTCTATTGTTATTTATTTACATTCTTCACATGTACATATCTTGCCTCTCTAAAGATTCTGTCTTCTATACACCATTTATTTTTAGGTGAAAGAGAGTTCTTGTCTGGCAGTATGCCAATCCATCATTATAAGGAAATTGCATTGAAGCAATGCAATGGGCAAACTATCTCACTACATATGACTTCTCTCAGCTTATTGCTCATGAACTGGTCTTCTGATGGACTGTTATCTTGGTCAGGTGCTTTCCCTATATCCTATGACTCCTGACCTTGCCACAGGGGGCTGTGGCCAGAAGACAAGGAAGTGGCCACCACCCCAAAATATAGTTTTTTACTGTCTAAACAATTGAAGTAGTGATTGAATGAGATTGTATGATATGCACACAAATGTCTTTGACATGCTTATTTTTATTTTGAAATTTTGATGAAATGTTTTACTAAAGTAATGATGATACTAGAGGCAATCACACGAAGCACACAGAGGCAGGGAGTAGCTAGGTAGGTGGGGACAGTATGTTTAGTGATTTAATTGGTGGAAGGACAAACAAATCCAGAGGTAGTCCCTAAAAACTAGCACCACTCATTCAGGACATAGAAAGTGGTCATTGGTAATAAGTTGACTTGAGATGCTGATAGAAAAGAACAGGAGGTTTTGTGTGGCTGGCTTTCTCACTACAAATAAAAGAGTGTTGTGCAGTCATATCTGTCTCTTTATGATGCCATTTGGGGTTCTCTTTGCAAAGATATTGGAGTGTTTTGCTATTTCCTTGTCCAGCTCGTTTTGAAGATGAGGAACTGAGGTAAACAAGGTTAAGTGACTTGCCCTGGGTCACACCACTAGGAAGTATCTGAGGCCAGATTTCAACTTCCTGACTCTAGACCTCATGCTTTATCCAGTGAGCCATCTAGTTGCCATAAAAGATGATAGTTAAAATATAAGTAGTCTCCAGTGAATGGCCACTGAATTGCAAACAGCCATTACCCTTTCTTCCCTTCATTCTACTTTCAGAGTCTCTGATTGTCATTGTCTTGGAAGCCATTATTGGGGTGGGGGGAGAGAATCCAAATGAAAACATAAAGCTTTTAGAGAATTTGTGGATTTACAATTGGAAGACAAGAAGAAGCTGGGAAAAACAGGAATAATTTAAGGTTCCTGATCCAGGAGAGACTCCAGGCATGGTGGATCCAGCTTTGTGGCCCTTTCACCCACTAGAAAGGGCTGCTCCATGATGCAGTAGATAAAGGTTTTGGACTTGGAGACAGGAAGACCTCTGAGTTCCAAGCCCACCTCAGATACTTATTAGTTTGTATGACTCTGGGCAAGTGACTTAATTTCTATCTGCCTCAGTTTCCTCAATTGTAAGAAGGGGATGATAACAATGTCATAATTGTTGTGAAGATCAAGTGAGACAATATCTGCAAAAGAGTCTGCAAATCTTAAAGAACTATAAATGCTAACCACTACTACTATTATTACTACTACTATTACAACCACTGCTGCTGCTGCTGCTGCTGCTGCTGCTGCTGCTACTGCTACTGCTTACTACAGACTGCCTCAAAAAAAAAATTTTTTTTGTCGCATGTCAGAAATGCTCCTTATTTAGCAAGCATCCTTTTTTGAAAATGCAGGTGTATTTGATCAGTCAGTCTGATCCTTTTTACATATCAGGAAGAAAAGGATTGTGGGATTTGTTCCAGACAATCAAGTGGTGCTTTCAGAAGACAAAGAATCTCATTTTAATCTGACCCTTCTCCATGAAAACCACTTTGATCCAGTCCTTGCAGGGATTGACCTCAATCCTGCTTTCTGAACTTCCTATCTTGACTCTTTCTCAGCTTTGTGAACTTCAGGTCCTCATTTTCCCTCCTTTGTGGCTTGTTCTGTTTGGTTCCTGAGAAATAATTTGGCTCCCTAACTTTGCTTGATATGTGCCCTGTACTTTTGTCTGATATTTAGTCATTGTCATGCCAGGTGAGGAATAAGAGACACTACTTTCTTTGCCTGGGTGATATGGCATTTTGTGTATAGCCTGTTCTTGTTCCTGATTGGACCCTAGCTGTGGTGACTTTCCCTCAACTGTGTCCATAGTCAAGCTGTAGTGACTTTCATTCAATAGAATCTAACTTCCTTGGTACATGACATCTGAAAGGGTTAAGGAGCTATTTGCCATGAGCACATTTGTGTGGATTCCTCAATAGGATTGTTTTCCTACTAAAACCTGGCTGAGACAGCTGCACTCCCAGAATGGGAGTTTTAATTTGATAAGGAGGGTAGGTAATTTGGGAACCTGAAGGAATTTGGGAAAAATGGCAGGCCAGGATAGAGTACGTTGGTGTGAATCTTAAGGCAACATTCCCACACTTAGGTGTCATACAGGATGAGTATCAGATGCACTTAGAAGAGGAGTAAAGAAAGAGAGGTGGAAGGGTGGCAATTAAAAAACTCTCCCATTTCAAAAATTTTGTTTAGGATCATCCCATTGTTCAAGAATGGTGGAGAAACTCTCTTCCTGCTTTTTCTTTTCTCTCTTGTACTGTCACAGTCAGCTATTTCTGGGAAACTAAACTCAAACTTATATTATTAGTTTGAGAATTCAACTACATTTTCCCTTAATCTGATCTTGTGAACTGTCCTATAAATGTAAGCACCCTGGATGGATGAGTAGACAACTGGATAAATAGATGGACAGACAGACCAACAGCTAAGTGGCAGAGTGGTGAAGCAGAAGACATAAGGCGAGAAGACTTGAGTTCAAATACTACCTCAGATGCATAGTAATTGTGTGATCCTGGGCAAATCCCTTCACCTCTCTCAGTGTCAGTTTCCATTTCTGTAAAATGAGGACAATGAATAGAACTTCCTTTGAAGCGTTGTTGTGAAAATCAGATGAGACAATATTTGTAAAACACTTTGTAAACCTTAAAGCACTGCATAAATGCTAGTATTATTTTCTTATTATATAGATTGAACACTTACTAAGTACTTATAACGTGTCAAGCACTGTTAAGCATTGTATAGTATTGTATCTATGAGAAATGTGCTCCAAGTTACAAAGAATTAATCAGTAAGCTTTTGGAGCACAACTCATTTGTAAATTGTAGATGCTCTCTATACATGTAAAATATGTATATTTCAGTATTTATACAAATTAAAATCTATATTTTATAGATTTACACATGTGTACATATACATATATTTATACATGTACATATGTGTGATTACACACATATTTGAATGACAACAGAACCTCACAGGTCTCTACAAAAAAAAAAAAATCCGCAAGATGGCGGAGTGAAAGCAACGACTCACCTAAGCTCCTGGAAAAACTCCTTTGGATATTTCTGGGGGGAGAGTCTGACCAGACTTTGGAGGTGTGGAATCCAGTGGGAGACGGACTTTGACAGATTCGGAGCCCAGGCTGGACTGGAAGGTCCACGGGAGGGATCTGTTCCGCGGGGGTGAGAGCCCGGCGCACAGCGCAGCGCGGTCGGTCGGCGCGGCAGGGCGGAGGCGACCCGAGGGGCCCGAGAGTGGCGGGCGAGACCAGCGGAGCAGGAGATAAGCCAGGCCGAGCCAACGATATCAGCGCAACAGCCTTTGAAATCTTCAGCCTAAAGACGGGACTTCAGTGGGTCACTACTTGAACATCCAGAAGCTGGGATGCCGGAGTGATCAGTAAGTGCTCTCCCCTCCCCCCCCGATGACCGTGAGGGAACCATAAAATTCTTCCCCAGATTGATCCTGGATCAGTGGGAGCAGCAGAAAGGGGCGAGTGGTCTCGTAACACCAGAGGCTGGAGAGGTGGCAAAGGGGGATTCTTCCTACCGTGGTGGAGGCTATCTGGAGGGACAGACGACCCAGGGCAGAGAAAAATTCGCACTGAGACCCAAGCAAGCCTCAGCCCGGGAGACGAGCCCCAGGAGGGGCGGGAACACGCATTAGCCTCTAGGCGTGCCCCAGCCCTCCAGGGGAAAAGGGAAGACAATAGGGAAGCTGGGATCACCATCCCCCTGGACCTTGCCTTTGCCTCAGGCCAGCTGAGGAGATATCCTGAGACCAGACCACACCTCCCACACACCTATCAAGCTAAACCCAGGGTTGATCTGGGAAACAACAACAACAACAACAAAAAAAGCCTGCTTTTAGCCTAGACAAACATCAACTCAACTTAAAAGATCTGTATCTTCTGACTGAAAGAACCAAAAGCTACAACACTCAGCCAACATCATGAATCGGAAAAAGCAGACGAAAAGTGAAAAAACCATAGAATCTTTCTATGGGGATAAGGACCAAAACACAAACACCAAAGAGGTCAGAGCTGAGACTGTACTTCCATCTGAAACCTCAGATGGGACTATGAATTTCTCGCAAGCACAACTAGATTACCTGGAACGTCTGAAGAAGGATATAAAAGAAAAACTGGCCAATGATTTTAAAACCATAAAAAAAGAATTCACTGATGAGAACATCAATCTGAAAAAGAAAATTGAAGAAATGGAAAAGGAAGTTCAAAAATTAACTGGAGAGAATAATTCCCTAAAAGGAAGAGTTAATCAAACGGAAAAGGAAACTCAAAACCTAATAGGGAAAATTGATCAGATGGAAAAGGAAACCCAAAACCTAACTGGGAAAATTGGTCGAATGGAAAAAGAAGTACAAAAATTAAATGGAGAAAATAGCTCCTTAAAGGGAAAAATTGGTCAGATGGAAAAGGAGATGCGAAAGCTAACTGAAGAAAACAATACGATCAAGATTAGAATTGGGCAAGTAGAAACTAATGACTCAATGAGGCAACAAGAGTCAGTCAAACAAAATCTAAAGAATGAAAAGATGGAAGAAAATCTAAAATATTTAATTGGAAAAACAACTGACCTGGAAAATAGATCCAGGAGAGAAAATCTAAGAATTATTGGCCTGCCAGAAACCCATGATGAAGAAAAGAGTCTGGACAATATCTTCCAGGAAATCATCAAGGAAAACTGCCCAGAAGTACTAGACTCAGAGGGCAAAATAGTCATAGAAAGAATCCACCGTTCCCCACCGGAAAGGGATCCCAAACTCAAAACCCCAAGAAATATAGTTGCCAAATTCCAGAGCTATCAAGTGAAGGAGAAAATACTACAAGCAGCCAGAAAGAAACAATTTAAATATCAAGGTCACACAGTCAGGATCACACAGGACCTTGCAGCTTCTACATTAAAAGATCGAAAGAATTGGAACCCAATATTCCGTAAGGCAAAGGAGTTGGGACTCCAACCGAGGATCAACTACCCAGCAAAGTTCAGCATAACATTTCAGGCAAGGAGAAAGTCATTCAACGAAATAAGGGATTTCCAGAGCTTCCTGACCAAAACACCAGAACTCAATAGACAATTTGATCTTCAAATGCAGGTCTCCAGAGAATCATAAAAAGGTAAACAGAGGGGAAAAAACAAAAACAAAAACTTGCAACTCAATTAGGGCAATCTGTTTACCTCCCTGTAAGGGAAGATGCTACCTGTTAATCTT
The DNA here is from genome assembly GCF_028372415.1 of Notamacropus eugenii. NCBI lineage: Eukaryota > Metazoa > Chordata > Mammalia > Diprotodontia > Macropodidae > Notamacropus > Notamacropus eugenii. Next base: position 283,921,357 of record NC_092876.1, on the reverse strand, counting down.
GAGAACTGTGCAGCTATTATGATAAAAGGGATATATGTAGAGGGAACGGGCATAAAGTAAATGATGTCATGGCAAAAATATGATTAAAGTATGAGAAGAGAATGTAATAGGAGGTGTGGAAAGGGGGAAGCAGAAAATGGCAAATTATATCACAGGAAGAAGTACAAAACCATAGTAGAGGGAAGGAGGGGAGGGAGATGAGCATTGTTTGAGAGGTACTCTCATCTGATTTGTTCAAAGGAGGGAACAATAACCTTAAGCAGATAATCCTAACTAGCTCTATAGGTAGTAGGAGGGGAAGGGGGAAGAAAGGGGAGGGTGGCTAAAAGGGAGGAAAGAAGCAATAAGAGTAAAGGGGACTAAAAGGGAGGGGGGCTAAAAGAAGGAGGGGAAGGCTGCAGGAGGAGGGGGAGAAAAGTGAATACTATTGAGGAGGGGAAGGGAGACGGGAGAGTTAAAAGCACAAATGGTGGGAAAGAGGGTGGAGGGAAATACACAGATTGTAATCATAACTGTGAATGTGAATGGGATGAACTCTCCCATAAAACGGAGACGGATAGCAGAATGGATTAAAAGCCATAATCCAACAATATGCTGCTTACAAGAAACACATTTGAAACGGGGGGATACACATAGGATAAAGGTCAAAGGATGGAGCAGAATATATTGTGCTTCAGCTCATGTAAGAAAGGCAGGAGTAGCAATCCTAATCTCAGACAAAGCAAAAGCAGAAATAGATCTAATCAAAAGGGATAAGGATGGAAACTATATCCTACTAAAAGGCACCATAGACAATGAAGCAATATCATTACTAAACATGTATGCTCCAAGTGGTATAGCATCCAGATTCTTAGAGGAGAGGTTGGGGGAGTTGAAGGAAGAAATTGATAGCAAAACTATACTAGTGGGGGACCTCAACCTCCCCCTCTCTGAACTAGATAAATCCAACCTTAAAATAAACAAGAAAGAGGTTAAGGAGGTAAATAAAACTCTGGATAAGGTAGATATGATAGATCTTTGGAGAAAATTAAATGGGAATAGAAAGGAATATACCTTTTTCTCAGCGGTACATGGAACATTTACAAAAATTGACCATGTACTAGGACATAAAAATCTCACAATCCAGTGCAGAAAGGTAGAGATAATCAATGCATCCTTTTCAGATCATAATGCATTAAAAATTACATGTAATAAAAGGCCATGGAAAGAGAAACCAAAAATCAATTGGAAACTAAATAATCTAATTCTAAAGAAGGATTGGGTCAAAGAAGAAATCATAGAAACAATCAACAACTTCATTCAAGAGAATGACAATAGTGAGACAACGTACCAAAACTTATGGGACACTGCAAAAGCAGTTATTAGGGGAAGTTTTATATCTCTGAATGCTTACATAAATAAAATAGAGAAAGAGGAGATCAATGACTTAGGCTTGCAGTTGAAAAAGCTAGAAAAAGAACAAATTGAAAATCCCCAAGTAAATACCAAATTAGAAATACTGAAAACCAAAGGAGAGATTAATAAAATTGAAATAAAGAAAACTATTGAATTAATAAATAAAACCAATAGTTGGTTTTATGAAAAAACTAATAAAATTGATAAACCTTTGGTTAATCTGATCAAAAAAAAGAAAGAAGAAAACCAAATTACTAACATTAAAAATGAAAGGGGTGAACTCACCTCCAATGAGGAGGAAATTAAAACAATAATTAGAAACTACTTTGCCCAACTTTATGCCCACAAATTCGATAATCTAAACGAGATGGATGAATATTTTAAAAAATACAAATTGCCCAGATTAACAGAAGAGGAAGTTGAATACTTAAACAACCCCATCTCAGAAAAAGAAATTGAACAAGCCATCAATGAACTCCCTAGGAAAAAATCTCCAGGGCCAGATGGATTCACAAGTGAATTCTATCAAACATTTAAAGAACAGTTAATTCCAATACTACATACACTATTCTTGAAAATTGGGGAAGAAGGAGTCCTCCCAAATTCTTTCTATGATACAAATATGGTTTTGATACCCAAACCAGGAAGAGACAAAACAGAGAAAGAAAATTATAGACCAATTTCCCTAATGAATATAGATGCAAAAATTTTAAATAAGATTTTAGCAAAACGAATACAGCATCTAATCACGAGATTAATACATTATGATCAGGTAGGATTCATACCAGGACTACAGGGCTGGTTCAATATTAGGAAAACTATTAGCATTATTGACCACATCAACAACAAAGCTAACAAAAACCACATGATTATCTCAATAGATGCAGAAAAAGCTTTTGACAAAATACAACATCCATTCCTACTAAAAACATTGGAGAACGTAGGAATAAAGGGAACTTTCCATAAAATAATAAGCAGTATCTATCTAAAACCTTCAGCAAGCATTATATGCAATGGGGATAAGCTAGATGCATTCCCAATAAGATCAGGGGTGAAACAAGGTTGTCCATTATCACCACTATTATTCAATATGGTACTAGAAATGTTAGCTGTAGCAATTAGACAAGATAAAGATATTCAAGGAATTAGAATAGCCAAAGAAGAAACTAAGTTATCTCTCTTTGCAGATGATATGATGATTTACCTAGAGAATCCCAGAGATTCAAGTAAAAAATTACTTGAATTAATAAACAACTTTGGCAAAGTTGCAGGGTACAAAATAAACCCACACAAATCCTCTGCATTCCTATATATTAGCAACAAAGTTCAACAGCAAGAGATAGAAAGAGAAATCCCATTTAAAGTTAGGGTAGACAGTATAAAATACTTAGGAGTCTACCTGCCAAAACAAACCCAGGGATTATATGAACACAATTACAAGACACTTTTTGCACAAATAAAGTCAGATTTAAGTAAGTGGAAAAACATTAGTTGCTCATGGGTAGGCCGTGCTAATATAATAAAAATGACAATTCTACCCAAATTAATATACTTATTTAGTGCCATACCAATTAAACTATCAGACAATTACTTTCTAGAGCTGGATAAAATAATATCAAAATTCATTTGGAAAAACAAAAGGTCCAGAATATCAAAGGGACTAATGAAAAGAAATGCTTGGGAAGGTGGCCTAGCGCTACCAGACCTTAAACTGTACTATAAAGCAGCAATTATCAAAACCACTTGGTATTGGCTAAGAAACAGAGAGGTAGACAAGTGGAATAGACTTGGCACTCAAGATGCAGTAGGCAAGGAATATAGCAACCTTCTGTTTGATAAACCCAAGGACCCCAGCTTCTGGGATAAGAACTCATTGTTTGACAAAAATTGCTGGGAAAACTGGATAACAGTGTGGCGGAAATTAGGCATAGACCCATACCTGACACCGTACACAAGAATAAAGTCCAAATGGGTACATGATTTAGGTATAAAGATTGATACCATGAATAAACTGGAGAAGCAAGGAATAGTGTATTTATCAGATCTATGGAGAAGGGAAGAATTCTTTACTAAAGAAGAGATAGAATGCATTATGAAATGCAAAATGGATAACTTTGAGTACATTAAACTGAGAAGTTTTTGCACAACCAAACCCAATGCAACCAAAATCCGGAGGGAGGTAGTAAATTGGGAAAAAATTTTTACAGCTAAGCTCGGGGATAAAGGCCTCATTTCTAGAATATATAGAGAACTGAACCAAATGTATAATCATACAAGTCATTCCCCAGTTGATAAATGGTCAAAGGATATGAACAGGCAATTTTCAGAGGAAGAAATTAAAGCTATCTATAATCATATGAAAAAATGCTCTAAATCACTATTGGTTAGAGAGATGCAAATCAAAACAACTCTGAGGTACCACATCACACCTATAAGATTGGCAAACATGACAGAACAAGAAAATGATAAATGCTGGAGAGGATGTGGGAGAGTTGGAACACTAATTCATTGTTGGTGGAGCTGTGAGCGCATCCAACCATTCTGGAGAGCAATTTGGAACTATGCCCAAAGGGCTACAAAAATGTGCATACCCTTTGACCCAGCAATATCGCTACTAGGACTATATCCCCAAGAGATCATAAAAATGGGAAAGGGTCCCACATGTACAAAAATATTTATAGCAGCACTCTATGTAGTTGCCAAAAACTGGAAGTCAAGGGGATGTCCATCAATTGGGGAATGGCTGAATAAATTATGGTATATGAATGTAATGGAGTACTATTGTGCCATAAGAAATGATGAACAAGAAGACTTCAGAGAGGCCTGGAAGGACTTATATGACCTGATGCTGAGTGAAAGGAGCAGAACCAGGAGAACTTTATGCACAGCAACAACCACAGTGTGTGAGAGTTTTTTCTGGTAGACTTAGATTTTTGTAATAACACAAGAACTTCTGAAAAAAAAAAAAAAAATCCCAATGGTGGACCTCAAGGCAAAAAGCCTTCCACACTCAGAGAGAGAAATATGGAAGTCACTCACATAATGTAGCAGATCATGTTTGTGTATGTGTATCTGTTTGTGTATCATGTTCTGATTTGTTATACGGATTCTTTCATTTATCTTAGTCTGACTACACAGCATGACGATAGTGAAAATATACTCAATAGGAAAGTATATGTAGAATCTATACAGAATTGTATGCAGTCGTGGGGAGGGAGGGAGGTAGTGGGGGGTGGGTGGGGAGGGATAAAATCGCAATTGTATGGCAGTGATTGTTAAACATTAAAAAAAATAAAAAAATTAATAAAAAAAAAAAAAAATCCACATTTTATCCAAACTAAATAAGTAAAATGCTGGAGTTTTGTTTTCAAAGACTTTGGTTAAAAGTCACTCATTACAATGTTTTTGGAATAACATTATGTTTTAGGAAGGTAATTCCCAAGAGGGAAGACTCTGGTCTCATAGTCTTTGGGAAAAAAGCATAGAAAAGACCATTTTTCATGTGAGGTATAGTCAGTAGGGACAGGCAACTAATATTGGGGTGGAATGAAATAATCCCTTTGGGATGAATATTGGATATGAAACTTTATTGACCTTGGAATAAGTGAATAAAGAATCCACAGATTCTAATTTTGTGGGGCCAAAGCCCAATCCTCCCCCTCTTGGCTTTGTAGTCTTTCACATGATAGGGGAATAAATTCAAGTAAATATTTACTGGGATGTCATTGTGCCTTTTGGTGAAGTTGAGTCAACTCAAGTGAATAAACATTTATTAAACATTTGTGACGTGGCCGGCAACTACTAAGTGGCACGGTGGATAGAATGTTGGGCCTGGAGTTAGGAAGATTCATCTTCCTGGATTCGAATCCAATCTCAGACATTTCGAGCTCTATTACTCTGGGCAAGTCACTTAATCCTGTTTGCCTCAATTTCTTTCCTTATAAAATGAGCTGGAGAAGGAAATGACAAACCCCTTCAGCATCTTTGCCAAGGAAACCCCAAATGAAGTCACAAAATGTTGGACACAACTGAAAAATAACAACCTGTTGCTTATAGTTTTCTTGTAGCAATTAGGTAGCACAGTGGATAGCGTGCCAAGCCTGGACTTAGGAAGACCTATCTTCATGATAGGCAAATGTGGCCTTAGACATTTACTATTTGCATGACCTTGGGCAACTCACTTAACCCTTAGCCACTTAACATGAGCTGGAGGAGGAAATGGCAAACCTCTCCAGTATCTTTGCCAAGAAAACCCCCAATACAGTTACAAAGAGTAGGACTCAAATGAAACACTTGAATAACAATACTGTGAGTAACAATAAAAATGGTCAACTAGTCTTTATTCAAAAACAAAGCCAACCTGATAAAGTTTTTAAGGTTTATATAGAGATTTGTACATGTTAAATCATTTGATCCTCACAACAACCTTATGAAGTAAGCATAATCATTAACCCTATGGGTACATGGGTACATGGTTTGTTCAGTATCACAAAGCTAGTAAATGCCTGAGGTCAAATTTGAACTCAGGTCTTTCTGATTCCACTGCACCAAAATACAAGCAAAAATGAAATACTGTCCCTGTCGTCAAAGAGCTCCTAATGGGATAAGAAAAAGGAAACTGAAAACTAGGGCACAAACTTCTAAATTCATGTATTCTGAGTGTAGGTAATTTTCCTTTTTCTGCTACCTATACTACTCATTTGTTTTCTTATAGCTATGAGGCACATTCTCCTTTCCAGCAGATGAACTGACTCGGGAGAGAAATGGGATGGAGATGGGGGCCTTCAGTACACAGAAATATTTGAAAAGCAGTCCTGATAGAATCCATTTTAGCTACTGACTTAAGTTTCTGATGTCAGGTCTTATTCTTTCCTTTTAAGGCTTAGTTCTTAGAAAGTCCCAAGATTTGGGAACAGAGTAGTTCATAAGACTGAAGGTAATCCTATATTTCATTCTCACTGTCAATGAAAGAATTTTGGCTAACAAGTTACTTTATAAGTGCCATATCTGGCTGACATGTGCCAGTGATTAGGCAAAACAGCTGGTGTGGGAGAAAGGCAATTTTCTCCTAGGGTTAAAGAGGTCTGATTCCAAACTGAGAGCCAATCATGTGTAACCTAAAAGACCAGGCTCAGCTGATACCTTCAGCACACGAAAATCCCAGTGGCTGAGATGAATCCGAAAACTGGTTCCTCGTATAGAGATCCAGGTTGGGAGATTAGTACTAAGATACAGGGCATGTTAGAAGAGTTAGCCATTTAACCTGTCTCCCAAGGTTTCAGACTTCTGTGGTAGCTAATCATGTTTCCTGCCCTTGTCCATCACTGAGGGAGGTTCCAGTGTAGTTCAGGTTTGGGTCCTCTGTGCCTTCTAACTCAGCTATGTCCTATTAAATTCTGATACTAATAAAGTACTATACACTTTTGCATATTAATATTTTAATTTAAAAGACTGTTACCAAGTTATTCTTTTGTATTTCCAATCTAAACCTAATGCCAAAATTATAAAGGACAATTACAATGGACATTCACGTTTTGGGAGTTCAGCATACCATTCCCATTGAATCCTCTATGGACAACAAAAGGAAAACAACAATACAAGCTTCGTTAATATTAAATACCACATCTTCATCACAAATGAGTTGTAATTCAGTAACAAGTGGGTTTTTTCCATTTAGCACAATTAAAACTTACAGATTTTTTTTTCATCAGAAAAATCAGCTGTTTAGTTCTAAAAATGTACGGTGACAAGAGCAAGGACGTTTTCTTTTTGTTCCTTTGGCTTTGTAGAAGCTTTAATCCTCTGGCTTTTATCTCTCAGGCAGTAACCTCTTCAGAGGGGTTAAGTATTCATTAAGATAAAATGGAGCAGAAGATTGAACACATTGCAAAGGAACATCATCCATAAACTAATTTAGACTTCAGTCACACAAAGGCCCAAACCATCTTCGTTCACATGGGACCCAGCAAGAATAGATTTCAGGGTTATAATCAAGACTGAATTTGGAAGCTCAATTCTCCACTCAGTCCACTCTTCCCATATTGGTTTTATATCATGGCTGACAGAATATTCTCTAAGAATAATTTCCTTTTTAAAAAGAAAGAAAATTAGAAGACTTGAGTGTTCCATTTTTTAAGCATTTTATATGCGGTGTCTATGGTGGGGAGACTGGCAAAAAATCGTGGGGTTTGGCTTTAGTGGGGCTTTTGTTTCCCAATTTCTGGTAAAATGTTTCTGGCTCTTCACAGAAGTCCAGTTGAGATTCTGCTAATGCTGTGCTGGATCCTAAGGGAGTTTAGAAATGTTCCTCAGAGGCATTTTGCCAGATCTTGGTTGACTACACCATTTGGCAAAGGGGCTGCAAAAATTTGGCAACTCTCTGCATTCTAAATGCCATTCTGCTTGTTTACCCTTAGACCAATGTTTCTTAAATTGCTTTCCAGTATCTACATCATCCCTTGGCATCCAAACAAAACTGGGAAAGCTCTTTTAATTTTTGATTTAGAAATTATCCTTTTATATAGCACAACAATAAATTCTGAGATAAATAAAAATCTGAGGTCTAGTGAAGCCCTAGGTAATCAAATGATTACAGATTTAGAGTTAGAAGAAGATGGTCCTTGGAGATCATCAAGTTAATTTCCCTCATTTTAGAGCTGAGCAAACTGAGCTACACAGAAGACAAGTGAATTTTCAAGGGTCACATTTTTTTAATGTGGTTATGGTGGAATTCAAACCCAGGTCTTCCTGACTTGAGATTCAGTATTGTATTCCCAACCTACCATTGCCTCTCAAAAGTGCCACATTTCATTAGAGAATCAATTCCATACTTTCTCTTCCCTACTGCTGCTTTATTTCTAGCGTGAATATCAACATCTTGCTTTTTTCATTGCTGTAAAAGACAATCTTTCACCCCATCCAATTTAGGTCTACTCTTTCCTTGGGCTTATTCAACAGAAATGTCCCTCCTAAAGAGTTAATTCCTCTATTTGTGCCCTTGTCCCTATCCTTTATCATCTCTTCCAGAATCCTGCTCCAGCAATTACAACCTCTCTAACATCTTTCAAACTGTCCCTTTCTGTTAGAGGCTTTCCTTTCTCTATGAACAGACAGCTATTTTCTATATTAAAAAAAATCTTCCTTTAGCCACTAACTGGTCAAACTCTTACTATTTTCTCTTTCTGTTTCTTTCCACCACCAAACTATTTGAAAAGATAGTCTATACTGGATATATCCAGTTCTTTACCGCTCACTCACTTCTCAAAGCTATTTAATCTGGGGCTTCTATTTTTACCACTTTACCTATGCAAATCTTTTATTTTAAAACATTGCCAATGATCATTTAACCAATTAATTCAATAGCCTTTGAGATCTTTCTGTAGTTTTTATCTCCTTGAATTTCCTGTTTCTTTCAGTGTGTTACCACCAACCTTTCAATTATCCATCCCAAATTATTTTTTTCGACTATGCTTGTTTTTTGTTTTTTTAAGTTTATTTTTAGTTTTCAACATTCATCTCCATAAAACTTTGAGTTCCAAATTTTCTCCCCATCTCTTCCCTCCACCCACCCCAAAACACCTTGCATCCTAATTACCCCCTCCACCAATCTGCCCTCCCTTCTATCATACCCCTCCCTTCCCTTATGCCCATCTTCTCTTTTTTCTTGTAGGGCAAGATTTCTATACGCTATTACCTATATTCCCAAATTGTTTTGAACATTGTTCTTGATTCCTTAACCTTCCTGATGCTTTACATGATGGGGATTGGGACTGGAACTGCCATTTCATTGGCACAGGGCACTCAGATAAGGAAACTTTCTCTACCAAAGCAGGTGGACGCCTTCTCTCCAACACATAGTCTTTTTCAACCCCTTTTTATAAGTAGGTTTTATTTATTTAGCATTCTTTTTTAATTGAATTCCAATTTTTCTACCTCCCTCCAATCCTTCCCCCACTCATCATTTGTGTGAAGTCATGCAAAACACATTTCCATATGAGCCATGTACAGAGCACTGAGAGGTTCAGAGATATGCCCAGGGTAACATATCCTTCAAGTCCTATCACTAGATTCTTTCATTTCTACTTCTATAATGTCTTCTATATCTATTACTTTATTCCATTCTCAATGCTTTTAGGTTTTATTTGCCTAAGTCATTTAAAACAACTTCCTAACTGGCTTCCCCACCTCTAGCCTTCCCCCACTTCATTCCAGTTTCTACAGAATGCCAGTTTAGATCACATTACCCCTTTCCTCCAAATCCTTCAATGATGCCAAATCATCTATTAGATTAAGTCAAAATTCTTTCACCTTTCATTTCATTCCATGATCTAACCCCCAACCTAGTTTTCCAGTTCCATCTCTTACCATGCCCCTTCTCATGTTGGAAGTACCAGCTCAGTTAGACCCCTGCTGCTTCATGTGTCCACCATGATTTTTTCACCTTTGTGCTCATGACTTCTCTTCTCTTGGAATGTCCATCTCACAAGGAAGTTTTGTGTGTATGATTATTACCCATACTTCATGATCTAGATAAGATGCCAACTATTCCATAAAGGAAGTGACTTCTACCTCCTCTGAATGACCATATTACTTTTGTTAGTGCACTTTTCCATTCCACCTGCTGTTATAGCTATATGTACACATGCCTGATATCCCCTGAGCAATTAAGCACAATGTCACATTTCTCTTTGCCATGGGTGTAGAAGACTATACATTGTAAGTCATCAAAAAAAACCCACTTGTCAAATGAATGATTGAATAAAATGCATGAATATTCCATGAGTTCCAGAGCCCCTGTTTCTGGGAAAAAAATAAAACTTTAGACAGTTCAACTGCTTTCTGTCCAAACTCCTTTATTGTGTCTTATTTGAGAAAGATAAAAGGAAGCACTGCCATTATTACAACTCTCTTTCCCATTTTAACTATGTCAGCATGCATTCTACCCCAAAAAATGTTTAAATGAAAAAGGCAGTGTCCTAATATTGTATTTGAATGGAAATGATGATCATTTCTAACAGAGGAGTATTCTAAAGGTATGCTGTCAGGCCTTCAGGCCTATCCTTTGATCTTCCTTAAAAATATTATCAAATAGAGAAAATTCTTTCCTTAGGTTTTAAAAAATAATATTATACTACTTCCTTAAGAATCCTTTGCTCTAGAACAGTATGTTTCAGGAAAGATATCAAAGACTTTAAAACGAACTAATGAATGTCTTATTTGTTTGAAAAATAAAAGGCAAGATTCTTATATTTTAAAAATTATTTTCATCTTTTCCCTGAAATGATATTCTAACTTGAATGTGAGCACATATTTTATTTCTAAATACATGCTACAATAACTTTCTTTTCCCCTGTCTCTACCACTCTGTCCCTGAAATAATCCCTCCTAAACCCCAACCAATTCATCAAAGAAAGGACAGAGAACACTATGGTCTAAAAAAATGAACAGAAATGTCATTTGTTCTTACAGTTCAGCTACAATACTGGAAGTGACTATGATTTGATATTGACAAATACTCAGTTCTATCTAAAGTGAAATTTTCCCGATTATATCAGGCATAGCTATTCAGGGTCTTTCAGTGGTTCAAATAACTCTAAATTAGGTAATATTCTACTGATTCTCAGCTTCAAAATGCCAAACAATTATGACCATGCAAGTGTGCCACTAAATAAATAAAGCAATGTACCACCTTTGTCTGTAGATGGAGAAAATTCTTATGGTAGGATGTAGTGGGAGGTACTTGTTCTTTGATGGTGAGATTGATCTGCCATCACTAGTTTGGGCAGACTGATGACTAAGTGGAACCAGAAAGTGAAATAATTGATGTCTTATTTTAAATTCTAGACAGAATGAAAACCTAAGCTAGAATTAATTCCTTGGTATTTTTTTATATTTAATTTATTTGTTTTCAGTTTTCAACAATCACTTCCATAAGTTTTACATTCTCTCCCTCTCTCTTCCCCTCCCTCTCTGAGACAGCATTTTATATGGCTTCTACATTAAACTTATTCTTATTAAACACATTTTCACATTAGTCATGTTGCATAGAAGAGTTAAAACAGATGGGAGAAACCATGAGAAAAACCAAAACAAAATATAGTACAAGAGAAAATAGTCTGCTTCATTGTGTTCTGGTGCCATAGTTCTTTCTCTGGATGTGGATGGCATTTTGCCTCGAGTCCTTTGGGAATGTTTTAGGTTCTTGCATTGCTGTGAAGGGCTAAGTCTAGCAGAAGTAGTCCTCACACACTGTGGCTGTTACTGTATATAATATTCTCCTGGTTCTGCTCATTTCACTCAGTATCAGTTCATATAAGTCCAGGTTTGTCTGAAGTCCAACTGTTTGTCATTTCTTATAGCACAATAGTATTCCATTATATTCATATACCACAGTTTGTTCAGCCATTCCCCAATTGATGGACATTCCCTCAATTTCCAACTCTTGATCACCACAAAAAAGAGAGGCTATAAATATTTTTGTACATGTGGAACCTTTTTCCATTTTTGTGATCCATTTGGGATACAGTCCTAGAAGCCATACTGCTGGGCCAAAATGTATACACATTTTAGTAGCCCTTTGGGCATAGTTCCAAATTCCCCTCCATAATGACTGGATCAGCTCACAGCTCCACCAACAATGAATTAGTGTTCCAACTCTCCCACATCTTCTCCAACATTTATCATATTCCTGTTTTGTAATGAGAGTCAGTCTGGTAGGCGTGATGTAGTACTCTTGGTAAGAATTTAGGAATATTGTTAACAGTGACTTTGTGAAACAGAACTAGACTTATTAAGGATTCCACAGATTTCCTAGACTGAGGGGCACAGTGTTTCCAATCTGGTTGCCTACAAGCCAGTTTGAAAAATTCCAAAATATATTGTGAAATAAAAAGAACATACTTCTACTCAATCCTCTTCCCTCACCTCTCAGGTGGAGGTTACAGACAAATAAGAGAGAAAAGAATAAGAACCCATATCACTAGGTAAACACTATCTGGGAAGCTGCAGGATATTGACATCCCTTTCTCTTTCTTTGCCTGTTACATCCCCTCTTTAGGATGGCTATTATATTTCCTAAGATATCTTGGGGTGGGATATATCTTTGTAGCTAGACCATGAATCCAAAATATCAGAGGAACTTCAGAAAGGCATAAGTATGCTCTATCTCCATTCCATATGCTTTTAGGTGTGAATATTTTTGAGTTGCATTAGAGGTAATTTCCCAGTGGAAAGAAGTTATCTGTTAGAATGCTATATTTATTCTTGGATTAAAATGTTCCCCAGAGTAAAGAGGATATATTTTATTCTGATACATTTGATAAATAAGAAGAAGCATTGCACAATGAATAGCAAACTAACTTCAGAGTAAGGAGGACAAGAGTTCAAGTCTAGCCTTGGACACATACTATCTTTATAACTCCTTGGACAGATCATTTAATGTCTTAATGCCACAGGAATCTCTCTAGAACTTAAAACTGCATATCAAGTGTCAGTCTGCATTGTAGAGGGAATCCTATAGTTTCCCATATCATTTCAATCACAGGACCCATCAGAAAAAGTCACAGATGCATATACTTTGTATGGAGGGAGGGGGTTGTGTGTATGGGGAATATGTGTGATATGCTAATTGCAACATGACAAGATATGCTTTTGTCAAGGTTAAAAGAATCTGATTCATAAGATGCAGATTATATTGGAGAACCTAAGCCAGATGTTTTGGTTCTGGTGGAGAATACAAACAAAATATAGACAAATAATAAGTAATGTCAAGAATTTAGTAAGTACCTGCCATGTACCAGGTACTATTAAACACTGTGAATACAAAGAAAGACAAAAAGTAATCCCTGTTCTCAAGAAGCTCATAGTTTAATGGAGGAGACAGCAAATAAACATTAAGGTACAAACAACATATATGTGAATAAATTATAGAAAATCTCAGAGGAAAGACACTAGCACTAAGAGAGATGAAGAGAGGCTTCTTGTAGAAGATAGGATTTTAGTTGAGATCTGAAAGAAGACTAGGAAGTCAGAAGACAGGAGAGGAAGAAAATATATACCTTCTTAACAGATCTGGAAGTTCAAACGTTACTGCAGGCTTCATTACAGAATGAACAACATATGTGGTATAAAAGTATTGGCTAACCCCAGATACCTGAAGAGTTATAGACCCATCCCTTCCCTCCACTATCCACAAACTGTTGACAGCCATCAATGCAGAAAAAATTAAGTTGCATATTTCAGTTAATGGTATTGTGATTTAAAGGAAAAGGAATAGAGGCCAAGAGTATAAGGAAATATTGAATGATCCAGGTATTTTCAGTGACCCTCAAGAATCACACCATCTCTGCTACATGGGCTAATGATGATGTTCAATGTTCTTGGATCATCAGTGTACTCACAATGAGGTTATTGCAGTCCTTGCTAGCCGCATGTTAACAGTATCCCCTAGACTATAACAGCACAAAGACAGGTTTCTCCCTAATTCAAGCAAACCATAGAATAAGAATCTTATTTGCTGTTTGTTCATTTTTTTTATCCCTTTAGCAAGATGCTAATAAAATCCAAATACTGTTATTCCATTGGGGAAAAAGTGACTTTCCATTTCTTTTAAACATATGACATAAAGTTTATATGTATAAAGAGCAGAGCTCATTTACAAAGCAAGTTTAAAATGGTTTACAGTTTCACAGCCCAATTAGTGTGGAATTTGGGCTAAGGGCATTGACAGGCTGTGTGACTGAAGAACAAATCTCCATCACGTATCAGTCCTTGATGGTCCTTAGTCTAGTCTGTAGAGCATATGAGAAATTATGGGAAGTGGTGCCAATAGTGTGGTGCTGGCTACAGCGTGTGAGTATATGTGTGTGTGTACCTGTACACATGCATGAGTGTGAGCATGTGTGTGTGTACGTGTGTGTGTGTGTGTGTATCAGAGTCTTGGTACTGACTTCTTTTAAATGTCAGAATGAATTGATCCCAAGTATTCCCACTGCTCATTTGAAAGCAAATATATCTTCTCTGATCCTTAGAAAAGTACCTAGCATAGGTGTGGGGAAGAGATTCGAAGTGGGGTGAACAAGTGAGCCAATATGGTTGGTCTACACAGCTTAACCATTGATATAGATAGATAAAACACTTGTCAAAAACTGTGCTATTTAGAAATATAATTAAGCCAAACACTGCAATATGTGGTCCTGTTTAGGCATAACTAGTGGGAAAAATACCTTGTGCAGAATAAATCCACTTAAGTCCAGAAAGAGGTCACTTGGACTCAGTAAAACTACTTTACTCCCTATTTATCAAAAAAACCCAAGTAACCAACATTGAGATAATTTCCAAACTGACAAACACTGGACCATTTAAAATGAGCTAAAGTTCCTCTTAAAAGTACCAGCAGTACAACAGTGGCTGATAACTTTATTTGTGACCCAATTTTATCTATGAATATTACTCAACATGATATGCCTCCCTAAAGGTCAGAAAAGGAGAATCATGATCATAACACTTCCCTAATTTCCTCAGACAGGATCCACATCTTCGCAAGGTTTTAGTGAATTCCCCAGAAGTTTATAGACCATAATAACTCTTTAATCATCATCCCAGAATGTCAAGAAAACCATTAGAAATGAGACCACAGAGAAGGAGTATTTACACAACTCCATGGAGGCTATTAGACAGTGATTACTTCTTCCAATATTGACTTTGAAGAACAAGTGTGTTTCTTAAAAATAGTGATGTTTTCTCTGAGGGAGAAGGTCCAAGTAATTTTCTTAAGGCCAAGCAAGGGACCAAGAATAATGTTCATCATTTCACTCTGGAACTTTTCATGCTAAAATCTTACCTTCACAAGTAGAAAATATTGCCTTGATTATTATGCTGTAAAATATTAACACTTTCTGTTGTTTGAGAACTTTGAAAATGAAAAAAGTGCTGTTATTGGTTTATCCATTTAATATTCAATTAACAAACTTTTATTTAGTACCTACTATGTACAGAGCACAGGGTAAGTTGTTAGGAGA
Source organism: Notamacropus eugenii (assembly GCF_028372415.1). NCBI lineage: Eukaryota > Metazoa > Chordata > Mammalia > Diprotodontia > Macropodidae > Notamacropus > Notamacropus eugenii. Next base: position 283,905,944 of record NC_092876.1, on the reverse strand, counting down.
GATGCAATGTTTAGAAAAGACATAGTCTCTTGTCTTTGTGGAACTACCTGCATATAAAGTGACAGGAAATTAAAAAAAATAAATAGTAGAAGTACATTGAAGTGGCATAAAAGAAAATCCTGCATAGAATGTAAGGGAGGAGTTGTTACCAACTGAAATGATTTTGACAGGGTTTAGGGAGGAACTGGTATTTGATCTGGGTTTTAAGAATTGTAGCTCAGCCAGTGAAGTGAAGAAAGGTGGAGGAAAGGCATAGAGTTTGCCATGGAAAGGAACACAGCAAGCAAGGTGGTAGAAGAACGTAGAAAGCCTTCAATGCCAGATGAAAGAATCTGAATTTTATTCTTGAGTTAACAATGATCTTCCAAAGGCTTTTGAAGAGGGACATGGCATGACCAGGTCTCTGCATTCTGGCTGTAGGGAAGAATGAAGGTGTGAGTTTGAGGGATAAGAGGGAGTGGGGGTGCAGAATAAATGTAGAAAGACTTGTGAGGAGACTATTGTAATAGTCCAGGAGCAAAACTGAGAACACACGCTTGGATTGTGACAATAAATGTAAAGGGGAGGGAAGAGTTTAGAGAGAAGCTGTGTTTGTGGAATCTCCAGTGATTCACTGAACTGCTGATGTTCTACAATTGATTGAGTTATTTGCACTTAATTATCTATTGCTTTCAGTATGTGCCTTTCCATTCCTCCTCTTGTGCTGCTGAATTTGGATGGAAAAGCCATACATCTCTGCTTATAGGACACACTACAAATTTAGTTTATCTGATTCTGCTTTTTAGTCGTTCCTAATTGACACTTTCTGTCAGAGGGTTTTAACCTTTCTTCATGTGTTAGGACCCCTTTGGCAGTCTAGGGAAGCCTATGGACCCATTCTTAAAATAATGCTTCTCAATTCACAAAATGCATAGAATTGTAAAGGAAAAGATTACAATTATAAACTATTTTAAAATATATAAATTTGCACTTCATCATATATTATATATTTATTATAAAAGTTATAAAATATTTTACAAGACAAATTCTTGAACCCCAGGTTATAAACCTTTATTTTGTGACATGTCCCATTGCCTTTATTCCAAATATCTTTAAAGTGCTCATACTCTGCTCTTTCACCACAACCCCTCTATAAAGAACCGTACCTCACAGAGACCATTCAAGGAGAGCTACAGATTTTCTTCTATTCTATTCTTTAATCAACCTTGACATTTTATCTTCTTTCTCTCTTTTTAGCCCCAGCCTTTGACAGAGCAGTGGCCCTTCTGACCTAGGCCAACCCAATCTTTTGTGCTGTTGAGCCTCTCCCCTCCTCCTCTTTCAGCAACTTGTCCTCTGAATCAACTCTTCTCTTCAGTCTTTCCCTTTCTATTGACAATGTCTTGTTACCTATAAATAGAACCAGGTCTTCCCCATCCTAAAAATCAAGATGAACAAAAACCTTCTCTTGGACCTGCCATCATCTCAGAATACCTAGAAAAAAATTTTTTCATGTGACTCCCCACTCATGAAAATTATGGAATCTGCGACCTAAAGATAGGAAGACAGGTCCCCTGCTCTCAAGGAGCTTATGCTTTTAGAATTGAACTCAGATAAATGTTGTGTTTGTTGTTGTCCATTTTTCAAGGGGACCAAAGACCACATGGACAATGTATGAATTGGATTTAAGCGAGGCAGAATTACACAGTCAGAAGAGTCACTCTCTCTTCTTGAGTCATTGAAATTCAGTGGAATTCAAGATGATGGGCAATGATCCAGGGTGTAGTAGATGACCGTGGCATCTTCAATGGTTGATCAAGCTGTAAGCATTCCACAGTGCCTAGCTGCAGCTGCTTTCATGGTCATTGGAACAAATTGTTCTCATCCACCCAATCTGCCAGGGAAAGTCTTCATGTGTTTGGGATAGACATCTTCCTAACTCATTGACTGGTTTGAGGTCTGTCAGGTACCTTCAACCTGGTTTAGTCCTTCTGATGAGATGGTTTATTGGGTTGTGGCCACTATACATGCTGCAGCTTCTTGGAGCCATAGGTGAGATAGGTAGGTGAATCAAGTAGTTATCAGACGTGGATGAGCAGCTCTGTGAAGGCCTCATGGATAAGTAAATCGCACATACCACATAGATAAATAAACACAAATTATACATAAGCATGGTAAATGCTTAGAGTGCTAAGAATATCTATATTCAAAAATGGATTTCAATACACATCTCAATGCAAAGAATAATTGAGCTTTAAATTATCCATTCCACTGCAGCAGAAAGGATTGAGACAGGTATCTAAGTTATCCAAGCATCTTATTTTACATTTTTCCCTACTTTTCATCCTAATACTACTTGAGTCCCAAGTTCTCCTAAGATAATATCTTTTTGCCACATGGAGCTGTTAATGATTAAATGTCGAAGACTTTGAGACAGCTCATAATGATGTAGGTCCTTCTGAATTAATCTGAAGCAACATGAGATTTTAGACTTTTATAATAACCTTTAAAATCCCTTCATCCTCTCTTACTCTTACCTAGAGTTTGGGGGTGAAGTTATTTTTGTTCTTTTAGGTAATATTCCAAAATAGAAATGATGATTAAAGAAGAAAAGATCTGGGCCATGAGAAGAGGCATTTGAGGTTAACAATGTTAGTTAGTATAGTATTTTCAATTAATTTTTAATTGATTCACAGACACTAAAAAGGCAGAAGACAGATATATTTTCTAACTATGAAAATAAATAATAAAATATCAGAAACAATTAATCCAGAAGATTTAAAAGCAGACAGAAATGAAGTTCACATTGTCTTCTTTAATGAGAAGGGACCCTCCAAGGCCCTATTTTAAATAACTTAAGAAGGTTTATATATATGTATGTGTGTGTGTGTGTGTGTGTGTATGTATGTAAGTATGTATATGTATTTTTTTTTCCTAACACCCTATTCCAGGAAATTTCAACTCTAGTCTCAACTTCCTGTGAATTCCAGTAAAATGTTTGCTTATCCAAAGTGAATCTTGTTTTCAAGTTAAAAATTAGAACCTACTTTGTTTAAGTAGAATTATGGAACCTCATATTTGGAAGAGTAGATCATTCAGTCTAACTCTTACACTAACCCCAACCACCCTCCTCTCACACCTCTCAACATTAATTGTCTAGGGGCTAGGGAATTGCAACCTCAAGATCACATGTGGCTTTCTAGGTACTTGAGTTTGGCCTTTTGACTGAGTCCAAGTTTTACTGAACAAATCCTTTTATTAAGGGGATTTATTCTGTGAAGTTTAGATTCAGTCAAAGGGCTACACTTGAGGACCCAGAGGGCCACATGTGGCCTTAAGGTCACAGGTTCCCCACCTCGGGCCTCTGATTCAATACTTTCACTAATGGGAAATTCACCACCTTACAAGGACTGTACATCTATTTAGAGGGGAACGTTATTTGGGAAAAAATCAAGGGATTTTAAAATCATCTTAGAACATTTTAAATGTACTTTTATATGATTCTTCCTCACAAACACATAGTCTTTTAAAATTTTTCCCCCAAAAAACATGGAGCTCCTAAGGGATACTTTACAGGGACATATATCTCTCGCTCCAAGAACTTAGGATACTGGAATTCCTAGCTTTCAGACTCTTGAAGAAACTCAAGTTTCTTTCTCTTTCTTTGCTCCCTCTTCCCGAACCCTGATGTAGTTGACTAAGTGGTCTCTGAAGTCCTTTCTAAGATCTAGGTTCATTAACTGAAGAATCTCAACTGTCAAGTTTAGTTGTTTGACTTACTTAGGTATCTCTCTCTCTTTATATATATATATATATATATATATATATATATATATCTGTGTGTGTATGTATATATATATATATATATATATATATATCTGTGTGTGTATGTATATATATACCCATACACATAAACATACACACATATATGTATGTATGTATGTATGTTTGTATGCAAATTTTTTTCTATGAGAGCAGAGATAAATATAGTCCCATGGTTCTTCCCTTCAATTTATCAATCACCTTATATTTATTAAGCAACTGTGGGGATACAGAGACAAAAATAAATCAGTCCCCCTCATCAAGCAGGAGCCAGCTAAATGGCACAGTAGACAGAGTGCTGGAGTCAAAAAGACTCCTCTTTCTGAATTCAAATCTGACCTCAGATACTTAATAGCTGTGCCTGGGCACAGGAACAGGAACAGATCAGAGCAGAACTATGGGGAAATTTCCTGTATTGTTGCTTACAAAGTTCTAATCTCTGATGTTTCTATGTCACTGAAGGATTCCAAGTGTTATCAGTGAACCTATATGTGTACTGTGTAAATATATATATGTATATATGTGTGTACATGTACATATATATACACACATAAAATTCAGTTCCAATTTCTCTCCCTCTTTCTTACACCTTCCCCACCCATTAAGAAAGCAAGCAATATAGAAATAAAACACGTGGAATCATGTAAAACATATTTCCATCTTAGTCATGTTGCAAAAACAAATCAAGAAAAGTGAAGTAAAACATTATACTTCAATCTACACTTCACGTTCATCAATTCTTTCTCTGGAGATGAATAAAACTTTTTCTCACAAGTCCTTTGAGATTGTCTCAGATCACCGTATTGGTCAGAGTAGCTAAGTCTTTCACAGCTGATCATCATTACAACATCATTCTTATAGTGCACCTTCTAAATTCAGTGTCCTGGAACAAAGCTTCAGTTTTCCTGCCTTAGTTATAGCTTTGAATGAGAGTGACTGAAGTTTACCTGTCTCTAAATCTTAATGAGAAAGTGGACAGATATCTGCACAGGCTCACATAATCACAGGGTTTTGGGAATGAAACTCTTTAGGGACCACCTGTCATAAATGATTTAGGCATTTATCTACCTAAAGACAAGAAGTTGAAATTGATGACATTTTAAAGTCTTTTTCAGCTCTGTTATGTCATGACAGGAAGAAACTTTACCACTCCCCAATATTACCACAACCATTATCAGCACTCCAAAATTTAGAGTCTGTCTGAAGATGTGAACTTTACAGCAACTAGTGTGCTGAAAGAAAGAAAGAAAAAAGGAGAGAGAAAGGAAGGAAGGAAGGAAGGAAGGAAGGAAGGAAGGAAGGAAGGAAGGAAGAGAAAGAAAGAAAGAAAGAAAGAAAGAAAGAAAGAAAGAAAGAAAGAAAGAAAGAAAGAAAGAAAGGAAGGAAGGAAGGAAGGAAGGAAGGAAGGAAGGAAGGAAGGAAGGAAGGAAGGAAGGAAGGAAGGAAGGAAGAGAGAAAGAAAGAAAGAAAGAAGAAAGGAAGGAAGGAAGGAAGGAAGGAAAGAAGGAAGGAAGGAAGGAAAGAAGGAAGAGAGGGAGAGAGAAAGAGAGAGAGAAAGAAAGGAAGGAAGGAAGAGAAAAGGAAAGAAAAGGAAGGAAGGAAGAAAGGGAAAGAAGGAAGGAGGGAAAGCAGGGAAGAAACAAAGAAAAAGGGAAGTGAGGGAGGGAAGGAAAAAAGAAGGGGGGAGGAAAGCAGGGAAGAGAAATAATTTAAAATCTACAAAATCCTTTTATAAAAAAATTCGGGAATGCTTTATAGCTTCATGCAGGTGAGTTCATTGATATTCAATCTCTTCTCTGCATTCAGCAAGTGAAGGCTACCTCTCCCGGATTAGCCCAATGCTAACAGGTATGCAGATAATCAGCAAAATTCCTTTCAAAAACTGACCCTCCAGTCGGCTTCTCATTCATTCTGTTTGTTTGTCTATAAGCTCAAGGGCAGAGGGCAATAGAAAATGTAGTATGACCACATCACAGAATTGCCATCAGTCCTAGGAAAACAAGCATACCAAACCCGATCATAGATCAATCACATATAGGAGTCAGGACTTGTGGGATAGAAAAAAATGAGAGGCTGAGAAATTATCCTTGTCATTTGGGTCCCCAACTCCTCATGACCCAAACGAAAAACAAATATGGCTAGAACAATGAGAATATTATTCCTCAATCAAGTCTTCTCTGAATGATTCCAGTAACTGGAAAACTTATTACTATAATTTGCTTTTGACAACTCAGTTGATGAAGAATTTGATATAGAATTCATGAGAACAAGTCTGTCTTGACAAAGGTAAACACCTTGAAAACCCAGTTCTCATGGTGCTTACTTGGGGCACAGAAAGGACAAGGACAAACCATATTGAGCTAACTTGCAAGTGAATAATTGTTTAAAAGAAGAAAAATGGACACTTTCTGTATTTCTCTTCAGCAAATCATTGGTGTTAGGCACATGTATTCATGAATGCTTGTTTTGTAGTAGAATTCATTTGCATGGTGAAATCGTAATATCCTGAGTATTGGGGAACTACACTACAAAACTGAAAACCGATTCCCTCAAAATATTGTGCTGGGGGTAAGGGGGAGTGGACAGGGCTGCCGCTGGCATTTGTGCTATTAAGATCTATGATTTTCTTCTGGTCTGAATGGATCTAGGATAAAAGACTATTTGCTGTTAACTGTTCAGCCAGCAAAAGTGTCTGCAATTTGCCTTCTTACCATTAGATGGTGCTTAAAGCAGAATATCGATATATGCTGTATTTTTTAAAAACAAGTAATAGCATTAAGTAATCCATGGTTCTGTATGCCATCAGCTAACTCCTAATTCATCAGGAAAACCTTTATAGGTTGGATCTGATTTTCAGTATTTCCAGGAATAATTAAGTTCTTTCTACTTCCTGGCTCTTGGACCATGTTTCTAAGCCTTAGTGAACCTACAAAGAGCCTAAAATATTTGAGACCACTCCTTGTGTAATTGATCTCTGCAGTTCCTCAGTTTCTATTTCTGTCCTCCCCCCATCCTATCTAGAATAAGAATAAAAAGCACACTAGAGAACAATATTATAGAAATAAAGAACAAGAAAAAATACTGCAAGAAAGAAATGTCTTTTTTTTAACCCCTTAGATAGCAAGTCTCAAAGCAAGATGTCACAGAAATATTTTTCTAAACATTTCTCTGGTATATGGCAGTTGTGGATAATAACTTACCAGCAACCTTGCTATCAAGGAACTTCTAAATTTTAGTTTGTTTGTTTTTTTGGGGTTTTTTTGGATATAAGAGAGTGGTTTCAGGTAGTTTAGATAAATCTTAGGTTAAGAATATCCATATTCCATTGCCCCACACCACTTCAAATTTAAAAGATCAAGTGGGGAACCACTTTTCCATAAAGCCTTCTTTTATTCCCCCTCCTGCTCCATTTATAGTGCTCTCCCATTACACGTATAAATACACAAATATGTATGCATAAATACACACATTTTTATTTATCTGTATGTGTGTTTATGTTGATCCCTTCCCCTCTCCCAAAGTAAGCACCTTTCATTTTTACCTTTCTATTCAGTGCATAGCAGAGTACCTTCCTTGCACACAGTAGACACTTAATAAATGCTTGTTAAATGGAATCAAATTTTTGTCCATTATCAGTAATAAATAAGCATTTATTAAGTACCTGCTGTGTGCCAGTCACTGGCCTATGTGTTAGGGATACAAAAAGAGGACAAAGATAATTCCTGCCCTCAAGGAGCTCCCAATCTAATGGGGGAGATAGCAAGCAAGCAAATATATACAAGCAAACTGTACCCACCATGAATAAAATATAATCAACAGAGAAAGCACTAGAATCAAGAGGGGTTGGGAAAAGCTTCTTGTAGGTGGGAGAATTTTAGCTGGGATTTAAAGAAAGCCAAGACTCCGAGATGAGAAGGGAAAGCATTCTGGACATGGGGAACAGTCAGGGAAAATTTCTGGAGCCAAAAGATGGATGAACTGTCTTGTTCATTGAAAAGAAAAGAGTCCAATGTCATTGGATGGAAAACTCCATGGTAAAGGGGAAGGTACAAGAAGACCAAGAAAAGTCTCATCTCAGCGTGTGTTTGTGTTTTCACCTCCTAGGTTCTTCAGACTTTGACATTATTTTGCTAAGAGAGCTTGGTACCAATAACAACACTGAGGAAACATAGACCTTGTTAGACTACTTGATTCTATTTGTAGAAGTAAAGAAACTTGGACATTGAAGCAATTGTTTACATAATAAAAGGTAATAAAAATAGTGTTTGCAAAAATATTAAGGTAACTGAAGCAAGAGAGATTGGAACTTCAGTTATCTGTAACCACTCTGTCAATTTATATCGTACCCCCAACATAATGGCCCTGAATATAGTTAGGAAGGGAGAAGGCTCTCTCTCCAAGTCTCTCTGGTTCATGCCCCTACCAAAGGAAGACCTGGCAATTTCAGTATCTGTATCATTTTGTACTTTTAAGAGTCCCTTAGTTTTCCTGCAAGCCTTAAGACTAACAAGTCTGAATATAATTATGTTATAACCCAATAAAAGAATGTAAAACAGTCCCTAATTTGAGATCCTTGATTATCAAAGGAACTCTCCTTTACTGTCTGAATGGGGTCAAGGAACTATCCTTTCTGGTTGTCCCACCTTTTATAAGGTCCCATAGAGTCTGCATGAGTACTAACAAGGAGAGAGGTCTCTGTTGTTTCTCAGTACACATTTACCTGCTAGGCTGATTTCCCTGGTACAGCAAAAGGCAAAGTCAATGAGTTAAATCACACAATGACCATTACTTCTTCAACATCTCTTGCAGGTAACAGCTTCTCAGTTGTTACCTGTAGGTGTCATGTAGATGCACAAACTACTGTGCTGGCCCCATGTCCCATCTAGCCTGGCATTTGTCTTCCCTTCTCAGAGACCATATGATATCTCTTCTGCCCAAAAATAGCCTCAGGATTCTACAGTGAACAAATGGAGAAGATCCAACCTATATGTTGCCATATAGTAAACACTGTCTATGTAAAAACTGGTCCATGCCTTGGTAGAGATGCAAACATATAAGAGACCCAACCCTCCAGAAAAAGAGAAGACATGTGAATAATGATTATAACACAAAACAGAATATAAGGAGTTGGCAAGATAGACAAAAGTATCATGAGCTTTCTTCAGAAAAGAAAGATCATTTGGATAGAGGCAGCTAAGGAGTTCAGTGAATAGAATTCTGGACCTGGACTCAGGAAGATCTGAGTTCAAATCCATACTCAGGCACTTAACTAGCCATGGGATTCTAGGTAAGTCATTTGACTTCTTTATGTCTCAGTTTCCTCAACTGTAAAATGGGAATAATAATAGCATCTATCTTCCTGGATTGTTGTGAGGATAATGAGATAATACTTGAGGGAAATGAGATAACATTTGCAAAACACTTTGCAACTCTAAAAGCATTATGTAAAATCTAGCTATTAGGATTAGTATTAGTATTTTAATCACATGCAGGAATGCACAAAGGAACTGTGATGTCATGAACATGGGGATTCCCTCAACCAATACAGATCATGACCTAGAGAAATCTAGGGAGTTGAATGATGCACATAGAGTTTAAGTGACCTGTCTAGGTCCCACAGCTATTACGTGTCAGAGGCAGGATGCAATCCCAGGTCTTCCTTACTCAAGCCAAGCCCATTCTTCACTATTTAACACTGACTCTTAATACTTGGATAACTGCCTTTGTTCTCTGCTTTACAAGATGAGATTCACTCAGAGAAATCATAAGTACAGAAGTCCCTATGGTTATAATTGCATCCTTAACAAGACTGTTTCCTTCCTTTGTCCCCACCTTCAATCCTTCAATATTTCTCCAATCTTATTAGTTCATTAGCAGGGAATGTTTGTCACCCAATAGGGAGAGTGTTACTATCTAAAAGCAACTTGCCATCTTATCAAAAGCACCTATGATCTTGACTTTGAGGCAACAGGTACTAATTCATATACCACTTTCAAGCTGACCACTTGAATGTCTAAATTTATCTAAGTCTGTCCACCTCATTTCTATGGTACAGTAGAAAGAGTGCTAGTTTTGGAGCTAAAGGATGTATATTCAGATTTTAGCTATGACACTTGCTAATTGTATAATTATGCTTGTGACCTAATGTGTCAGCCTCCATTTCCTCATTGATAAAATGGAACAATGATACTGCTTATGGTCTCTATGGTCTTCAGGAGGATCAATCAATGAGATTATAGTTGGTAAAGCAAAGTCTTACAGCACTATATAAATGCTTGTTATTTCCTAGGGCAAGTCACTGAACCTGAGTTTCCCCATCTCTAAAATGAAGGCGGGAGCTAAACAGCTTCTAAGATCCCTGCCAGCTCTACAATCTATGATTAGATGATTCATTTCCATCCAAAGGCCACTGTAACTGAATGTATTCTTGACTGTCTTGTACCCCTAACGTGTTTATTTCCCTGCTCCTTTCCTCCTCAATAATAGTTAAACCATTATCATTAGCTAACACATCTTGGAAAAAAAAAATTCTGCTGGGGAACAATATACATGAGGACTAGACTAATGTAAATTGACATAATACCAAAAAGGCAGATTAATTACAGTTAATTGCAATCACCCATCATAAAACAAATAACAAGTTATGAAACACGGTTCTCTTCTCTTGAAAAAGGGGAATATGTCGATAGATTCTGAAACTTTACAGGTTATTCTTATTTAACTATTTTTCTTTGTGAGAAATGAGGGTTTGATGTGGGGAGAACAAATCTATAAAATGACTCATTTTTAAGTATCTATGAAACATTTTTAAAAAAAGAAAGAAATACTCTCAGTTTGGCTCCCTCTGTCTGAAAATTCCTCAGCTGTAGTGATCAAAATTTGACTAGATTCCCCTTCCTATCCCATGAGAAATGGGATCAGGTAACATAGGAGAATAATTAATGACATATTTTTGAGCCTCTTATAAAGTACCTGAAAGGTGCATTGTCAGTAGTGATCCAGGATAGTATTATTATTGATGATATACCCTGTCCTGCTTCCATAAGGATGGAGTACTTCCAAGGACGATAGACATCTCGAGGTTAAATCCACTCTCTTTGGGAAAACAGAGCAAGGAAGAATGAGTCATTGTTCCCAAGGATGTCTTGAGATTTCAGAACAATTAAAAATAAGAAGAATGAAACTTTACCTTAGATAACTCTTTTCAAAATGAAAGGGAAAGAAATAAGCAAGTCCCTGCCTCCCCAGCCCCAATAAAATCCTCTGGCTTCTAGAATTTTCTTTGATGAAGATACTTTGGTCAGTTTGTACAATGGCTCTAGTATGCTCTACTTGTAGTTTATAAATAAGGAGGAAATAATATAGCCTGTCAGTAAAGTAGCTGGAATAAACAAATGAAGAACTACAATATACTTCCCCTAAAGCAGGAGTTCTTAACATTTTCTTTTTGTCTTGTGGACTCCTTTGATAAAGCCTTCGGAGTCCTTTGCAGAATATTTTTAAACACCTAAAATAAAATGCATATGATTACAAAGAAGCCAATCATATTCAAATATAGCTATAAAAGTATTTTTTTAATTCTCCAAAGAAGGGCACAGGGGATTCTGGGGAAAGTAGAGAGGGGTGTGTGATCTACTAATAGGAGGGTAGGAATGTGGTTCCTATCCCACCTTCACCATGACTGGGACATAACTCCCAAACAACCACACCTACCTTTAGACCTAGTACTCTTCCATTGTACCCCCTTCTTCTATTGCAAAAGCTCTTGACCAGTATCTTCCCTTCTGAGTTGTGTGTAAATCTCTCTCAGGGCAATTATGACTTAACTACTTACTGTCAGTAACATGTACCAGATCTATTGGGAAAGGTGAGGGAAAGAGAAGAGGCATTTACATAGCACTTTTTACGTGCTAGCAATTGTGCTAAGTGCTTCCCAAATTTTGTCTCTTTGGATAAAATGTAAAAAAAGTTCTTATACACACCCCCCCAACTCTCACCCCAGAGCACATTATGGTTGTGGTAGAAATTGACTCTCAGGGAAGGCAGATTCTACCCTCTTATCTTTCTTTTCTCTGCATCTCAGATCTCATTACATTATCTTTTTCTCCAAATCTACCTTTCTTTCAAACTTCCCTATTTCTATCAAGGATCCTATACTCCTACTAGCATCCAGCTTCACAACCTCAGTGTCATCTTCGGTTGCTCACTTTCAGTCACCCTACATATCCAATCAGTCATCAAATGTCATTTCTACATCCACAATATCTTTCAGACCTATCTCCTCTCTATTCATGTGGCCACCTCTTTTAGCTTAGGCTATCCTCTCCCCATGTCTGGACTATAGCAATAAACTTCTAATTGGTTTCTTGGCCTCTAGCTTCAATCCATCTTCAATCCATCTCCTACAAAACTACCAACCTGATCGTGCCTAAAGAGCAGTTCTCCCTAATGACTCTATTGAATACTATTTCACTTTTATCTCATTTTTTCAATTTTTGCCTAAATTTATCATATTAACAATTATTTATCACTTGTGTGAGGATTTGTTTTGCTTTTGTTTGTTTGTTTTTGTCCCAGTTCCGTGACTTCATCAAGTTAAGAAGTGCCTAATAAGAAATTTCTTCTACCAATGCAAAGTGGCACCTCCTTGGAAACTTAGAGTCTATTCTAGGACAGTGATTCTCCAGTTGTAGTCCAGGGATCCCTACAGATTCTTGTAATCAGTTTCTGGGTGTCCATAAGGTCAAAATTATTTCCATTATAATATTGAGATGTTCTAATTTGTAATATGAAAATAATGATATAAACTCTCATAAACAAGTCTTTGGGCTGGGTTGAGAGAGTGGGAAGGTTATCAATATTTTTTTAAAATTTTAAAGGGATCCTGAAATCAAAACATTTGAAATCGAAGGATCTATAAAGTTTCCTGGCACACCAGAAGGTTAAGTGACTTCCTTAGGGTCAAACAGCTAATTTGTGGCAGACACAGAAGTTGAACCCAGATCTTCCTAACTCAAAAACCAGTTTTCTTTCCATGACATTATGTTACCACTCAGTATTGTAATGCATATGTATATAATTTATAAATAGAATATATTTATAATAAATATACATATGTTATATGCACATGCAAAAATATGCTTTAATATTGATGAGGGTGTAAAATTTAAAAAGTTTGGAGACTTTGGTCTAGAGAACAGGATTGAGAATCAGTAAAGTTGTGATGTTAAGGGGATGTAGTTTAATGATAGAGCTCTCATGTATCTAACATTTGATTTAAGGTTGACAACTTCCTTTGCATATTTGCAGAAACTGAGAAATAAGTAGTACATTAATTAATACATATCTCATTTTACAGATGAGGAAACTGAGATTCAGAGATGCTCAAAAAAAGTGTGGGGTCATATGCCTAGTAAATGTTGCAGCCAACAATCAAATTAAACTCATTCTGATACCAAGACAAATTTTTTTCAGCTATGCCATGATATCTCTGTTTGTGCAGCTATATGACATCATGGCATTAGACTAGATAAGCTCTAATGTCCCTCATAGATCTAAATTGCATAGCTAAGAAATGCCAAAATCAAGACCTTACAAAGTGTTACTAGAATTCTATAGATAGCCATTGCTTTCCTGTGATGTCATAGTTAAGAGGATACTCTCTGAATATTATCCTTAAGCACAATTTCTGAGAAGCTCTTATGGATTTTAACATATCAATAGTCACAATTTTTCTCCTGAAGCTATTCCAACAAAGAACCGTAACTGGGGCAGAACAAAGACAGTGCCTCCAAGGAACAAATATCAAGGGATACCAACACCTTGCCTTACATCATATCCTCCAGTGATCCATCCTGCCATATGCTGCAAACGCCCATTCCCTGGCAACCATACATTATAGCCCATTCCCCTGGGGCTCCCTTCTCCCCAAATCCCCCAGAGGAATAAGGTAGAATTCTGGCTAACTGACTGCCCACTTTCTAATGCAAATGGCTTCATGTCTGGACTATCCTCTGCACTATGAAAATTACCATTCTTACTCAATTCAAATAAACCCAATAGTCATTATTAAGTGCTTACTATATATCCAGCATTATGCTAGGTGCTAAAATACAAAGATAATAATAAAGCAGCCCTTGTCTCAAGAAGCTTATAATCTTGTTTCAATTAGTTCAACTCAATTTGCCCCCAGATGCTATATTTCCTATTAATGACTTTGATTCTAAGGAGTTCATATGAGAGGCCAGGTCTCTAATAGTATTCCCAGATAACTCTATGACTTGTCTAAAAATCATCAGGTTGTAAAGGCTAGGTGTTTCTGTGTTTCTCAGCATTATCAAGTCAGCATCATCTCATTTGGTAGTAAAAACTGCACTCCAACTCAACCCTGGCCCTAGCATGTAGCAGTAGGAGTCCCATCACTCAATGAAGTTCATTCTTCCTTAGTCCCCTTGTGTTCCCTCTGAAAAAACAAGCAAAATCAAGGGCTTGGCAGTACACTAGATAGGCATTCACCTGCCAACCAAGAGCAACCATGGTCATTCCTAATGATCAAAACGAATAACTTTAAAAACAGCATCTAACCATGACATACCTAGTGATCTATCCTCACAGACATGTCTTCCTTTATTTACCCTGAGAACTTAGGTTTCCAATCTTTCATATTTCATCATATCTACCCCATTCTTGACCCAAGCTATTCTCTGGCCACGTTTCTGCCATTCCGCCATAGGCATCCCCTTCATCTCCTTTTCCATCTCTAGCTCTGGGAGCAATATTCAAACAATAACTACTATCAATACTCCTCATCACTTTGGGATGTAGAACTGGCTAGCTCAGAGGCTGGACTTCAAGCTGGAGATATTTAACCGTGGTGCCAAGAAAGATCAAATGTCTTATCTAGGGTTACGTTGGTAGTACAGGGAAGGGTTGGGATATGAACCCAAGTTCTCCAAACTCAGTGTTCTTTTCATGGCATCCTGCTTTGTCCTATGAAGGGGTAACTACAGGTTGAGATGAGGATTGATTCACTTGCCCTACAATACAAGCAGATCTACCACCAGGTTATGGGGATGAGGTGTCTTAAGATATCAGGTCATGGGGTTGCTGTTCCTGTGGGAAGAGGTGGATTGTTGCCGTTGTCCATTTGTTTCAGTGGTGTCTGACTTTTCATGACCTCATCTGGGGTTTTCTTGGCAAAAATGTTGGAGTGATTTGCCATGCCCTTCTCTAGCTCATTTCAGAGATGAGGAACTGAAGCAAATAGGGTTAAGTGACTTGTCCAGGGTCACAAAACTCACAAATGTCTGAAGTCAGATTTGAATTCAGGAAGGTGGATCTTCCTGCCTTCAAGTCTAGTGCTCTATCCATAGCACTAACTAGTTGCCAAGATGTGGTTTCCAGAACACCAAATGGCAATGTACTTGCTTAGACCCCAGAGTCATACTACTTTACTGGTCAGGATGGAATAGTATAGAAATACTTAGTGACAATCACTCTGACTTCATGTTCTCTTTCAAATCTGAAGTTTCCAAATAATTGAAGAGAATTCAACTTTATGATAAGGCAATATCACTATTATTAGTAATGATTCTTCCTTTCGAGAAAATGATCAATAAGGATGCTTACACACAAAGAACCAAAGGACCATGAGGGCACCAATATGTGGAAAGAAAAGTTTTACCTAAGTTACTTCTTTTGCCACTTGGTTTTAACTGGGACATCCATGTCAATTAAATAAAAGGCAATAAAAACAGAAATATTAAGGTCAGCTCTCTAATAGTATACTTTGAAGAACAATTGTAGATATGCATTAGTATAGCAAATTTTCTTAGCAGAAAGCTCCCTACCATGATGAAATCATAGATTTGAACCAAAAAAGAAAAAAGTCAGAAGTACTATTTGAATATGACAGACACCTACTACATATCTTCCAAAACTTGAAAACTCTTTCAAAGCTGAAATTCATCTTTCTCTATGTCTTCTCCCAGCTTGGGGATGAAAACTATGGTAACTCAGAAGTTCAGTTCTTAGTTGTTCCCCATAAGGAACTGAGTCAACGGTTTTGTCTATATTCTTGGTATTTTTCCCCATTCACATAGCCTGCACTTCTGATAGCTTAGTTTCCTATTGACTCAACAGAGGAAATTCAAAGCACGCAAGACTCTTGCTTGAGGAAGTTGAACATTACCAAGGGCTTGGAAGAATCCCTGCATCTCTTTTCTCCAAGCATCATTGTCCCCTTAATCCTAGAACAATGTCTCTTGGGTTTCCCAACAGGGAAAGGTCACTGTTTCCTGTTATAAAGTTTCCTTGAAAAGCAAAAGTTCTGCTGAGGAGGGGGTTAAAAAAGAGTCAGTTGTTCCCATTCATTTACTGTTTTCTACAATGCTCTTGAAAAACCACTAGCTAGTGATGTCACTGTCACACCTGCTATATACATCCCCACTGGCTGGTGTACAAAAGCTAAATCATCTTCAGATTTAAATTAAAGAAAACATACATTAAATATCTACTGTGACCAAGACACTGTGTAAGAAAGGCACTAAGCATTCAAAGATTAAAGCAAAACAGTCCTTATCCTCTAGAGTTTACATTCTATTGAGTGATAGGAGTGGTAGGGAAGAGTACCCAACTTACGTAGATAAGTAAACAAAAATATGGACAAAATAATACAAAGTAATTTCAAGAAGAACAAATTGACAACTGCTAGACTCAGTAAAGATCCTTTGCAAAAAGTTCCCCACCCCATTCTATTAAATAGATATGAGCCAATCAGACAACTGAAAAGAGAGCAGATGTGCCTGAAGAAACTGGGCCAATTGATTTGGCCATTTGACAGGTCATTTATCAATTAACTGGAAAAAGTGTTCTATCAAATCAATTAGCACTATTTTGGTCATAGGCTAAAATCAAATGATGAATTAGGTTTAGGTATGGATTCACTGTACAGCTAACCTACAAGATCAGGGTTCTGAAAAAATTGTAAAATAGATGAAATTGGTTTTCAATGTTGCGCCTGCCCCAACCTACCTTTCTTGACCCTCTCTTTAGCATGTCAGCCTTTATCAGAGTTTACTTCA
Organism: Notamacropus eugenii; assembly: GCF_028372415.1. NCBI lineage: Eukaryota > Metazoa > Chordata > Mammalia > Diprotodontia > Macropodidae > Notamacropus > Notamacropus eugenii. The sequence continues at coordinate 283,889,061 of NC_092876.1, read as the reverse complement.
AATAAAGAATGTGTCATCCATTATATTTATCCCTTAATAAGTGAGCAAATTTAACGTTGAGTCCCACAAATATATTTCATTTTAAGTCAACTCTATTTATAGAAACAATAGGTTTCCCTATCTACCCATACCTCCATTAAAAGAGTATCAAACAGAAATGAGCAAAACAGACATATATTTTTGGAAGGGGAATCTTTCCATTTGTCCCAGAAGTCCTAAAACAATGGATAGTTCCTTTCAGTCTGACTTTTATAGAGTCAGTTGTGCCTCCAAACAGTTATTCCACATTGTAGAGAATCAGCCAACCCAAAACTATGAGGTGCCCATCAACTGAGGAACAGCTAAACAAAGTATGGTGTCTGAATAAAATAGAATGCTATCTTGCTGTAAGAAATTAAGAAAGAGATGGTTTCGAAGAAACATGGGAAGACTTAGGTGAATAGTTGCAGAGTCAAATAAACAGACCCATGAGGACAATTTTTACTATGAAAACGTCTTAGTAAGAATTAAGTTTTAAAGAATTTAAGTTTGATCATCACAATGATATACCATGATTCCAGAGGACTGATGATGAAAAATGCTACCCACCTCTTGATAGATAAGTTATGGATTAAATAGGAAGTTGTTTCACATATGTAATTTTTGTTTTTCCAGTGGATGGGGGCAGAAGAATAAATGTTTGATCATTGAAAAAAAATAAATCTAATTTCAAAAAGAATTAGCTAATATATTAGCCCACCTTTATAGGTTGTTTGGAATTTTTATTTTTGGATTTTATTTACTAAAGAGAGGTAGGCAGAACTAAGTTATCCTATTCCTAGGGACTTTCAGAGGGTCAGTTGCTAATACTGTAACCAAGATACATACTTGTACAAAGTGTCATTGAAAATCAAAGTGCAATGTTAGAGATGGACGTTTTCCGGTAAGAGAACCTTCCAAGACAAGACTTGGCAGGTGTGTTGAAATATGCACATACATGACCTGGATTCATCAGTTCACCTCACTGGATCACATCATGTTAAATAACCAGGGAATGCCCAGCACAAAACAAACAATATGCTTCACCTGCTTTTTGTATTCATGAATCTTTATACTTTGGTCAAAACAAGAGAACTGAAGTAGAACATTTTGGAGAGGAAGAAGGATGGAGATTGAATTTATTTGCAAAAGATAAAAACTTGAATTGGTAAACCAGACTCACCCCTCATTGCTAACCCCATGGCAGTCCTTGCCCATGAAAGGTATCTGAAAAATTGTTCCCTATAGTTGATCATTTCAATCTTTTACCTTCACCAAATGATCAAAGAAATACCATTTGGGGATAAGAGATAGATAGAAAGACGGATAAACACATGGGGATAAGAGATAGAAAGACAGACAGACAAAGCATTTATAGCATTTAAGTACTTACTATATACCAGCACTAGGGATACAAACACAAGTAAACAAGATAGTCCTTACCCCTTGGGAGCTTACATTCTAATGAAGGATGACATGTACAAGGGAGCTAGAAAATGGGACAGAAAAGGAAGGGAAGAGGCAAGGTGAGGAGATGGAGAAGTCCAGAGAATGAGTGAGAAAGAAGTTAAGTGACCATGGTAGGGGCCTCTACTTAAATGACAATTCAGAAAAGGGAATCACCAAAAAAGGAGGGGCATGGCTGCAGGTTGGAGGTCTCTCCAACAGGGCAAGGAAGCTGGCAAAGAAATAGAGATAGAAGTCTGTGGAACAAGTCATATCAGGAATAAAGAGAGCAAGGCTGGGACCCCTTCTAAAATGGAAGTCAAAATGCATGGTAACCAAAATTATGAATGCAGGATAAAAATAACAAAGGCTAAAAAGGATAAGAGATTAAATTCCTGTCAATTATTACCTGTGTGACCTTAGGCAAGTTACTTAACCTACATTGGACTCACTTTTCTTACCTATAAATTAAGAGAGTTGAACTGCATAGTGTCTGAGGTCTCCTATCTATGAACCTACGTTCCTATAAAAAGAAACTACCCACACTGTTCATCAACATGTATTGACAGGAAAGAACTATGGTTCAAAGATGGAAATCATGGCCACTGAATTACAAAACAAGCCAGATGTTAGCAAATGATCAGAAGTTTCATTCCAGAAAAAATTATGAAATTAGTGATTGGGTTTTTGCATCATTGCAACTTTATTTTCATCAATTTCTCTTTTTCCTTTTACTGTTGTTGAAGAAAAGAAAGAACAGACAAGGTGAGGCCAAGAAAAAGGAAGGAAAGGAAAAGAAAAAGAAGGAAAAGAAGATAAAAGAGAAGAGAAAGTGAAAGGAAGGAAAGGAACCAGAAGGGAATGGAAAGGAATAGAAGACAGAAAGGGAAGGAGGGAAAAAAAGACGTGAAGGAGAAAGGAGAGGAAGGGGATGGGGGAAGAAAGTGGAAGGAAAAGGGACAAGGGAAGGAGGAGAACAAAAAAAGGAGGAAGGGAAGAAAGGAGAAAGGAACGAAAGAAAAGATCCTTTCAGGGAGCCCAGTGAAGATGAGTTTACATCACCCAACTTCAATTCAGTTACAAAAAGCAATCATTTTATTCACCTGCCCAGCAGTCTGATGAACATTAAGCAAAAGTAGAATATTGACTTATCCCAGGATGTTTTCTATCTGAACTCCATAGAATATGACATCAGAAAAATTAGAGTAATAACTATCAAAGATGGCAACCCACTCAGGAGGACTGGCATCCTACCAAGGGGATCCTGAAGGCTAAAAAGTCTTCAAGAACCACAGGAATTAATTTTTGGGGTTGGAATTTCAGATGGTCAGTGGGAATACACATGTGGAAGCAGGGAGCCCTGCCAATCACACCAGATATAATCACCTACTAAATTGTGTTGTTCAAACTTGGGAAAGTCATCTTAATTCTGGACTTTTCATTTTCTCATCTATAAAATAAGAAAGTTGAGTAAGATAACCGCTAAGTTCCTTTTTTCAACTCTGTGAGACTACTCAGTATATCTATGCTCCTTCCTGTAAATAAAAGTTCTAGACAAACGTTTCATCCTATGGGTTGTAGCATTGGCTTTATGCAAGGAGTATATGATTTCACAGACATCAGGAACTTCAAAGTGAAGAAATCCCATCTCCCAGTTATGGTTGGTACCTTCTCTGTACCTTAGAGTCTTTAAGAGTTTCCTCGAACAGTGATAGGTGAAGTGAACTGCGCAGGATCCCACAGCCAGCACGTGTCAGAAGCAGGTCTGGAATCCTGTCTTCTGGGTTTTGAGTCTAATTCTCTATGCACTATGGTCACCTACCTTTGACTGTAACTAACCTTAAATTGATTGATTTTTAGGATCAGCATAAGATTCACCTTTGCAAGCTAGCAAATGAGGCAGGCAAGGGAAGCCATCTGGAAGAATTTTTAAAGAATCTTTTCAGTCCTTAATTACCCATGTTTCTTCAATTACACTAGTCCCGGATGTAAGCTGTGCTACATCTAATAAATAAATGACACATAACATGAATCCAAATTGCATGAAATGCAAGGCAAGAGATTTGTAAATCCCTGGATATATTTTCCTGTTTCACACTGATGAGCAACAAGGGAGAGTGGAGGAGGCACAACACAGGAAGAAACTCAGCCAATAATGTAGTGGGGTGGTGGGTTATTTTGTTTTCCATTTTTGCAAATAAAAATCTCTCTTCCTATTGATTCCTGTGCATTCATATAATGGGTGGGAGGAGAAAGGGAGGAGGGGTTAGTTCAGGCTCAGAACTCATCCTGAGCTGGGTCTCTGAAAGCTCTCTGCTCTGCTGAATAGGAATCAGTGATAAGGACAGCTCTGAAAGAATATGCATGCATTTTTTTGTATTTTTTTTGTCAGGCAGTGCAAAGACAATTAAGGTGTTTTTTTCCCGCTTGCTATATGTATAATACTCAGAAGTGAAAGCTTAATTAACTTGTCAGAATCATGGCATCTCTTTTCTTGAGTTTCCGTACCCACCTTCCCAAAAGATTTGAAGAAGTACAAACTCTCTAAATGCCTTCCCTGCAGCACCTGATCAGCCACGACAATCCTGTCCTCTAATATGGCTCGCTGTCATTACTGGGGGCTTTTTCATCCATCTGGGTGAGCACATTCCTTTCACCATTTGTCAAGAAACGTCTCTGCTTTGGAATACCAATTGTTCTACAGAGTGGGGGCCCGGCAGGTTGCAAAGAGGAAGCAAGACAGAGCAGCTAATTACCGTGTACCAAATTCATCTTTTTCTTGGGGAAAAACACTGAAAGCATTACAGCATTTGACAAGTCTAGGATTGCCATTAAGTTCATTTTTGCTTTCTTATAGTCAACTTCCAGCATATTCTAAGGTATTGGCCTTGCCAAGTGAACTTCCCTTTAAGGACCACAAAAGACAGATGAACAGATAAAACCTTTATTAGGCCCTGCTTCAGGCACGGTGCTATGTGTTAAGGGTGTCAATGCAAGCAAACAAGTTAGGCTCTGTTCTCAAGGACTGTATATTCTATTAGGGGAAGACAACATATAAAGAGGTGCTAGACAGGTGATGGAGTGAAGCAAGATAAGGGGAGACACCCCTCCCCTCTTTCAGAGGTCCTAGGTGCTGAGTTCAAGTTTCAGGTGGAAGGAGACAGAGATAAAAACTGGAGTGAAGGTGGCATGTCCAGAAAGTGAGGTTAGGGTCTGGATCTGGGCCAAATAAGGTAAAGCTCAATTATCAAACTCAGGGTGGTTGCAAGAGCAGAGTTCAAGTTTCCAGAAAGGAGGAGGTGACAATGAAGGCCTGACTTGAACCAGATCCTCTCAAGGAATATTTTCCCTGAATATAAATTAGGTACCTTTCAAAGCTGTATAAATGACTTCAAGTGATGAGCTTTAAATATTAACTTATTTGATCCTCATAACAACCGTGAAAGATAGGTGCTTTTATTATCCCCATTTACAGATGAAGAAACTGAGGCACAGAAAGGTTAAGTGACTTGTTCACTGTCACACAGTTAGGTAAAGTCAGAGGGCAGGATTCAAAGTCAGGTTTTCCTAACTCCAGATTCTGTGCTAGTAAAGTACATCATATGCATTAACTGCGTGTTATTTCATCTTCCCCACAATCCTGAACTATAGGCAATTATTCGGTCCTCTGATCACGTCTACACAGTGAACTTTAAAGAAAGGAAAGCCCCTCTATTGCTGGAGGTCAGCAAGCATTCTGACACTTTTACACTTAGTGATGTCCGCATCATGATGGACTAGGTAAGAATGATAATAACTAACATTTTATAGGCTGTTCATGTTGGCAAAATATGTTATATACTGAAGCAAAAATTTGTAGGTAGGTTATCTTATTTGATTCTCACAACTGGAAGATATCGGTGATGTGGGGTTAACCTCACCCCAGAGAATTAGAGAAATGAGGGAGATTGTAAAGACCGAGGCAATATTCAAATGGTGAGTCAGTGGATCAATCCCCAGACCTGACGTCAGGAAAACCTGCCTTCAACTCTTCCTTTAGAAACTTATGGACTTTTTGACTCCAAGGCAAGTCACTTTAAACACTCTGTGCCTCAGTTTCCTCATCTGTAGGATGGGGATAATAATAGCAACTACCTCCCATGGGTTGTTATAAGTATCAAATAAGATCAAATATTTGTAAAGCGCTTTTATAAACCTTAAAATACTGTATAAGTGTTTATTGTTGCTTACTCAATTAGTCACCTCTGATGCTTTGTGACCCTATTTAGGGTTTTCTTAGGAGAGATATTAGCATGGCTTACTATTTCTTTCTCTAGCTCATTTTACAAATGAAGAAACTGAAGCAAACATGGTTAAGTGACTTTCCCAGGGTCACACAGCTAGTGACTGTCTGTCTGAGATCAGATTTGAACTCAGGTCCTCCTGACTCCAGGCCCAGCATTCTATCCACTGCACCACCTAGTTGCCCCACATTTTAGATAATAATATATTATTATATGTATTACTCCTGACTCCAAAAACTGTCTTCACAACCATCTGGCTGCCATTATGTGATTTGCCTGGGATTACAGAGTCAGTAAATATCAGATATGAAACAAGGGGATCTTGATACAAGGGAGTGTTTTCTATATCCATTCCTATCTTGCCTCTCATAGGTACTATCATTCACTTTTACAGGTGAGGAAATTGAGGCATCTTGGAATAGAATGATACCTTAGCTAAAGATCCTGGTGACTAGACATACTTCCCTGAGATTCGAATAGAATGCTTGCTCTCTCTGTCTCAATCTTTGTCTCTTTAAAAAAAAAAAAAAAAAGGCAAGCTACAATTCACATTTTCCAGCAATCCTTCCATGATTTACTCTAATTCCATTCTGACTACTCCCTAATTCTTCATTCTCTCACCACTCATGGTCTCATTTCACACTAGGCTCATTTTCTTTAGTGAGTGTGTTGCTCTGTAAAGGCCCCAGAGTCATTTTGATGCCAATATGATTCCACCCACCAACCAAGTGATGAGCCTCTTGGGAGGAGGGACTGTTTCTTCTATTTTGGTTTCTTCTATTCTCAATCAACTCAACTGATGACTTGACGATGTGTTTATCATCTTCCTTTGATAAAGGAAGGAATTGACACTGTAAGTAGTTAAGTCATTTTTCTGAGGTTACTCATTGTATTAGTGAGAGAGCTAGAGTGGAACCTACTTAATCACATATGATTTCATATTTAACTAGTGGCTCCTGGGTACAAGGCAGCATCCTGGACATGCTGACTGCCATATCAACCATGACTAGACCAATTGCACAACTCTGGCTGATTTGAGGATGTGTCAGAAGTTATTTTCAGGGCAATTCATAAAAAAAATATACTTTCCTTTGGAAACCAGGATTTTTTTTTTTTTGCATGAGTGGTTCTATTTGCATGCCTTTGCTGAAACACTGGCCCAAAACCACACAGTCAAGAACACCTTTAACCAAAGGAATGGGAAGTGGAGAATCAAGACAGTTTTCTTGACCATCTAGGGGGAGGCAGTGTTTGGTTCCAGTTACAAATTTCACTTTATTAATACAGGTACAGTCACTTAGGGACACATTATCAGTACTCTGCTCATCTTTCTCCATAATCTTTTGAAAACACAGATTCCCAGGTGCTTCTAAATTGCCTTCAATTAAGAGAGAAACCGGAAGATTATAGGAATGGATTAAATATTTATATTTTATATGAACTCCACCTTATTAGGAAGTTGGGGCAAGGAGTATAATAGAGATAGGAGCCAAAAGCCTAACTTCTTCATTTTATGGATGAGGAAACTGAGGCCCAAGGTCACATAAGGAAAAAGTAGCAGATAAAGAATTCAAACCCAGGACCCCTAAATCTAAATCCATCATTGTTTGGGAAAGAGAAAATGATGAGGCAAGAGGAAGTCACCATAATGTGTTATATTAAAGCATTTCCCTAGAATTATAGCTCTTTAAGTGGGAACTTTTAAATGGGGTACAATTGTAGATCAGAGTAGTAGCTCCACAATTATAGTTATATGTTCATCTTTAGATAGACTTGTCTATAATCCTCTCACACCACTGAAATATATTGACCATCTGGTCTACCCTCCAGCCAAGAATATTTCCAGGAAATATATCAGGAGTATGATAAAATTTATAGAATCATAGATTTAGAACTTGCAGGAATTTCAAAGGTCATCCATTCTCATCTTGAATTTTACAGGTAAAGAAACTGAGCCCTCAAAAGGCTAAGTGACTTGCCCAAGGCAGAGCCAATATTAAAACACAAGGAAATACACAATTAGATAATCAGATTACTCCCATAAAATAGAGATCATTGGCACCTAAAAACTTTTCTTTCCTCCAAGAAAATGCAAGAAAAAGAGGGAGTGATAGGAAAAAAATGAAGGGAGAAAGTACATACTAAATACCCAAAACAGGCAAATTTCCAACCTGGGAGAACCAGTAGTTTATTGCCTAATTGCACTGAAAGTTATACAAAGTTTGCAAAGAATAACTTTAGCTTAAATGCAGCTATTTTGAAAGTATGAGATGACATATGAAATTATTAACTGGACATAATTGTGCTATCCTAAAATCTTTACTTTAAGGTATCCATGATTTCATCAATTTGGATAGTTAACTTCACCAAAGCAGATTATAATTGTCTAAGTTTCATGAGTTGTGATCAAAAATTTCATTACTTGGTATCAGTCTTCTGATGGTGAGTCTCTACATTGACATAGACTGGACCTCATATGACAGACACAGAGTCCACCTTCAAACATCCAGATTCACTTCCAGTCTATGCTGAGGGAAAAAAATAGAACCTTAATGGAAAATATCTCAACATAGATGTACGATTTCAAATACATTTATTTTAAGGCACTAATGAGACAAGAAGGCAAGTGAACTAGTTCAAATAACTTCATATGTGGCTGTTGTGAGGATCAGTCTTTTGCAGACTTTAAAGCACCATGTAGATGATAGCTGTCATCATTATCATTATTTTAAATTAAAAGTATAAAAATGGGCAATACTTTAATTCAATTAAAAAACATTTATTGTAGTTTTATGAGAAGCAAAGTGCTATTTAATAGATATATTTATGGTCATTTTTTGAGGCAGGATTAATAAATATCTAGTAAGTGCTTACTATGTGCTAGGCACAGTGCTGAATTCTGAGGAAACAAAACAAAGATACAAAAGACAGTCACTATCCTTAAGGAGCTTACCATCTAACTGAGATATCCTAAAATGTACAATTTCCTAAAACTCCCCAAAATTCAGCTAAGTGAGCTCTTTGGAAAAGCAAGCATCACTGTTACTAGTATCTCTATTTATTTTCTAAGACAACTGAGAAGATCAAATTACTTCTTCATGAAAATGGAAGAAAAATGTTCATTCTTCAGATGGCCTATGAGCTGTTGCTTTTTCTCCTCAAACAAATCCAACAAAATCCTCAAACTGTAGTGACTTTTATGGAGCCTTGAGTCCAACGATGCCATTCTCCTCATAAAACTCAAGATTTCTATAAGAAATTGCAAGCTCACAGACCCCTACTTCCTGTGCTCTATTGAGAAATTCTATTCCCTATTCTCATTATGAATACTGCACAAAAAATCTTAAATTTCTGATTCCTACATTCATTTCTACATATGTAACTAATTAGTTTTATCATTTTTATGCAATACACTAGGGCGATGAGCTGGAAATACTTTCTCTCAGACATTCTCTCAGCCATGTGAGTAGTTAGAGAGTAAGACATATTTGAGACAAAGTCTTTGTGTTAGCAAATGTCCCTGAAAAAGAAAATGCTTCTTTAGACATAAATAAGCAAGTATCCAACATACAGTAAATTATACCAGAGGAAGAAATACTTCTTCAGGCCGTCAGTCTTTTCCTTGTCTACAGGAATAGTAACATAGAGAATGGGTTTTGATTTTAAGAATCTTACCTGTCATCTTTGTCTCAGATGGAGAGATCAATTCCTACAAATCATTGTTAAGTGTGACAGATGCATAAATACCTGATGTGCAAGGGATATAAGAAATTGACATAAATATATAAAAACAAGAGCCATTCTACAAAAGATAAGGGATTAAAAGATATGAATAAACAATCCTTGAAAGAACAGTAAGGCATTGACAACTGTGTGAATGATTGATCTAAATCACTAATAATAAGACAAATGTGAAACAGAACAGCTCTGAGGTTTCGCATCATATTCAGCAAATTTATAAAGATGGGAATAATCAATGTTGGAGGAGTTGTAGAAAGAAAGAATGTATTCATAGTGATGCAGTGATCTAGTCCAATAGTTCTGGAAAGCAGTTTGGAATTATGTTGAGGATATGATTAATATATCCATACCTTTTGGACAGTAGATCTCACTCCTAGGCATACGCCTCAAATATGTCAAAGATGGAAAGAAAGGTCTTAATTGTAGCACTTTTTTACAGTGGCAAAGAACTGAAAACAAGGTAAATGTGCATTGCCTAGGAGATGGTCAAATATTTTTTAGTGCATGAATGCAATGGAATGTTACTTCTCTGCAAGTAACTGGTTATGAATACATCAAAGCAAGTAAAGACTTTCATGAACTGACACAAAGTGAGTAAGTGTCATCAAGAGAGCATTATACACAACGACTAATAATATAAACAATAACAATAGTAAAATGCAGTTAAATTTTGACTCAGTGTAATGAAAGACCTGTCCTTGAGAACTAATAGGGGAATATACCTCCCTCCCTCATCTCAGGACAGAGGAGGAGTCTATAGACATGGAATAACATTATGTCAGGCATGATTACTGCACCAACTGGCTTGACTCTTCTTTGTTACATAGAAAGGCTATGGTAAGTGGAAGAGTTAAGAGGAAATGAAAACTATAAAAACAGAAGGCAACAATCAAATTCCAAATATTTTTTACAATGCCCATAACTATGTAAACGTGTGTACATAGACACATATATATGTAAGCAATGTCAAAAGGATTCAGAATAACACTGGATAAAGAATCAGTATCAGAAGATGGAGGAGTGAGTTCCAGTGCTAACACTTCCTAGCCATGTGATTATAAGAAAGTTAGGAAAACCTTCAGAATGTCAGTTTCTTCATCTGTAAAATTAGGACAGTAACACTTATACTCCTCACCTAACACAGTTGTTAAGAGATCACAATCAGATCCCAAAATCAAATAAGATGATGGATGTCATTTTGGGCCAAACCTAATTCAGGTCAGTCTAGTAATTCAGTCTCAGAGTTAAAACACACTGAGACATTCTTGAATCATAAAATGCAAACCTCTCCCTGCCACCCCCTCAAAAATTTTCTTAGGATTATTTTAAAAAGATAGAATTTTTAAAGTTGAAAAGAATACCTCCCCTTTCAAATTTGCCACAGCAACTGGCTATGCTAGGTTCAAAAGGCATTTCTATAGGGCAGTGAGAATTCTAATAAAAATGACTAACACTACTCCCTCGTAGAGAGAGCCTTTTATACCAGAGGAGGAAAGGAAACCTCATCATCCTTTTAAAGGGAAACCAGCCAGACCTACATCAAACTGGTACTATTCCTACCACAGATATGAAAATTTTCTTCTCTGCCAATGTCCTACTCAGGTGCCATCTCCTCCATGAAGCCTTCCTTAGCCTTATCCTTCCTACCCTCACCCTGAAATAGCACTTTATCTAGACCTGTCATTTTTTATTTTCTCTCTTTCCTTTATATAGTGTCATTTATGTATATGTCCCCAGCCAATTAAATTGTAATCTTGAAATCTGGATATTTGTAGTGTTTATCGTTGCCTATAATGGTGTTTTTTTTCCCATTTAGTAGATACTTAATAAATGTTTGTTGAATTAAAGTTTTGTACTACAAAGTACTCTGTTGTTTAGTCTTTTCAGTCAGATCTAAGTCTTTGTGACCCTATTTGGGGTATTCTTGGCAAAGATACTGGATACAAAGATGCATTTCTTTCTCCAGCTCATTTCACCAATGAGGAACTAAGACAAATAGGGTTAAATGACTTATACAGAGTCCCACAGCCAGGAATTGTCTGAGGCCAAATCTGAACTCAGGATGATGAGTGTTTCTGATTCTCAGCCCAGTCCTCTGTCCAGTAGGTCACCTAGTTTCCCCAAAGTACTTTATAATGTAAGTGTAAGCAAAAAGTTGTCTTTGAGATTTAACCCAATGTTTTCAGATTGCAAATGAGAAAAGTGAAGCCGGGAAATACATTATGACTTGTGAAATTCTCCCTGCTAGTGTAAGAGCTAAGACTACAACCTAAGCCTCTAAATTCAGTTCCCTTTGGGGGGGGTGGGGTACTACCAGTCTTTAATGCTAAAACTTTGCATTCCCCTCTCAAAAGTACCTAAAGACTCATACATCCCAACCCCTTGTTTAGGTCAAAGAATCTGGGGCTTTTAGCTTGCATTCCTTGAGTCCTGAAAGGGGAGGCAGAATAGAAGTCTACTGGTCAGTAAGGTGAAGCCAAATTTTTGGTGGATGATCCCCAAAGGCATAGTAGATACAGGCAGAGAAAGCAACTACCCACATAATCATCTGAGACATGTTGAAAGCTATCACTTAAAAAGTATCTCCCCCATGGCCTAAATTAGTAATTCAAAGCCACTGTTAAAATTTAAAATTTACCTGAAAAGATAATATTTTCTATCATTATCACCTCTGCAAAAATTACTAAATCATATTAGTTAGTCAGTCACTGAAAAGGGTCCTTAAGAAATGGGACCAAGAGCTGGTCCTTTTTTCTGGGTTATGTAGATGGGAAAATTCTGAAAGAATGGAGAATGTTCAAAAACTGAAACCAGAATATGATACATGTTGTAGGGATTCCTAAGTGACCAAGATAAATGTACGTAAGTGGGGAGGGGGATAAGGGGGCACTGAGAACAAGATTAGGGACCAGAAGCAGCTCTTTAGTCTTGCTTACAGTTATTCCTGGGAATTACACAAAGTCATCTATATTTGAGTAATAGAAAGTTGAAAAGGAGTGAATTCTACAGGAGAATGGGAAAAATAAGAATAAGGAGGTTTAACAACAAGAAATGTCTTACAGGGGGAGGAGGGACAGATGAGAGAGGAGAGGAGGAAAAAAGAAATGAAGAGAAGCCACAGAGAAGAAGGAGGAAGAAAGGATCAGAAACAAGGAAAAGATGGAAAAAGGAGAAGGAAAGGAAGAGGAGGAAAAAGAATAAAAAATGAAGTTCAATAAATAAGCACATTTTGTCTTTTAAATTAGTTGATTTAAAAAATATAACAACATTAGGTTCTTACTTAAGTAGAATTATCCTAGTATCTTTAGTAGAATGTGACTAAAGGAGAGTCTTTAATGGTGTCTTCTGAGGAGTCCCAAAGTCTGTTATTGTGAGAGAGGAAAATGTCCCACCTACCTTATATATTGGCAGCATGTAAATGGACTGGCAAAGAAAGACCGTGTTCTTTGAACAGTCTCTTGGCCATCCCTATAATGCAAAGTGTGGAGGGGAGTGGGAGGAAAAGGACTAAAAACTTAAAAAAGCAGAATGTTCATGACTATGTGAAGGAAGACACAAGCATGAAAAATTAGGAATTTATCACATTTAATTATTCTAAATTTTTCTCTAATATTCAAATCTTCTAATTACCAAATCTGTTTCCCCAGAAAACTTCAGAACAGTTTATTTTAAAGTTCAAGTATCTCGTAGAAGACAAAAATGCTTTAACTTAAAATTTTAAAATACTAAAGTACAAAAAAAACAAAACAAAAAAACCCATCAATACCAATGTACTATTGTGGTAAAGGAGAAGTATCTCCAAGTATTCCTTCCAGCTATGGCTGCTTCATGAAAACTCCTGGGCAGTGGCAGGACCCCTGTTATAAATGTGGTATTTGACTCAAGGTATAAGAAAAGCTCTCAGGAGGTCTGGTTTGTGAAACAATTATTGTTTTAAGAGCCTGAAAAACCACATCTGACACGCAAGTGTAAGTGACATTATTAACAACGGTAAAAACAATCTCCAAAGAGAAAAGGGAGAAAAAAAAATCAGTTTTCAGTTGATGTGGAATATAGATTTTGTCTGTCTTTCCTTCACTCTTAGTAGAATGTTTGTTCTTGGTCTCAGATGAAAAATAACCATTACTTCCAAACAATTTACATGCCCAACTGGTCTAAGGCTTTTCAAAATCATCCTGGAAAAACTGAGTAAATAAAGCTCATACCATCAGCAGTCCTTCTATCAAACTGGCCAAAGCCCAGAAAGGAACAATTAAAACTTGAAAGGTATTTTAAAGTACCCAGTTTGTCAGCTACTGAGTGATGGGGCAAAGGGAAAAGATACCAGTTTCTAAGTCAAATTCACTCAGGCCAGATCACTCACTGTCCTCAGAATATGCCTTGTGCTTTCCTGGTTGCATCATTTTTCTTCTCCTTTTTTGTTTCCTAGTCCCTTCTGCTAATCTAAATCTGACTAGTCCTGGAGGTTTAAATTCTGTAATTCAATTTCCACTATTTCCTTGTAGTTTTCCTTGAGCATCTAAGACTAAAGGGATATTTCCTTCTGAATTCCTCTGGCTTTCCAGTTATCTCTGTTATCTCATCTTGCTAACTATAATACCTATTCATAGGTAACTAGGTGGTACAGTGGAAAAAATGCTAGACTAGGAATCAGGAGTTCTAATGTTCTATTGCCTCGTACTGGCTATGTGATCCTGGTCAAGTCATTTAAACTCTCTGTGCCTCAGTTTTCTTATCTGTAAAATGGGGATAATAACAGTACCTAATTTGCAGGGCTGTTATGAGGATCAAATAAGAAAACATGTATAAAGAACTTCGTGTGCCTTAAAGTGACATACAAATGCAACCTGTCATTTTTGTTATTATTACATGGTTTATTATTTGTGTCACGGACTCTTTTTAGCCATTTGATGAAGTCTAAGGATCCCTTCTCAGAATAACTTTTTTTTCAATATATAAAATGAAATACATGGAATTACAAAGGGAACCTATTATATTAAAGTACAGTTATCAAAATAGTTTTTAAATGCTTCAATCTCAGGTTAAGAACCTTAATCTAGAGGGTGAACTCATGCCTAATGCCTATATCTGCTTCTTCATCTGTCTTCTACTACCTGAAATGTACGTTTGTCCTTCGTTGCAGAAGAAGACCATGCCATCAGAGAAATAATGACATGACTTGCACTTGACTTTGTTTTGAGTGAGGGAGGGCTGTGCAGGTCACTAGCCTCACTTCTCCTCCAGAGCCATCTGAATCCAGTGACCAGATATTCATCAGGATGACTGGAGATGACCCAGGATGAGGCAGTTAGGGTTAAGTGACTTGCCCAAGGTCACACAGCTAGTGAGTGTCAAGTGTCTGAGGTGAGACAGGTCCTTCTGACTCCTGCACTGTACCACCTAGCTGCCCCAACCACCTGAAATCATGACCTGAACATGGAAGATCAATAAATATATATGGATTTATCTGCTTCATACTTACACATTCCTAATAACTGGATTAGGCAACTAAGTGGCTCTGTGGATAGCACTTTGGACCTTGAGTAAGGAAGACCAGAGTTCAAATTCAGTCTCAAACACTTAGCAACTGTGTGACCCTGTTTGCTTCATTTTCCTCATCTGTTAAGTGAAATGGCAAAGGAAATGACAAACTACTCCAGGGTCTTTGCCAAGAAAACCCCAAATGGGGTCACAAAGAGTCAGATAAGACTGAAACAACTGAACAGTAATAACTGTATTGGTCACATTATAGGTTGCTCCCAAATATCTACAGCACCCCTAAAAGAAATCTCCTGCAGAGACAAAATACATTGTATCTTCCAAACTATGGTTTTTAATGAGGGACTCTTGTCTTCGTAATTCCCTCCACTGATGCATATATCCATCAACACTTAAGTTGAATACTTTAGACATGTTAGAATGTCTTTATGTCACTAATACTTATTCCATTATCTGTAATATGGTGTTTAATAAATTCATATTGATTAATCTATAATAGATTTTGATTAGTAGGCAAATTTCAGGGAGTTACCTAGACCAGAGATGTCAAACATGTGGAGTGTGTCTTGAAACAGATTAAAATGTAATTGAAAGTTATTTTAAAATATAATACATAAATAGAACATTATTAATAATATTTTTGTATTATAATTATATATTTGACATATGTTAATTATGCATTATAATTACACATTAATAGTACAACATAAATTATACGTATAATATTTACATATATATAATATAAGAAAACAATAAAACATAGATAGCATTGCATTTTAGAACTAAGTCAATATGTCACCTGCAAGGATCCTGTGCATGGATTAGCAGTCCCCTTTTTGATCTGAGTGTGATACCACAAACCTAAAGAATTTAGAGGCAAAATGGATTAGATTTTGTAATCATATGTGTCAGGATGGATTTGAACTCAGGTCTTTCCAATTCAATCAGTCAGCCACTGCTTATTAAGTGTCTAATATGTGGTAGGAATTGTTCTGGGCACATAAAAGATGCAAAAACAAAAGTGAAATCATCCCTGGTCCGGAGGATGTTACCACTGTCTATCAGAGAAGATAACATGCATATATCTGAGCAAATACAGAATAAGTATCTATATGGAAGACCTTGGTTGTACCATTTAAAACCTGTGTGACTGTGAGGCAGTCATTTAACTAATCTGGGGCTCAGTTCCCAGTCTGCAAAATGAGAGGGCTCATTAAATGGCCTCCAAGGTCCCTTCTAGTTCTAAAAATCTATGATCTTATGAAATACAAGGTAGTTAAATAAAAGGTAATCGTGGGGGGAAAAGCCCTGGAACCTGGGTAAAATCCATAAGTCTTCATGTAAAAATGATACTGAAGGTGAATCTTAAGGGAAATTGGGGATTTGATGAGGTCAAAGTGCATTGTGGGCACGGGGGAAAGCCCATGTGAAGGCATGGAGATGGAAAGGGATATGCTTGTGAGAAGCAGAGAGAAAGACAATGAGGGGGAGGGGAGGAACCATAGAAGTAATGTGTAATACTGACTGTGAATGGATTTAAAGGGCAGAGGAATTAATATTTTATCCTAGAAGCCAAATATGGCACTGGAGTTTATTGAGTAGGAAAGTGATGTGGTCAGATCGGTGCTTATGGAAAAATAGCTTCAGCAGTTATGTCAAAAATGGATTGGAGTGGAGAGTAATTTAGGGTAGCTGTTACAATAGTCCCGGAGAAAGGTGATGAGGGCCCAAAGGTGCATGACTAGAAAGAAGGAAATAGGAATGAAAAAATGTTGTAGAGGTAAAAACTGTAAGATTTGGTGACTAATATGCCACACTGCCTGTATACAGGCATGCATTGAAAAATGATGCCAATTAGAGATCACATTCCAATCTGTGGATCTAATTGTGGGGAGTTGTGAATTTGGGGTGGGGGGTGTTTGGAGGGAGGGATGAAGGTTCAAGTGCATCCTCTATTTAGATAAATATGGTAATAATTAGCACAAATGGCAAATCACAGGCCAAATTTTGTCTGGTTTTTTGTGTGTATTTAATTTGAAAATGAGCCTACATTAGGCAAATTTTCTTAAATGTCTCTTTTTTCCCACTTTCACTGTGGAATATAGCATTAAGGATAAAATAAGATGTAAAAATAGACTTACAGGCAGCCAATAAGAAGACTGTTTTTCTGGAAAACTTCACACAAACATCACCCATAAAAAAGGTGAGAAAACACTGGTGTCAAAAACACTGCCCCCTGTATACACTTACATCCATCTTGTTCTCTGTCCAAAGGTTTGTTTTCTGTCAGTTAGACATAGCCTTTCTACTGCAGGCCATCCACAAGTCAAGAGACCTAGATGGCTTCCACATATCACAAACAAAATTACTTTTTACAATTCTTCAAAAATATAATTTCTGTCAAGTTGGATGTAACTGCCAGTTTCTACTCAGTTGTTGTGATTCAGTCATTTCAGTCATGTTCAACTTTTTGTGAGACCTTTTAAGGTTTTCTTGACAAAGATACTAGAATGGTTTGCTGTTTCTTTCTCCAACTCACTTTACAGATGAGGAAACTGAGGCAAACAGGGTTAAGTGACTTGCCTAAGGTCACAAAGCAAGTAAGTGTCTAAGGTCACATTTGAACTCAGGTCTTCTTGACTCCAGGACAGGTGTTTTATATACAATAAAATACAAGCTCTTGGGGTGATATTCTAACCTTCCCACCCGCCCAAACCTTACAGTTTTATTGCATATTTTGCTCTACACACTTATGCTTTGTCCAAACTGAACTTTTCTCTACCTTCAGACCTGTCCCATCCTCTCCCCTTCCCATGCTTTTGCTCATGCCCCCCTCTTCCCTTTATTAATTGTTCTTCACCATTGTTGAATCTCTACCCAACCAAATACCAACAATCTGAATCACTTCAGTGAGCTAAGGATAGCAACTGACATTAGATAGCACTTTAATGCAAATGTTTTACTCATTCTTAAATACTCACAACAAGGCAGGGAGGTAGGTACGACTGTTATCCCCAGTTTATATAGGAGAAAACTGAGGCTGACAGAAATTAAGTGGCTTGTCCAGGATCATACAACTGGCATATATCTAAGGCAGTACTGGAAGCCAGGACTTCCTGACTTCAAGAACCGTTTTCTTTCCACTACAACATACTGCCTCTTATTTTACAGATGATTAAACTAAGGAAAGTGACTCGCCTATAAGCAGGCAGCTGACACAATTATATCCTCTACCTTTTCTACTCCAAGTTCAGCTATATTTTCATCACAGTCATAGTGGAAATAGAAAGGCAGGATTGGATGCTAGAGATATTTTGAAAGAAAAGTTGACTGGTTTTCAAATCTTGCCCCATCGATAATCTTACATTAGGTCAAAGACTCAAAAGTGAGAGTTGGAGGTTAGGGCATGGATTACTATGTGAAAGTCCTAGAGAAGGGTGAACAGTATTGAACAAACAATCTTCCAAATCAGTTTTAATACTTTTTTCCATAGCCTATTTTATCCATTGATTGAGAGATTTAAGCCAGCACCATAAGATCTTTCATTTCCTTCCCCGGAATATTATTGATCCCAATTCCCCAGTGGTACCGTGAACATGCCAAAGAGCAAGGAGTGGAGGGAGGAGGGAAAATGAGAAAGGAAAATAATGAGATCACTTTACAACATCCTTTACTGTGCCCTGACATCAGAAGAAACCATTATTCTCTGTCAACAGCCAGAAATTCTTCCAGTGATGCTCTGATGGCCATCGCATTCTCCAAAACAACAGTTCTGTTCAAGATCCCTCATTCTGAAATCATAAGGCCCTACTTTACTTTCCTGAATTTGTACCTCAGCTGCAGTCAATTATAATAGTAGAAATCTTGTGAAACATGTTGGCTAAACCTTGGAATTTGTTCCTAAAACCTTGGTGATTAATAATAAATGCTGAGCTTGGTCAGCTCTCTTGACATCAAGTGATTCATTGTGGATAATGACAGAGAAGAGGAACTACATCACTTTGGACAGCAGAAAAAAGGATAAATGCAAGCTTGATTAAATTATTAGAAGCAATGACTGAAACTAACTAAGTAGTCTGACATGCTAATGATCAGATGTTTGACACTGCCTCCCGTACCAATTGCTACCCAACGTGTGCCAACCACATACACACTGCACTGCATTGTAAGTGATTACCAGAGGAGACTTATAATGCACATATTAATCTCCAGAGTCAGGGGACTAAAGTGACTTCCCTTTGTCATACCTTTCAATATTAACAGGCAGATCTTTAACATTTAGTAGCTCACTAGGCCTATACGTGCAGATACCAGGGAAGAAGGAAAGAATTCATGTCTGTGTACTATCTTGGGCATCCTATTATTCAAATGAGTTTTATTCCATTCACATTTCTCCTGCCTATTATGCATTAAGTTCCCAGAGGTCCAGGAATCACTCTTAGTGGAAAGAGTTCATTTTGAATGGGAACTGTATTTTGCCTTTTTCAGATGAGCACTCTAAGTAGCTGTGATCCTGCATCCACATCCTTAATGCAGAATGTGTGATGGGCATAAGGGCAGAAAAATCATGATCACTCCAACTCAGAAAGCATGTAATGAAATTCAGGAGCCCAAATACATCCCTATAAGAAATGAATTTCAATGATCTCAGTGAAAATTTCACATGAATCAGAGCCCAGGATTGATGCTTATATCTGTGCTGAAAATGATATAAACAGGAATTGGCATTACCATCAGGCTTATGAAATTTTCAACAAGACTTAGAGTTTGGCCTACATAGAAGGTAAAGTAGGAATTATAGAAAAAATAAAGTGAGAGCAAATTTCACCCAGAAAAAGAACTTTGTAAATACTAGCATACTGCATAAATCATCATCATCATCACCATTGTCATCTTCCACTTCTGCTTCTACCACTTAAGGTAAAGAACAAACCACAAAAGATCCCAAAGATTCATAAATAATAGGTACAATAGGAAGGGCATGGAATTCAGAGTCAGAGACCTGTGTTCAAATCCCATTTTTTTCATTGAATGACTTGGAACAAGGCACTTTTTTTAACTTGAGCTTCAACATGAGGGTTTCCACAAAATAACTATTAAGGACCCTTCAATCTGTGAATCTATGGAATTGAAGCCAAGTCCTAACGTTGATACTCTGTGATGATGGGCAAGCAATGTCTCAATGCCACAGACAGCTCTCTGTGATGATGGTATAGCTGAGTTGCTGATCTCCTTCGGAACAGGTGGTTTTCACACTGGGAGCTCCCCACACTTTTGAAAACATGGGTTGAGACTAAAAATGGAAAAAGAAAAAAAAAACAAGATCTAGTGCAGTGTCAGGACAATTTCAGAAAGCTTCCATCCAAACATATTCTAAGACATTTGAAAATCTTCCTGGCTATGAGAAAGACAAGTTCTCTTTCCTGCAACCATTCCTTTCCAGGAAAAGACTAGAACTGAAACCAAATAATGACCAATGATTACAGTGACAGTGACTGCAGCATTGATGACATTGATCATACTAAGCTGGCTGCCAGCACCAGTGATATGGGTAGAGATGGCAAAGAATATTGCCATGGGATGAAGGTGTCCAGTAGTCTAGAACTCCTTTGCCCTTGATTTATTCATTTATTTATTTATTTTTAATACAGTGAGCTCAATGTTTTACCTCCGATTTTATCTGGAAGCCATTTGTCTGTGATGATGCTAAGATCCCATGAGGCTCCCTCTTAATTATTAATGCCTATGCACAGTACAGATTGAGAGTGGAGTAATAGAAAAGAGCAAAGGAAAGAAACAACTTTTGCCCCTTCAGAAAAAACCTGAAGATGTCCCACATTGACAAGAGTCACAGTCATGACCTATGTAAACATGGCTTGTGCTATTGCTAAACACAAACTTATCACCAAAGGCACTTCCGTAACAATATTTTTTAAAAGCCTAGGAGAGTCAGATGACTCTCTTTAAGCTCTTTATTTACTATGGCTCTTAAGGAACCATGCAGTTTGAGAAGGGTTATTGGAGTCTGCTTCAGAATCATGAGCACGGCCCTACCAACAGCTTTTCTAATTGAATCTCAAAAGACTGTAATTGTGTTCCACTCTGTAGTCAGCCTCCATTCCATGTGGATACAGTCGGTTGTAGGTAATCAGATTACTCATGGGTTACTGCCTGCAGCCCGTCAGAGAGTGCCAAGAGTGAGAATGCAGCATGTTCTAGGGTTAATGAAGCCTAATGTGGTGCCAATATCATACTGTGCCATTGCCTACAGAGTGAGAAAGGATTATATCCCATGTTAATATGCCATCTGACCCGTGCCAGAGAGGCAGTCTAAATCACTGAATAAGTGTGTAAGTCACTACAGACAAGCTTTTGCCAGCTCTCTCACGGCTGTGAAAACAAGTTGTTCCTTCGCTCAGGAATCTTCACTTTGGTGTTCTTTAAAGCACAGTTTCAACATTGGCTTCTATCTTCCCTGGATAGGCCATACATTGGATTCTCTGAGCAAATGCTGGGAAAGTCACATGGCTTATGACAGGATGATCCAAACTTCGTGCTCTAGGGCAGCATCTTCTACCCTCCCTTCATCCATGGAGAAGTACTTTTCTATAAACTTGTGCTTAGCTTATTGTGGCTGCAGTGGCTTTGTTATTTGCACTGGCTGGGATTTAGACAATTGGCACCATTTTCTTACTGCTGGTTGTGCTTTCTAATTTCCATTATATCCAAAAACTCCATTATAAAGTAAAGATGGGCTAAGAAAATGCTCAAGGGACAAGGGAAAAAAATCTATTCATGCCACAAAATCCATACGGGTGGCAGAAATACTGAATAGCACCAGCTAACACTGTGTGACTGAGCCTATTTAGAATAGCGACTCTTAATATTTTTGGATACTTTCCTATCTCATTCTAAGCTCTTACCACAGCTCTGTCTGTGGGACCCTCTAATAAAACTGGGAGAAAATAATGTTGAAATCAATTTGAAAACCTAGGTAAAGTTCTTTACCTGTTATACTGATATTCTTGAGTAGAATGCAGAAATCAAAATTGTCTTTAAAATCCCCTGGATAGTAAGAAAGAATACTTGTAAATTTGCATGTAAATCATTCCTTTTCCTAGGACATAGAATCAAAGTGTGGGAATAAATGAAGCGAACTTTGCAGGATGGGGTATGATACTGGTATTGATGTTGCTTTTATTTTTTAACGAATGAAAGATGAAATACCAGAAAGGAAAAGAACAAAAATTAAATATTTTCTATCCAAAAAAAAAATCTTAGAAAAGGACTTCTTAAAATGCATGAGCAAAATGCCAAGGGAGCACATGTCCACAACAACATTCTAGTTAAGAGAAAGTTACTGACTTTAAAATGTGGCTGCAGAAGAAACTATTTTTCCTTATTGTCTGACATCAAAACAGTGTAGGGTTTCCCACTGATATTTCAGAGCCTAGAACAGAAGTCATCACTTCTTAGAAACGTTTTAAATGGTCCTCTTGTTTTATTGTACCTGTATAGTTTTATACTTTCACTAGTTTTGACTGTAAATTCTTCAACTTGAAAAGGTTACAAGCCAAGAGCAAAATGAAGGGAGTGCTGGTGCATGATTTTGTGTTTGCAGATGATTGTGCACTCAGTGCAGCCTCTGACTCTGAGATGCAACAAGGTATGGATCAAATCTCTGCTGCTTGTGCTAATTTTGGCCTAGTAACACCAAGAAAACACAGATGCTTCATCAGCTACTACCACACTATCCATACATGGAACCTTTGGTTACAGCAAATGGACACATTTTGAATGCTGGGGATAAGTTCACTTACTTTAGTAAGTGATGTAAAAACATTTCCAGGGATATACACATTTATAATGAAGCTGACACACATATTGCCAGAGCTAGTTCAGTGTTTGGGAGACTGTGAAGGAAAGTATGGGAGAGAATAGGTATTAGACAGACTACCAGACTGAAGGTCTACAGAGCTGTTGTGCTGACCTCATTGTTGTATGCCTGCGAAACTTGTACAATCTACCAGCACCATGCCAGGAAATTGAATTGCTCCCATTTGAATTGTCTTGGGAAAATTCTAAAGATCACCTGGCAGGATAAGGTACCAGACACTGAGGGCCTCTCTTGAACTAAACTGCCAAGCATCCAAATTCTGTCAGAGACTAAAACCCCAATGGGCTTACTATGTTGTTCACATGAAAAATGTATATTAGCCAAAAGGACTCTTTTATGGAGATCTCATACAGAGCAAGTATTTACATGGTGGTCAGAAGAAGGGATAAAAGGGCACTCTCAAGGTCTCTCTTAAGAGCTTTGGAATTGATTGTGTGACATGGGAGACACTGGCACAGGAGTGGTCAGCATGGCATGGCTACATCAGAGAAGGTGCTGTGCTGAACTGAAACAGCTCAAAGGAAAAATAGGATGTGCAAATTTGGAGAGTCCATCCCAAATGTTCACATGGGATGATTTGTGCCTGACCTGTGATAGAGCATTCTGAGTTGGTACTAGTAGGATCAGCCACAGTCAGACACACTGAAACTTTACTGTAGTATAATGATGTCATTTTTGTCCTTTTCAAGAAGAAAGGCCAACAACCAATCATAGTTTTGCACTTTCACTAGTAATCTCTGTGGGAAGCCATGGCATTACCTTCAAGGAGTTTATGATGTGATTTCTAAGTCTTTTAAAAAGTCCTTCTTTGTAGATAGATTCCACCTCAAATTTCTCCAAAGTTCAGCTCTCTCCACTCTGCTTTAATCTTCACCTAAAAGGAGATTGACTTTGGCTCACTAATGAAACATTTCACATTGGGTCATTCCACAAGTCATTTTCATCTGTACCTGGAAGATAACATCTGCAGATATAATAACTGTTTTCCTTCAATATATTTAATTTGTTTTTGTTTTTGTTGGGAGTTGTATGTCATAATATAACCACATCTCCACAGCAGTTGTTCTACCTGTATTTGCACAGGAAGTCTTCTTGGCCTCTCTGAGCTTCAATTTCATCCCAGCCTAGACACCTGAACACCTACATCTCCACAATTGCCATGGCCCTCTACTTTCCTTCTACCACTGCACTTCCAACTGCACTTAGCTGCTCCAAAGCAACCCTACCACCAGGCTTATAACCTTTGGGCAACAATAACCTAGCTGAAGTCATTCTTCAATGATTAACATACTCCCATCCATATCACAGTGGTTTTGAATCCCCAGTTACAATTGTTCAAACCTCATTCATGTATCACCATTGACTGTTTTTCCCATCTTTCTCAACCAAATCCCCACTCAAAAGCCAACTATCCCTTCCTTTATACTCCCTGGAATGCCTGCTCCATAACCAATAAGCTAGCTTTTATTTAAAACCTTTTTCCTTTCTTCCTCCTTTAATGTCATTGAACTTACTGAGACATGGCCCCCTCCCAATTTCTCTGATGAATCCTTGGCTAGTCCTTCCAGCACAGGATGTACTTTCATTCACAGTATGCAACTTACTGATCATGAGTGGATAGAATTGGAATACTCCTCTAGGCTCTGTCTACTACCATTATTCAGTAGCCTCTCCTTTTTTGAGGTTTATTCAATCTATATTTATTACCCACTCATGATTCTTGTAGTTATTATCTGCCAACCTCCAGGACATTCTCCTTCCTTCTTTCCTTAATGATTTCAGTGCCTGATTCACAGTCTTTTTCTCCTTTCCAATTCCTGCCCTCATATATGGTACCTGGTACAATTTCAACATACATATTAATAATCCCTCAGAAACTCTAATTCCCAATTCCTTTACTTCCTATAATTTATTCCTCCACTCTGCTACAGTAATATACAGAGTTATGCACAGAAATGCTCATACCCTTGATTTTGCCTTAACACACAGGTATTCCTCATCCAAGTTCATGAGAACTTTCAAAATCCTTTATCTGTTGTCATTCTACCTCTATCTCTGCCTTGCAATCCCCAACCCTGTACTTCATCCTCTCCATGAGCTACTACTCTTAGTTCTTTCCACGACAATCACCTCTGCACTGATAATACTCTCTTTCCTTCCCCATCTTGATCCCTTAGTAAGCAAGTTTTCTCCTTAATCTATCAAAGATCTTGCTCTGCCAATCCTCATCCTTGTTCACTCCCACAATGCATGCACTGACTTTAACCCTTATTGAAATGCTGCTAAATGAAGCTGAAGAAAATCAAAGAACTGTGCTGACCAGGCTCATCACATCTTTGTGTTACTAATCTCAACTTGGCCCTCACTGCAGCAAGGCAATTCTTTTATACCTCCATTGCTGATTCACTCTCTCACTCACTACAGCAGCTTTTCCAAAATTTTTCACCCTCCTCAAGTCTCCCATAGTTCCCTCTCTTCCCCTCAACTGAGAATGCTGTCTCATATTTCATGAAAAATATCTGGGCTATAAAATTAGATATGCTAGATCTCCGGAAAATATTGAATAGGAAAAGAATATACCTGTTTCAAAGATGTAGAAGGCACCTTCACAAAAAAATTGATCATGTATTAGGACATTAAATACATTACAAACAAAATCTGAAAAGAATAAATATTAGATGCATATTTTACCGACCACAATGCAATAAAAATGACATCTGACAATGGATATTTGAATCAAAGGTAAAAAATTAATCACAAATTAAGCATGCTAATCTTAAAGAATGAATAATCAAAGAAAAAGTTAGAGAAACAATCAATAATTTCATTAAAGATAGTGATAGCATATCAAAATTTGTGGGATGCTGCCCAAGCAATAATTAGAGGAAAATTTATGTCTCTAAACTCTTTCATCAATAAAAGAGAGAAAAGCAGATCAATGGGTTAGGCATGAAGCCAAAAAAAAAACTAAGAAAAAAATTTTAACCTGAAACACCAACATAGAATACATAAAACATTTTAAAAGAAATAAAAAGATAAGCAATTAATAATTTGATTAAGAAAAAGAAAGACAAATTAAAAATGAAAGATAAATTCACAACCAATAAAGACAAAATAAAATCAATTGTTAGGAATTATTTTTACCCAACAATGGTGCCAATTTAATTGACAAATAAATTAAAGAATATTTACAAAAATATGATTTGACCAGGTTGAAAGAATATGAAATAGGATGCTTAAATAACCCCATCTTAGAAAAAAAAATGTCATAAATGAACTCACAAAGAAAAAAAATCCAGGACAAGAATGGTTTGCAAGTGAATAATACAAAAGAACAATTAATCCTAATACTACATAAAAATAAGTAAAGAAAGGCTATCTGAAAAAAAAACAGGTAAAGAAGGGATTCTGCCAAATTAATTTTATGACAAAACATGGTCTTGATACTTAAACTAAGGATAGCAAAAAGAGGTAAAACTACAGACCAAATTTCCCAAGGAATATTGATGCAAAAATTCTAAATAAAATACTAGCAAGGAGATCATACCAACATATACACACACACACACACACACACACACACACACACATATGCATATATATATATATCACAAAGATATACTATGACTAACCTGGATTTATACCAGGGATACTTATTTCAGTATCAAGAAGATTATAAACATAACTGACCTTATATAAATAACAAAAACACAAAAATCACATGATTATTCCAATGGATGCAGAAAACTCTTTTGACAAAATACAATACCCATTCCTACTAAAAAACACTAACAAGCACTGGAATGAAGTTTTCCTTAAAATGATAAGTAGTAAAAAGCCAAATGCTACCATATTCTGTAAGAAACATAAGATGTACAAGCCTTTACAATAAAATCAGGAGGTGAAGAAAGCATGTCTGTTATCACCACTATTATTTAATAGAAATAGTAGCTACAGCAACATGACAAGAAAAAATGGAAAGAGTAAGCCTAGACAATGAGAAAAAACCATCACTTTTTGCAGATGATATGATGATTCACTTAGAGAACCCTAGAGAGTCAACCAAAAACCAATCAAACAATTAACAATTTCATCAGATTGGCAGGGTATAAAATTAAGCCCACACAAATCATCAGTATTTGTGGATATTACCAAAAAAATCCAACAGGAAGAAGTAGAAAGAGAAATTCCATTTAAAATACTTTCAGAAAGTATAAAATACTTTGGAGTTTGCTTGCTAAGATACATAACCCAGGAACTAAGTGAACACAATTACAAAGCACTCTTCAAACAAATAAAGACATATCTAAATAACTGGAGAAATATTGATTACTTATAAGTGGGCTGAACTAATATAATCAAATGACAAAGATACCTAAAAGAATTTACTTATTCTGTGTCATGCCAATCAATATGCCAAAAAAAAATTTTATAAAGCTAGAAAAAAATGTATAAAGCTAGAAAAAACATTCATCTGGACGAACAACAGGTTAAAAAATATCAAGGTAATCAATTTTTATAAATGGGAAGCAAAGGAATCTAACAGTGCCAGGTCTCAAATTATACAACAAAGTTGTAATTATTCAAACAAATTGTTACTGGGTAAGAAATGGAGAGGCTGATAGGTGAAAACATTAGACATACAACAGAAACAAATGAGTCAAGAAACCTAGTGTTTGATAAATCCAGACATCCCAGCTTTGGGAACAAGAACTCACTATTCAACAAAAGTTGTTGAGAAAACTGGGAAGTAGCCTGGTAGAAACTAGGTATAAACTAACATCGAACATTGTATACCAACATAATCTCAAAATGGGTACATAAAAGGTTACATCACTAGCAAATTACTGGAACATGAAAAAGAATAGTTGTCAAATCTATGGCTACAGAAAGCATTCATGACAGAATAAGAGATAAATGCACAGGAGAAATTATGGATAATTTTTATTGTAAAGTCTTTTTAAAAAAATTTACATGAACAAAACTAATATAGCTAAAATTAGAAGAAAAGAAGGAAACTGGGAAAAATCTTTGCAACAAGTTTCTAATAGGTCTCATTTCTAAGATATTTAAGGAACTGAGTCAGATTGGCAAGCAAAAGAACAATTCCCCAATTGATAAAAGATCAAAGGATAGAACAGTAAGTTTTCAGAGGAAGAAAATCAAATTATTAATAGCCATTTGAATTTTTTTCTAAATCACTAATAATTAAAGAAATATGAATTGAAAATTTGGAATCATTTCTCAAGGACTCTCTCTACTTCCCTTCTCAATTCACATCACTCAGATGCTTTCTACCATTATCTCTTCATCATCCCATCTCACAAAAAGACATAGTCCTTCTTCATGCCAAGACAAACTTCTTTACGTGGCCAGGTGATCCCACTCCAAGCTAGCTTATCCAGCAGATTGTTCCCCCTGACATCCCCACTCTCTTACTTATGATCAATATCTCTCGATTAGTTGTGAAATGAGAAGGCAAGAACAGAGACTCTAAATTTTCAGTTTGAATTTCATTAATTATTAGTGATTTTAAAACTGCAAACTGCCTTTTACTGGACACAAACATGCCTATGTCTCCCCAGCTTCAAAAAAATTTCACTTGACCCTTCCAGCTTCTCTAGCTATCATACCAAATCTTCCCTTTGTTTTGTAGCTCATGGCCTGGACTAGTTATAAGCTAACCTCCTGGAGCTACAAGCCACCTACAATTGATGCCACCACTTCTTTTTTGTCATTCTCTTCTTTATTCTTGAGGTCTGACTTCCAACCTGATCATCATTCAACAGAAACTGCTCTCTCCAAAGCTACTAATGATCTCTTAATGGCCAAATCTGATGAACTTTTCTCAATTCTTATCCTGTGCAGCTTTAAACGCTGTCAATCACTTTCTCCTTGATGCCCTCTTCTTTTTAGGTTTTCATGATACTTCTCCCTCCTCTTTCTCCTCCTATTTGTTTAACTATTCCTTCTTAGTACCCTTTACTGGGTATTCATACAGTAATCCGTGCTAACCATGACTGTCTTTCTTGGCTCTCTCCTGGGTCATATTCTCTCCTCTATATATACACTATTTGCTTTATGACATCATTAGCTCCCATTAATTCAACTTTTATCCCTCACAGAGTGTTCTCAGATCCATTTGTCCAGCTTACCCTCTCTCCTCACAGGTAGTCTTGTATCTTCACTTGAATATTGGATATTTTGATCTAGATGTCCTATAAACATCTTAACCTGGACAAACCAAAACTGAACTCATTATCTTTCCCCAAAAAATCTCCTCTCTTCCTAACTTCTCAATTACAGTTGATGGTACCACAATACTCCCTGTCACTTCCTCTCATGCTCTACATCCAATTAGTTACCAGTTTCTGTAGTTTCTACCTTCAAAACATTTCTTGTATATTCCTTCTTCTCTCCTCTGACACTACAATCGTTCTGTTCAGGCCTGCATCCCTGCATTCATGGACTGTTAAAATAACCTGGTCTTTAGTGTCCCTGACTCAAGTAATTCCCCACTGTAGGCCATCCTTTACTCAACCATCAAACTGACCTTTATAAAGCCCAAGTCTTCCCATGTCACTTCCTCCTATTCAATTATAGTTGAAGACACTGCAGGGTCTTCCAGATTGTTACCAGGATCAAATATAAAATCCTTTAATTGACTTTTAGAGTTTCTCATAACCTGGCCCTTTCTTCCATTTTCAGCCTTATATCTTCTTTCCTTTCAGTTGTTTCAGTCATGTCTGACTCTTCATGACCCCATTTGGGGTTTTCTGGGCAAAGATGCTGGAATAGTTTGCTTTTCCTTCTCCAGCTCATTTTATAGAAGAGGAAACAGAGGGGGCGGAGCCAAGATGGCGTAGTATAAAGACGCACATACACATAGCTCCGAACCCACAACCCATAGAACAACTACAAAGAAGTAACTCATGGCGAATTCTGCACCCAGAGGCCACAGAACATTGGAGCGAGGGAGATTTCTGTTCCGGAGAGACCTGCAAACCTCTCGTAAAAGGTCCTTCGTGCTGAGGACTGGGCGCCAGGACTGGGAGCTGAATACAGCCCTGCCGTGGCCGCGGCACCAAGAGGAACAGATCCGAGCGGGCTTCAGGGACGGGATCTCCAGCGGCCACACAAGTACCTCCACCCACAGGTGACGGGGGTCTGTGAGAGAGTCCCTTTGGCGGGTCGAGGGGGGAGTGGGGTGCCCCCATGGCTCGGGCCCCCTCGGGAGACAGAAGCTGAGGGGCAGCGGCAGACCAGGGCTCTCCAAGCAGGCAGGAGCCTGGATCCATTGTTGAAGGTCTGTGCATAAACTCCCTGAGGGAACTGAGCCTGAGAGGCAGCCCTGCCCTCACCTGAGCATCTGAATTTAATCTCACACTGAATAGCAGCCCTGCCCCCGCCCAAAGCCCTGAGGCTGGAAGCAGCATTTGAATCTCAGACCCCAAACACTGGCTGGGAGGATCAGGAGGTGAGGTGGGTGTGAGGAAAATATTCAGAGGTCAAGTCACTGGCTGGGAAAATGCCCAGAAAAGGGAAAAGAAATAAGACTATAGAAGGTTACTTTCTTGGTGAACAGGCATTTCCTCCCTTCCTTTCTGATGAGGAAGAACAATGCTTACCATCAGGCAAAGACACAGAAATCAAGGCTTCTGTGTCCCAGCCCACTCAATGGGCACAGGCCATGGAAGAGCTCAAAAAGAATTTTGAAAATCAAGTTAGAGAGGTGGAGGAAAAGCTGGGAAGAGAAATGAGAGACATGAAGTCAAAGCATGAACAGCAAATCAGCTCCCTGCTAAAGGAGACCCAAAAAAATGTTGAAGAAAATAACACCTTGAAAACTAGCCTAACTCAATTGGCAAAAGAGGTTCAAAAAGCCAATGAGGAGAAGAATGCTTTCAAAAGCAGAATTAGCCAAATGGAAAAGGAGATTCAAAAGCTCACTGAAGAAAATAGTTCTTTCAAAATTAGAATGGAACAGATGGAGGCTAATGACTTTATGAGAAACCAAGAAATCACAAAACAAAACCAAAAGAATGAAAAAATGGAAGATAATGTGAAATATCTCATTGGAAAAACAACTGACCTGGAAAATAGAGCCAGGAGAGACAATTTAAAAATTATGGGACTACCTGAAAGCCATGATCAGAAAAAGAGCCTAGACATCATCTTTCATGAAATTATCAAGGAAAACTGCCCTGAGATTCTAGAACCAGAGGGCAAAATAAATATTCAAGGAATCCACAGAACACCGCCTGAAAGAGATCCAAAAAGAGAAACTCCTAGGAACATTGTGGCCAAATTCCAGAGTTCCCTGGTCAAGGAGAAAATATTGCAAGCAGCTAGAAAGAAACAATTCAAGTATTGTGGAAATACAATCAGGATAACACAAGATCTAGCAGCTTCTACATTAAGGGATCGAAGGGCATGGAATAGGATATTCCAGAAGTCAAAGGAACTAGGACTAAAACCAAGAATCACCTACCCAGCAAAACTGAGTATAATACTTCAGGGGAAAAATTGGTCTTTCAATGAAATAGAGGATTTTCAAGCATTCTTGATGAAAAGACCAGAGCTGAAAAGAAAATTTGACTTCCAAACACAAGAATGAAGAGAACCATGAAAAGGTGAACAGCAAAGAGAAGTCATAAGGGACTTACTAAAGTTGAACTGTTTACATTCCTACATGGAAAGACAATATTTGTAACTCTTGAAACATTTCAGTATCTGGGTACTGGGTGGGATTACACACACACACATGCACACACGCACACACACATAGAGACAGAGTGCACAGAGTGAATTGAAGAGGATGGGATCATATCTTAAAAAAAAATGAAATCAAGCAGTGAGAGAGAAAGATATTGGGAGGAGAAAGGGAGAATTGAATGGGGCAAATTATCTCTCATAAAAGAGGCAAGCAAAAGACTCATTAGTGGAGGGATAAAGAGGGGAGGTGAGAGAAAAACATGAAGTCTACTCTCATCACATTCCACTAAAGGAAAGAATAAAATGCCTACTCATCTTGGTATGAAAACCTATCTTACAATACAGGAAAGTGGAGGATAAGCGGATAAGCAGAGTGGGGGGGGATGATAGAAGGGAGGGCATGGGGAGGAGAGTGCAATTTGAGGTCAACACTCATGGGGAGGGATAGGATCAAAAGAGAATAGAAGTAATGGGTGACAGGATAGGATGGAGAGAAATATAGTTAGTCCTATACAACACAACTATTATGGAAGTCATTTGCAAAACTACACAGATTTGGCCTATATTGAATTGCTTGCCTTCCAAAGGGAAGGGGTGGAGAGGGAGGGAGCTAAAGAAGTTGGAACTCAAAGTGTTAGGATCAACTGTAATGTTCTTACCACTAGGAAATAAGAAATACAGGTAAAGGGGTATAGAAAGCTATCTGGCCCTACAGGACAAAAGAGAAGACAGAGACAAGGGCAGAGAGGGATGATAGAAGAGAGAGCAGATTGGTCATAGGGGCAATTAGAATGCTTGGCGTTTGGGGGGGGAGGGGAGAAAAGGGGAAAAATTTGTAACCCAAAATTTTGTGAAAATGAATGTTAAAAGCTAAATTAAAAAAAAAAAAAAAAAAGAAGAGGAAACAGAGACAAACAAGGTTAAGTGATTTGCCCAGGGTCACACAGTTAATAAGTGTCTAAGGCTAGATTTGAACTTAGAGCTTCCTAACTCCAGGCCTGGCACTCTATCTACTAGGTCACCTGGCTGCTTCTTCAAACACCTTACTCCTTTAAATCACAATCAAATAACAGCACCTTCCTTGCTATTCCACATTTCCCAGCTCCAGATCTTTTCATTGGCTGTACCTCATTCCTGGAATTCTCTTCTTCCTCATCTCTGTTTCCTGGCTTCCCTTGGATCCTTCAAGCCCTACCTTCTACAAGAATCATTTACCATTCCTCCTTAATCTTAGGGCCTTCCATCTGAGAGTATCTCCAATTTACCCTGGATTTTGTTTGTACATAGTTGCTTTCAAGTTCTCTCTCCCATTAGACTTTGAGCTCCTTGAAAACAGGGACTATTTATTTTACCTTTCTTTGTATCCCCAGTACTTAGCAAAGTACCTAGTACATGGGGCTTAATAAAAATGGTTGTTGACTTGATTTATATAATCCATAAGTGTACAGGTCTTGGCTATAGACTGAAAATGAGTTGGATCAAGAACTACATGAAGGGAAAAGAACATGCGGGTTTCTCCCCTTTGGTAAACTACAAAATTCCTTTCATGACCCCAATCTTCTCACAGAACCATGAGCGTATATTTTTAATGCCAATATTCTGCCAGATTATGTATGGCCAGGGGCTTTGGAACCCTTGAAGCTCAAAAGAATTAAAAATGAGTCACACCCAAAGAGGATGGTTGCCAGAAAGCTACAATATATTAGAGACAAGGAATTTTGAGGAAAAACCAAAGTTGCTTGTTATTCAGAATCAGTGATTTAGAGAGGGAAGGTCATTTTTAGAATAGGGAACTATGCCTCAGAGACATTAAGTAACTTGCCCAAGGTTACATAGTAAATAACTATGGTGGAATTTGAACCCAATTCCTCTGGTACCAAATCTAATGAAGTAATGTTTTTCTCCTTTTTATAAAAAAAAAATAAAAAAGACTAAGTAATCCAGTGATGATAATGAGAGATAACTGATAGAAGTTGTCTGTACTAGTATCCTTGCAAAGTCAAGAGGAAGAAAGGAAAGCCCCTAGAATGCTGGATAGATACTAGCAATGTAGGAAAAGTTTCCTCATGGGCGAAAGGTGGATGATAATAGCACTTACCTCCCAGGATTGTTGTGAGGATCAAATGAGGCATTTGTTAAGTGTTTTGCAAACCTTAAATAAATATATAAATTCTAGTAGTCATCATCATCATTATCATTGTTTGTAGTCTACAAATTCCTTTACCTGAAATTTATTAAAGGACAAATACTGAGACAGTCAAAGATCCTAGCCCCATATTCATAGGGTCACCCTTCACCCTTGCAGTTAAAGTGCTCAGTGCCCCATCCCTTATGGGTCACCAGCAGCAACAGAGGCAAACCTTGACCAAAGGCCAAATCAGGAAGACCAGAGGCCAGGGTCAACTATAGCCCTTTGGAGATGCCCCTGGTTCCAATT
This sequence comes from Notamacropus eugenii, assembly GCF_028372415.1. Taxonomy (NCBI): domain Eukaryota; kingdom Metazoa; phylum Chordata; class Mammalia; order Diprotodontia; family Macropodidae; genus Notamacropus; species Notamacropus eugenii. Next base: position 283,855,025 of record NC_092876.1, on the reverse strand, counting down.
CTATACAGGCAATCCCAAAAGCTACTGTCCACCTTGGGTTAAGGAGACCTGAACTAGTTACAGAAGGTCTATACATAGTACACAGGGAAATTCCCTCATACATTTTCATGACTCTCCAGGAAACAAACTACTCTGCCTCTTTCATTCAGAAATTGTCCCAGTGGTACTCTGCACAGGCTAATAAGTTCTCTCATGAAGGAAATCTAAACCAAAAGTAATACCAAGTCAGAAAGACTTTGGGGACCCTGATGGAGTTGGGGGGGAGGGGAAGTAGGATTCACTGAAGAGTGAAAATTGTATTTATTGCTTTTGGACCACTACGATACTTCATATGTTTTCTGTATCTGTTTATGGGGTCATATAAATCCTTTTCATCTTTTGCATTTTCTTTTAGGTAAAATACTGACTCTTTTCTACTCAGTCAATATATATTTGTTCCTTTGAGTGTTTATTTAGGCACTAGAGACACCATTTCTTAGATCCATAGTATCTTAGACGTGAGTTACACATAAGCTATATCTCTATATTTTTCAGATTAAACTTGGGGGGTGGGGGGGGGGAGGTGTGATAAGCCTAAAAGAGAAATTGATCCTTTATGGCTACAGACAGTGTGAGTCTTCATCCTGTTGGGAAATGGGGTAACAGGGTACATCTCACTTTGCTGCTGTTTGTCCTTCATTCTAGAAGATGACCATGACATCAGGGAGATGATACCTTGACAGGCAAGTCCATTGGATTTAAGTGAGGGAGAGTTGTGAAAAGTCACCAGCCTGACTTTCTCTTCCAGAGCCTTATGGGTCCAGTGGCCAGATATGTATCAGGACAACTGGAGATGGCCCAGGATGTAACATGGGACGTTTGCCTTTTCAAGCTAAGGTCTTCAGCAGGTCTCAGTTTGACTGAGGCAGCATTCGTTCAGTGATGAAAGCTTAATTTTAAAAATGTGGCCAACAATGGCCTTTAAAAAAAAATAGATCTGAGAGGGGAAGACTCAGTGTTTTTGGCCAAAAGAGAAACAACTGTGATTTACATTTATTCTGAGCCAATCATCACCCAAACAGTGACCAAGTAGGGCTTGTTCTGGGATCAGAGCATTTTGGGGTTAAGGCTGGTCTTTAAGACAAAAAAAAACCAAAAAGTTTCAGAGAAGAAAATTTACATTCCCTTTGGGTAGAGCACCTGCAGCTAAGGGTGTGATACCTTATGTGGAGAGAGAGAAAAAAGGAAGAGAAGGGAAGGGGAGTGGAAGGGAGGGGAAAAAGGGGAGAGAGGGGAGAGAGGGAGGGGAGGGGAGGAGAAGAGAAGGGAAGGGGGAGAAGAGGGAGGGGAGAGAAGGGGAGGGAGGGGAAGCGAGGGGAAAGGGAAGGGAAGGGAAGGCAAGGGAAGGGAAGGGAAGAGAAGGGAGGGGAAGGGAAGGGAAGGCAAGGGAAGGGAAGGGAAGAGAAGGCAAGGGAAGGGAAGGGAAGGGAAGGGAAGGGAAGGGAAGGGAAGGGAAGGGAAGGGAAGGGAAGGGAAGGGAAGGGAAGGGAAGGGAGGGGAGGGGAAGGGAAGGGAAGGGAGGGGAAAAAGGGGAGAGAGGGGAGAGAGGGAGGGGAGGGGAGGGGAGAGGAGGGAGGGGAGGGGAGGAGAAGAGAAGGGAAGGGGGAGAAGAGGGAGGGGAGAGAAGGGGAGGGAGGGGAAAGGGAAGGGAAGGGAAGGGAAGGGAAGGGAAGGGAAGGGAAGAACTATCACTTTATTTTGTAGTTTAATGACATACCTGAGTTCATTAGAAAATTTGATTGATCAGAATAACTTTTTCCTCAGGTTTCCTAGCTTTTTTTTTTTTTTTCACATTTTAACCATTGTGAAACTAAATGTTATTGTTATTAAGAAAAATATTGGGCCTTATATGTTCCTTGAACTTCCAGTTTTCTCATACCTTTGGCCCTCTCCCGTTCTATGCAAAGCAGAAGATTTATATACTTTAAGCAAAGTTGCCACTGTTGCTACCTTGGCATTGTAATTCCTAACCTTGCACCATTTTCATATGTAGTCACTACTAAAATAAACTTACAGGATGAAGCACCTGCAAAAATCCTAGACTTAATTGAAGGTAAATTTTCACGTAGACTTAGATTATTCACTTTTCCCCTTAGCAATGAGATATTGTTTTGAGACAGTGGCAGTATGATAAATCGGAAGAACATACTCGACTTGGAGTCACAGGAAGACGTGTTCATATTCCACTTGTATTTACTAGCTTTTGGGCCCTGAGAGAATAATACAGCTCAATATTCTCTATTTATTCTTTTTTTAAATCATAGTTGGATTATAATCTGTATTGGGGAAGGGAGTTCCCATATAGGGAGTGCCTGTTATTGACAAAATCACAGGATCCTTCACTTTGTTAGGCAGCAGAATGGGATGAAGGTAGGGAATTTCCTGTAATACTAGGAAGGGTAAAACTACTCAAGAGCAGAAATATTTATATTTAAGAAAATGCAAATTGAGTTGGCATTGTAATACTGCTGTTATAATCACGGGAGTATGTTATGTTGGCACATGTAGCAAATGGGGCTACAACAGATAAGCCTGTTCAGGTTTTTCTTCTCCACTTTCCAAGCCTAATTTTTGTTCAGGTAATACCCTGAACACTACCATTTTCTTTAGGAGAGAATGCAGCATTTAGCCTTATCCAGCTGCATGGGTCATGGAGTTAGCCTTGGGGAAAAGGAAGTAAAGGTTGCTGGGTCGAGTTCATGTCCTATTGTGGTACCTGGATTCCATCCTCTAAAGCTATTGAAAGATTTTTGAAAAGGAAAAGAGTCTCTTGGAGGCATAGACATAAACCAGACACATATTTTCTCACCTGTAAGGGTGTAAGTCCAGCTTAAACCTGACTCCTTCACACTCCAATTACCTACCCCACTTGAAATAGTAAAAACCCATTTAGGATCTAAGAATCCTAAAATAGCAAAGTAATTTAAAACAACCAATCCCCATCTCATTTCCAGGTAGGCCCATTCTTGAGCCATAAAAGATGTTTGTATATCCTCTTCATTATCCTAAGGATGTCCTTTATTTTGTCTAATCTCAATCTTCCTCCTATTCTCTGATTCTTTCCTCATTGGAAATGAAAGGTGATTATCAATATCATACCATGTGCCCAGTCAAGTAGAGAGAAGACTCTTCTCATAGGAAATGAATTGTGGAGCAATCCAAGCTCCTGTATGCGATCCAAAAAGACCCATCACATCCCCAAAGCTTTCCTACTTGAAATGGAATTGCTGTCCATGCTGTAATTTCAGTACTACATTAGCAAAAGGAGAGCTTTGCCATCCTCTTCGTGGCATGTGTTTTGTGTGGGGGGTTTCAAGTGTAAGCAGCAGAAGAGTTGTTATATCAACTCCTGTCATCCAAATAAAACTTCAGCCATCAGCATCATGGAAACCAGCTGTCCCTGTTCAAGGGGAAAAAAGTTTAATCTTTTTCAAGAAACCAAACACTTTGCCTGTGTGGCTTCTTAGGACTCAGTCCCGATGCAAGGACAGTGTCTAACTGCATGTGCAATCGAATTGACTGGGATGATGACTGTCAGGGTCAAAAATCCAGTCAAACCTGCTTGGTGATTGACTTGACAGCACTCATGACCCAGCATGTAGGTCTGGGTTATGAAAGATTAAAGAAGTTTCATAAGACTTAATGAATCTAACAACAACCTTCCAAGGATAAAATATTTATTAAGTACCTAGTATATACCTGGTACTGTGCTAAGCACTATGGTGGGGGGAGAACAAAGTAGTGGCAGTACTTAACTCATTGATATTCTATGCTCCAAAACTTCATTTGTGAAAAAGTTGGAACCCAAAACACATTTTCTCATGGAAACAATTTTTCACATGATGATTCATTCCAGTCAACTCACAAAAGTCGATTTAACCCCTAATATGCCTAGGCCCCCCAAAATAAGACCATTCAGTTCAATCCAATAAAATCCAACAAGTATTTAAGTACCAAATAAATGCACTATAGTATACTATATGTTGAAGGGACGAAGACCAAAAAACAAAAAAAAAAGACTATGCCCAAGGAGTTTACAATCTACTAAAGGGATACACTTAAATAAATACAAAAATACGTAAGAAGAAAATAAGTAATTTTTTTTTGAAGGAGAGGACCCTATGAGTAACTGCTTCTCTAGGGAAAATCATTCAGAGTAGCAACAGCCCTAGTAGCAAAATGAAAGTTCTTCACACTCTTCCGCATATATATATACCAGCCTACATACTCTTTCTGCAGGACAGAGACTTCCCCATTCCTAAATCACTCATATGGAATTCTGGGGCCTGAAACAGGGGTTCATAATGGAGGAGTGATGAGAAAAGGGAGAGAGGCTCCAGAAATCATAGAGAGTTGAGAAGCTAAGGATGTTGGATCCTCTTGGCCATCCAATTCTCTTGACTGGGACTGGCTCTCTGTTTCTGTCGTTTCTTCCTGATGCCCCAAGAAAGGAATCACCTGTTCCCCTTTTCATACTCATCACTTACCTTTCCTCAGTTGGAGTTCTTTTTTTCTCCTTACTGCAGAGTGGGATTGAGTCTCAAGGCTTCTCTCCTACCTCAATGACACAAGGGCATAGACCTCTTAAGACTTTCTGGGTGGTTTTTATTGTAACAACCAAGAAACAGAAATGGAGTGAAAAGAAAATCCCAAAGCCTCCCTATTGCCTCTCTGCTACTTTTTTCTTTGTTCAGTTAGGTCCTGTAAGGGAAAGCAAAAATATGCTTTTGTATTAGTTTGCTGTCTTTGGGTATACAAAAGGACTGAAGTAAGATTCCTCCACACTTCAAATGAACACTCAGACTCAGTGAGTCTCCTGGGTATTTCATGATAGTCTCTTTTAGGGGAAGGGTTGTCTGGAAAGGCAAAATAGAAGCCACTATGCTGCCTCTAAGACCACTACTAAACCTATGGGAACCATAGTGACATTGGGTAGGGGAGGGAAAAGAAAAGGTTGTCCTCTCCTGTTCTGGTCTGGCACAGTCAGTACTATTACTGAAGACTTGACATTGAGGTCTAATGCGGAGTCAGGACAAGGGTTAAGGCTGAACCATTTTAAGCAGCAAGGGGAAAGTGAGGTAGGGAGTAGGGGAGGGAATTCTCAAGCAGCAGCTGTGCTCAGTTCTTGAACCACATTAGGCCCTTAATAAATGTTTGTTGACTGACCAATAAAAGGACTGAGAGTTTCTAAAATCGCTATGGTCACCTAGCTAGATTAGCATTTCAGGGCAACCCAATATAAGGAGTGAGGAAAGTACTTAAGTGAGCTTGTCTAAATAAAGTGTAGGACATAAACTATTCAAGAATCTTAGCTTCATGGAGAGTTCTATGTAGATGAATGGAGAAGATAAACATTTTTTTTTAAGGAGAACAATTAGGTGCTAGCTAAAACTAAAAATAAGGATTTTAGGACTTCAGGAGAGAGAGAGATATAGTAATTCTCTTTTAACAATGCTACCATATAGTTCTTTGAGTTCTGTGAAATGATATTTCATGGAATAAGTTAACATTTGTTTTTGGTTTTTTTAAATGGGTAAAGGTATCACCATAAACAGATAAAATTGAGTTTAAGTCAGGTTTAGTTGGAGAAGGAAGGAGATGAGGCAGATGAAATTTCTACTATGGGCATCTTGTGATCACACTGGCAAGCATAGGGGAATAGCCCTTCAAAAAGGAAGGATTGCATAATGATGAGACCGTAGAGGGGATTCCCAGGAATTGTTTTTCCCCTAGACCTCAGGGGTGGGGAACCAGCAGCCTCAAGGCCACAGGTGGCCTTCTAGGTCTTCAAGTGTGACCCTTTGACTGAATCCAAACTGCACAGAAGCAGGATCCCCTGCTCTAGGGCATTTCAATCAATCAATGAAAAAGCATTGATTAGGTTTGTACTGTGTTCCAGACACTATGCTAAACTCTGGAACATAAAAAAATAGCAACATCAATCCTTGCCCTCAGGGAGCCCACATTCTAATGTGGGAGACAACAAAAATCAGTATATATGAGATACATTGATGATAAATGCAAAGACATCTCAGAGTAGAAGGCACTAGCCTCTGATGAAATCGAGAACGGCTTCCTATAGAAGGTAGCCTCAAGGTAAGAGAAGAAATATACCTCTCTAAGGAGGAGATACTCTTTCCTAGAGTAACTGCCCTGGGGCAGATCTCATTCACTTTGTGCTAGTTATGTCTGGGTAAAGATGTCTGAGATTCAAACTATTCGGTGTACAAGGCATAAGCGAGATCCTGACAACCTTGCCAACATTTCAAAAACAGCAAGGCGCCTGTAACACACAGAAGCCAGAATGAGGACTGCAATTTATTATCAGCCTTAGAGTCTGTGGTTTAAACTCACAAAATGAAATATCTGTCATTTTAATAAACTTCTTACAATGATTTTAAACATGTCATTAAGTCAACATACCAAAAAAACTAAAAGAACTCTAAAGAAGCTGTTTTAAAGATAGCAACCATGGGGATGAAAAGTGTTATCAGAGGATAATAGACTCCTGCTGGCTAGATAAAGGACTCAACTCCTAAAGCCAAAATAAACACAGGAGCAAAGCCAAGGCATTTGTTTTCCAAGTGGAAGACATTGATCCTATGACACATTTCTATTACAATGGATTTATTTCTGTTGTAGCCAGCACTCTGCTAGATGTAATTATGTTGTCTGAGGCAGGGTTGCTCAGTATAAGCAAAGTGGGTCTCAGCATATAGGGCCATGTTCACAGTATGTGTGTTTGCATTTCTAAAAGGCAAAGACGTACACCCTGGAAAAACCAAACCAGTAAGAGGATAATTGTCACCACGATGTGGGATGCTTATTTGGACCCCATTCCCTATTATGACTTCAGTAATCTTACATACAAAAGGCCATTGAGTTAGGCAAGGTTGGACACACAAGAAAACTATGTTTTTCCTTGTAGCAAATATACATTCAATCTCCAAACTGGGTGTAGGAAGTGATGTTTTAAGAACCAGATTGAAATTGCCTGAAAATGAGGGACATCCACTCAGGTATATTATTTTATATGGTTTTGACACATTCTTGCTGTGAAATCTGGTGTTTCAGGGGTCAAGGAGTATAACTTCGGATGTAACTCTGGAGGCAACTAAAATCTAGATGCAAAAAGTGAAGGGATCACTTCCCATAGCCCTTAAGTAAAACCTCAGAAAGGGCAAAAAGGTAGAAAAAACACAAAACAGAGCAGTCATTTCCCAAACAGCATGATAATTTATAAAACAAATAGGAGTAAATAATTTTATGCAATGTCTATATAATACGAGTATGTAAGAACTCTTCTAGCTACTTTCCCAATTCCTAATCATTTTGTCCCTAATGGGTGCCTGATTGACTCCTTAGGGTTTTAGAGGTAACCCAAAGGGGCCAGGGTTTCTAGTATTGTCACTTATACATGAGTCCCTGTCAGTAGTTCTGGCACTTATTACATATATAACCTTAGTCAAGATACTTTATTTGGGGTAGCTAGGTGGTAGAGGGATAGAGCACCAGTGCAGGAGTCAGGAGGACCTGAGTTCAAATCTCACCTCTGACACTTGACACTCACTAGCTGTGTGACCTTGGGCAAGTCACTTAACCCCAATTGCCTCATCCTGGGTCATCTCCAGTCATCCTGATGAATATCTGGTCACTGGATTCAGATGACTCTGGAGGAGAAGTGAGATGGGTGACCTGCACAACCCTCCTTCACGCAAAACAAAGTCAAGTGCAAGTCATGTCATCATTCCTCTGATGGCATGGTCTTCTTTGGCAATGAAGAACGAACTCACACTTTATCTATTTGTGCCTCAGTCTCCTAATCTATAAAGTGAAAGGGGTGGACTCAGTGCTCTTTGAATTCTCGTCTGGCCCCAAATATATGAAAAAAGGAAGGAAATGAGTCAGAGAAAAGTAGAATGACAAAGAAACAGATACAGCAAAGAAAAGACATAGAACAACAGATAAGGAATAATGAAACACAGGGAGACATAGAGACAGCCAAGAACAGAAAAAGAGACACATGTAGACATGCATGAGAGGACCAATTGTTGTTATTTGTCCTTCATTCTCCAAAAGGACCAATGATATCACAAGGGTGATTTCACTTGTGAGTGAACAGGATTTAAGCGAGGCAGAGCTGTGCAAAGTCACTAGCCTCACTCTCTCTTCCAGGCATCAAAGTCCAGTGGTAACAAAAAAGTGAAGACTGATGGCCATCGGGTATGCAGAGTATGACCTTGACCTTTCTAAATTAAGGTCTTTCCCAAGCCTCAACTGTGAGAAAGAGACAGAGACAGAAAAAGAGAGACAGACAGACCTTTTGCTTGGCATCTTTAGTCAAATATATATGCCCTAAAGCTTATCTCAAATGATTCTTTCTCCAGGAAGGCTTTCTTGATACTTTCAGTTAGTAATAATCATTTTTTTCCCCTGAATCTCCTAGAGCTTCTATTGCTGCTACTGCTTTTCTCTTTCTTTGGGGTCTTTTTTTCCTATTCTATATTATATTTACAGTAGCATGTCTTGTTTATTTTTCTTAGAGTAATTATATTTATGTCATATCTCCCTACTAAAACAGGAACTCAGTGAGGGCAGAGACTTTATCTCATCTGAACTTTGTATTTACCCCAGACCCTAGAAAAGAAAAGATTTTATTTTAATTCAGTTCAGCATTTATTAAGGGTGTACTATGATTACTATATACCTAGTATTACAACAGGTTCTGACACTTAATACATTTTGGAGGTGATTGGATGGAATAGAATAATAGCTCCTTCTTGTATTCTATTATGCTGTCACTGAAGCCCTTTGAAGGTATATTGCAATTTTGCATCCAAGGTTTTGATACTGTCTCCATAGACTAGGTCAAATCAAGTTAAGCCTGAGAAATTACTGTTGCTCATTTGAGGTAGGATGGTACAATCTCCCTTGCAGGCCAATACTTCAGAAGCCAGCATAGGTCATCTTTGCAAGACATAATAGTACCTGAAGGGAGAAGGATCTTTTCAAGAATTAGACCAGAGATGTAGGGAAAAATAGATTGTTGAATATTATTACCCAAAATGTTCTCCTTTTAATGACTCATTTAATCTTTAACACAAGGGGTTTCTGGACAAACAGACGAATTTGCTGACACAAAAAGGTGATTTCTGTCAGAATGTGATAAGCAGTTGAAAGTCCTTTCATTTCTTGGTCAGGATGTAGAACAGACATGTAATGACATGAAGGCTAGTGTGTGACAAAATCATGGGCACTTTCAGTTTTCAGTTTAGCAATATATAGCTTTCTCAGAATTAAAATGTAAATGGAAAATTTTATTGCATTTAAATATAGAGTTGGATGTTAACGTAAAAAATGGCAAAACTGAAAAAGACCTAACAAACATGAGATAATAATAAAAATAACTTTCATTTACACAGTGCCTATGTTCTATATATTATGCTAAAACATTTTATGAATATTATCTCACAATAACCGTGAGAGGTAGGTGATATTATTATCCCCATTTTCCAGATAAGGAAACTGAGTCAGGCAGAGATTAAGTGACTTGCCTAAGGTCACATAACTGGTAAGTGTTTGAGGCCAGATTTGAATCTCGATCCTCCTGCCCAGTGCTCTGCACCCCCTATGTGTCTAGCTCAATGTTCAGATCAATAATCCTCTTTTGTATTTGTTATAAAAGAAATAACTTTCTCTGGGAGCTTAAAGCAGTCTATTGACATTTATCTAATGAGCTCTTCCACCACCTCAAATAGATGGAAATGGAATAGATGAAATAAATAATCATTTTTAAGCATAACTATATGCCAGGTGCAGTGCTCAATGTTTTATAGATATTATCTAATCTAAGATAACATAATGGATAATTAATAGATAAAATGGTCTGACATTCTCCCTGGTTTTACGGATTTGGGGTTCTTTCTCATGATCATAGAAATAGCTGAGAACAAAATCTGCCTCTTCCAATGACGTGCCAAGTAGTGTTAGGTAAGTCATTTGGGATTGACACTAATGTCTGGAATCAGTAAGCTACTCATTATTTCAAAATTTGAACATTTGTCTGACTGTTTATTATTCTAAAAAATGATGTGTTCAGTGTGGCATAGTGAGAAAAGCATCACAGCGAGTGATAGAGGCTATGTTCCTTATTAGCCATGTTACCTTGGGCAAGTCCATCTAACTCTCTGGTCCTCAATTCTCTTTTATAAGGAGGGTGTTTGACAGGATTATCTTTAGGGTCCCTCCAGGCAAAATTTCTAATTCTTTCTTCATCTGGGGGACTTGTTTTGCTTGTTTTCACTAGAGAATGTTCTACTAATGGCTACACAGGCTTCTGATGTCCCTGGCAGGGAAGAAAAAGTAGTAAAGCATCAGATATCTTTGTCAGTAAAGTTGGACTGATTTTGAATCCCTGCTGGTAATAACAAAGTATGAGAAACTCAAATACATTCTCACTAATTCACAGTCACAGATGGATTTCTAAAAGACCAGACATCCAACATGCCAGAGTATGGGCAGCATTAGGACAGAGCCAACCAAGCAGGGATAGAGGCTTGAAGATGGATAGGTAGGTATCAAGGTTATTCACTGTTCCAGCAGCCTAGAATATCTGAAGGACATTGAAACTTTGGAAGCCAAAGGGATCAATATAGGTAGTCTATGTTTTCATAATATGAAAACTAAGTTGCACATATATAAACTAGGAAGGCAACAGGAGGGAAATGAGTAAGCAGGTCAAAGGGGTTAAGATAGGAGGAGGCTTTAGGATTCAGGAGTTAGGTAGCTTAAGGCAAAGGCTCTACAGAGGAGACACCAAGGTGAGTCAGATCTTAAACAAGGTAGTATTCACCACACTTACCTCTAGCACACTGCATAATTTTTGCTGGCATTAGTGACCCTGGGTCCAAGGCTAGGGGGTAAAATGTAATCACAACCATCACTCTGGTCCTAGATGAAGAAAGGACAGAGATCCTGCTGTTATAAGGATATTCCTACAACATTTCACTTAAACAAACAAATAAACTTATTGCCAAGACTTGCTTGTGCTTGCTGCCAGGCCAGGCTTCCAGATGTCATAGGAAACAGTAATACCTTCTGCTAAGAAGGTGGATACCTGTGCTAAGACTCCCGGGACCTAGGCCCAGAAGAGACCTTGAACATTTCAATCACCCTCCTTCATCATCAGAATTCTTCCAATCCATTAATACTCTCTTTGGACTCATTTTCCAATGGATAAAATATTTCCACCTCTCTTACTCTTCCTCAGCCTAGTGCTACTGAACACCCACCTACTGAAAATAGATCTCTTCCTAAACCCATACAACTACTTATTCCCATCTATGTCAATTCTATTCCAACGTCCCAACTCCAATTCTGTCCAAATTTTCCACTCTGCCCCCTAGAATCCTTGCCCCATAATAACACACTTCCTTTCATTTTTAGACCTTTTGCTCTCTTAGCTTCTCCCATCTTCTGGAATTTAATGAATCCTGGACTCTCCCCACATAACACTGAATCCATGGGCATCTTTTTTTAATATTAGTTTCATCTTCTTTCATTCTTTTTGACACATTTGTCCTGGTAGAGGAGTTTGAATGTTCGACCCATTTCTACTATCAGACTCTCCCTTGACTACCTGTAAGCAGAAACCTCTTTTCTTTTGTATATCAATCTATTCACATTTATCACCCAAACTAGAACCTGGTGGTTCCTATCAATCCCCAGGATACTCTCTCTCTCTTCTCAAGGTCTTTTGTGCCTGGCTTACCATTTCCTGATCATCCTCACCTCCCACTCTCATACTAAGGGATTTCAACATACATTTTGATGATCCTTTAAATACTCTAACTTGCCAGGTCCTCAGTTTACCAGCTCCCATCACATTCTTTTCAACACTCCCATTAGCTACATGCTGAAATGGTCATAAACTTGAACTGGTCTTCACAGACAAGTGTCCTGCTTCCACATTCAAGAACTTTGAAATTTCTTTATCCAGCCTCTGAGTTAAAGAATGGATAAACGAATTATGGACCATGGATGTAGTATAATATTATGATGCTGCAAAAAAAAAAAAATAATGATGAGCACAATAGATATAGAGAAGCAAGAAAAGACTTATATGAATTGATGGAAAGTATAGCAAACAGAGCCAGGGAAGATAAGCACACACATACAAATGTGTCAATAATATATAATATACACACCATGAAAACAATGAAAATGGAGAGAACAAGGAGCACAAAACAACCAAAAAACAAAGAAAGTTACAAAATTATAAAGAACAAACTCAGCCCCAAAGAAGATCTATGACAATATACTCCCCCCTGTTTCTTTGAAGAAATTTGGGTCTACAGGCACAAAATAATTTATGTAACCTATTTTTAATATACATATTTTTTAATTTGATTAATTTTTTATTATTCCTTTTATATTCCTTTTATTCTCTTTTAAAAATATCTTTTACATTATAAGGGATAATTCTCAGGGAGGGGACAAAAGAGTGAAATCTAGGGAATATTAAAAAATCAATAAATTATTTTACTTAATTAACTTGATATTAAAAGAAATTATTACATCTAATAATCATTTTTATGGTTCCATATCTCCCTAAATCTTACTACTCCTAACCGATTTTTTTATTCTCATCATGACCTCAAATCTACCCAATTAACCAGTAAATAAGCATTTACTAAGCACCTACTATGAGCCAGGAACTGTGCTAAGCAATGAGGAGACCAAAAAAAAAAAAAAGAGCAAATGACAGTTGTTACCCTCAAGGAACTAGAGATCTAATGTGGAAGACAACATGCAAACAAATACACACAAATAAATAATCATTGACAGAGGGAGGTACTGGAATTGAGAGGGATTGGGAAAGGCTTCCAATAAAAGATGGGATTTTAGCTGATACTATAAGGATGCCAGGGAAGCCAGCAGGCAAAGGTGAGGTGTGCTAGTGCTCTAGTCATGGAGGCCAACCAAAGAAAATGCCTGGAGATGGAGCGTCTTCTTCACAGAACAGTCAGGAAGTCAGCATATCACATGTTCTCATATTAAGCAATAAGGTATAAGAAGACTGAAAAGGTAGGAAGGGGCTAGGTTATAAAGAGCTTTGAATGATAAGAAGAGGATTTTATATTTGATCCTGGAGCTGATAAGGAGCAAATGGAATTTATTAGTAGGGGAGAGACATGGTCAGATCTAAACTTTAAGAAAAATCATTTTGGTGGCGTAATGGAGGATGGATTTGAGTGGGGAGAGACTGAAGATAGGCATACCCACAAGAAGGTTATTACAACAGTCCAGGTGTGAATGAAGTGATAAATGCTTGGGCTGGAAGAGTCATAGTGAGAGAGAAGAAAAGAAGGTAGACTCAAGAAGCATTACAAAGGTAAAAGTGATGCACCTTGGCACCAGAGTTACTATAGAGAGTAAGAGATAGTGAAGAGTCAAGAATGACTCCTAAGTTGCAAGCCTGGGGAACTGAGAAGAGTGTGTTGCTTTCTACACTGAAAAGGAATGGAAGAGGGGCATTGGGGTAAATGATGAGTTCCATTTTAGACATGTCTAGTTGAAGATATCTACTAGCCATCCAGTTCAAAATATCTGAAAGGCAGTTGGATATACAAGACTGGAGATCAGTAGAGAAGCTATGGCAGGATAGGGATTGAGGCAGGATTGAGAATCATCAGCATAGAGATGATAATTATTCTGATGAAGTCACCAAGTAAAGTCATATAGAGGGAGAAGAAAGGAGGGTCCAGGACAGAATCTTTATCCTCCCCCTTAGTACTTTCCTAAGCTATCATCCCTGCTCTGCCTACATTCTACTACCTTCCTAATTTACCATCCTTGTCTTATTACCCAACATAACTTGCCAAATACCAATCATGTTTTACTCTAACCATCTTTTCTCCATCATCCCTACTTACATGGTGCTAATCAGAACTGGAAAAAAATCATTAACTCTACTAAATAGGTCCTCTAAAAATTTGTTATCTAATCCCAAGTGAGCCCTCTCTGCAACAAAGCAATCTGTTTACTTCTTCCTAATAAATATTCTCTGCCACTAAACATAGCAGCTGTTTCAAACCCTCTCTCCTTTCCTCAAGCCTACCGTAATACCCTAACTGACAATCTCCTCATTGAAAAAGAAACTGAGGCCATTTACCAACAATTTCATCTTGTCTCTTTTATTCATCTCACACCCCCATCATACCCTCCCCTTCCATCTCCCCCTTCACTCCAATATATGGTGAAGAGGTAGCTTTTCTCCTTGCCAAGTCCACCACTTTACAGGTAGCCAAGAGTGTGCTGACGCCAACTCAAACATGATTTGTGAAAGATGATTATTAAATTTATAAGGTGAACATTTGTAACTCAGAAATCAGCAAATATTACAAATTAGGAATTGATTTATTGTTTTGTTGGTTATCTAGATCTAAGAAAGTAATGAAGGAAATGTTGATAATTCTAATTAAACTTAAAAGTGCTTTTTTTCAGAGAGCCTATTGTAAAACATTTACCAGCACACCCTGCATAGACCCTTGTTCTTATTCCCTTACATCTCCAATAAATTGCCCTCACTATCATCCTTCCCCCTTCCCACCTCCCTCCCTTCTCTCTCTCTCTCTCACTCTCTCTCTCTCTCTCTCTCTCTCCTTCCCTCCCTCCCTCTGTCTCTCTCTCTGTCTCTCTCTGCCTCTCTCTGTTTCTCTGTCTCTTTCTCACTCTCTGTCTCTCTATCTCTCTCTCTCCTTCTGTGTGTGTGTGTCTCTCTCTCTCTGTGTCTCTCCTCTCCACTTTCTCTTCCCTCCCCACTATAATCATCATCATCAGTCTCCTCTCCATATTCACTTGTTCATTTCCTAGTGCCTATAAACAGGCTCATCTCCATCTTTAATAAATAAAAAAAACAAACTAACCCTACCAGATCTTCCACCCATTCGAGCTATCTAGCATCCTATATCTCTCCTTCCCTTCTCATTAAACTCCTTGAAAAAACAATCTGTACTTGTGGCATCTACTTCATCTCTCACTAAACCTTCTTCAATTTGACTTCTGACATCATTGTTAAACTTTTCAATTTTCTCCAAAGTTACCAAGATCTTTATATTTCAAAACCTATGGACATTCTCCGTCTCTTGAAATCACTATAGAATTGACACCACCCACCATATTTTCCTCCTGGACACTCTCTCCTTCATGATTCTTTCTGGATCCTCCCTTCACGTGTCTGAATATTCCTTCTCAGTTTCTCTTGCTGGATTTACATGTAGGCCAGACTCACTTTGGCTGGGCCCCAAACCTGTTTTTCTTTTCTTCTTTACACTATCTCACTTGGTGATCTCATCAGCTCCCATGGATTCAATTATTATATCTCTGTGCAAATGACTCTCAGATCTATACATTGAGAACTGGTCTTTTTCCTGAGCTCTAGTCCTCTAACATCAACCATCTATTGAAAAATTCAACTCGACATCCCATAGGCATCTTAGACTCAAAGTACACAAAATAGAACTCATTATTGTTTTCCCCAAAATCCATTTCTTTATATAACTTCTCTATTTCTTTTGAAGCAACAAACATCCTGCCAGTGACCCAGGGTTACAACCTCAGTGTTATGTCTAACTCATCAGTTTCAATCATCATTTCTATATCCACAGCATCTCTCATTGTGCTTCCTGTTTCCCATTCCTGAAATATTCTCCTCCCTCACCTTTGCTTTTCAGAATACCTGACTTTCTTCAGAACTGAACTTAAATTTCATTTTCTGCAGGAATCCTTTCTAAACTGCCAGCTTTTAATGCCTTCCACTCTAAAATGATTAGCAGTGAGCAGTGCTGGACTTGGAGACAGAAAATCACAAATTCAAATCTGGCCTCTCACATTTATTAGCTTTGTAACTCAATGTCAAATGAATTAACTTCTCTCAGTCTCAATTTCTTTGGTAAAATATGTCATAGCATCTACATCTCAAATTTGTTTTGAGGGTCTACAGAGATAACAAATATAAAGGTCTTCACAAACCTTAAAGTACTATTAAGTACTAGCTTATCTCATTTGTATTGATTTAAGTCATGTGAGGGCAGGGACTATTTTCGTCTTTCTTTGTATCCTGAGAGCTTAGCACAATGCCTGGCACAGAGGTCACATTTGATAAAGCTTTGGTGATCAATGGACTGATTGTAAGTAGGGCCTCTGACTAAGTAACCTAGTGGATAGAGCACTGGAACTAAAATTAGGAAGGCCTGAGTTCAAATCTAGCCTTAGACAGTTATTAGTTGACCCTGGGCAAATCACTTCGCTTTGGTCAACTTCAGTTTCCTCAAACTGTAAAATGGGAATCATAATAGCATCTTCCTCCAAGAGTTGTTGTGAGGATCAAGTGAGATAATATCTATAAAGCACTTGGCAAATACTAGGTGCTATATAAATGCTTATTTCTTTCCTCTTCCCTAATTAATCTAACTCTAAATAGTTCTTCCTTACTGTGGAATTGTGAATAAAATTCAGTGTTGGGCTGTGGTATATGATCTATTCAGTTTATTGAGAGCACAATGTCCTTTCAATTTCTTTCTCTAATATTAACTCCTTTGCGAATTATTCGTTTGTTTTGTTGGCGTTAGCAGCTCTCTGTCCTTCCTTTGGAACCAAAACACTTAATTACCTCCCTTGCACCAGGGGAGATAAAAATTACCTAAAATAGCAAGTTTAAAAAGAACAGACAAAGAGAAATGGCTTTTCTCAGGTTAGTGTTTTTTGCCAGTCTGAGAGAAGATATTGTCATCTCTAAGCTGCAGTGAGAAAAGAGGAGTTGGGGGCGGGGGGGGGAAGGAAGGGGAACGTTGCATGGAATGAAAAATCCAACAACTTTCTTGATTTTTCTAAATCAGACCTTCGTACTGTGTGCACAGTGTTTTGTTTTAAATACCTGTTTTATGAAATTTGAGATCAGATGCACCTATATGTAAATGTAAAAGCAAAAACCTGTTTCAGAGCTAAATATAAATGATTGTGTATGATCTACCATGTGTTTAATGGTGCCATGTGTCTGGATAATCGTGAAACCATCTAAATATCACTGCCCTTTTCTTAATCAGGAGTTGGATTTACTTTAGTCCTCTGATCTCATTTGGGCCACGATGAACATCTTATAGACTCAGCAACACCCACTTCCAGGAGAAAGCATGGAACAGATCAGGGATCATACAATACATGCTCTGCGATAAAAGTTCAGCAACATTGCTAGCCAGGGCCAGTATCTAAGCAGAGCTCCCAGAGATCCTGAGTGCTACCCTTCCAGGTTTATATTACCTTTTTGTTTCTCCCTAGTTTAACTGATTCCATTGAACTTGACCCCTTCCCTGCCTAGACCCAAAGTATCTGCTTGATGCTTCTTTAAACACCTGGACCTAATCTCCTGTTTTGCTAATTGTCTAATCATTAAAATCTTTTCTGTTCCTCTCTTTCTCTGTATCTTTTTCCTGCTTCTTTCTTTCCTTCTTTCTTTTTCTTTTCTCTTTCTTTCTTTTTTCTTTCTTTCTTTCCTCTTTCTCCTTTCCTGTTTCTCCTCTGTTCTCTCTTCTTTTTCTTTTCTTATTTCTTTTCAGCTTTTCCTTTCTTTTCCTTCCTTCTTTCATTTTCTACTTTCTCTATCCCTCCCTTCTTTCCTTTCTTTGGTTCTTTATTTCCTTCCTTCTTTTCCTTTCTTCCTAAAAACATTAAGTACCTGCTGTGTGTATAGCACCCTGCTAGGCATTGGAGGAAATAAATTTTAGATAAGATTCAATCTTTACCCTCATTGAGATTTGGTAAGGAGAGGACAAAAGAATATCTAGTTATAACATGTCCAAATCTATGACTTTATCCTTGCCACTGAATCAGAAAAAGATGGCAGACCTGATACAGAAGCATTCTGACATGTCAGCATAAAATTGATACAGAAGATCATAGAATGGTAAGTATAGAGCTAATAGAAAGCAAAAAGACCCTCTAGTCCAACCTGCTCTATTATAAAACAGAAAATAGAGATCCAGGAAGTTAAGTGATTTACCTAAAGCTGCAAAGATAGTTAGGGGTATGATGTAAGCAGCCATCATAAAAGACAATTTAAATCTTATAGCAAAAACCAAATTAAGCTCCAAGTGAATATGTGAACTGAACATAAAAATTCATTTCATTTAAAACAAATTAGATAAGAATGGAAGGAAATACCTTTTACAACTATGGTTCAGGGAAAAATTCTTAACCAAGGGGCAGAGTAGATCACAAAACCCTAAAAAGAAAATTTTCAATTACACAAAATTAAAAAAAAAATACCTTTTGCTTGAGCAAAAGCAATGAAGACACAATAAGTTTCAAATGGAAATAATAGTTGTATTATATACCACTGATAAATGTATAACAATTGTTGCTGACATTTCAAAATGGCCAAAGGGTCACATGAACCAGTTGGTTTTTATTGTTATAGATTTAAAATAGCTGTCAGTTTATGTTCCTTTATGTTCCATTAGTTTACAAAAATGGAATCTAAATGAAGTAAATGAAGATGTGAAAGATGAGTGATACTGAGTTGAATTCTAAGGATGTGACAAACATTGAAAATCTTAGAACTTAATTCAAAGGAAGATAAAGGAGATAGTGAGATTGAAGAAGGTGGCCTCTTTGGTTTTCCTACTGATATATCTAAAAATGTGACAAAGGCAAATGCAGAAAATGCTGATAAATAATATCCATCTAACATACGCATAAATATGTGGAGTAAGTTTCAAAAATTACACAAAAAGTATTGTGAACTGAAAACCTTAACAATTTCTACAAGCAAGGAGAGCAAAAGAAAATGTCCCAAAAAGGTAAACTGAACAATAAAGAAAAGTCTGGCAGTCAGCAGTCTTCAAATGAAGTTCAGTGGAAGGAGCTTACTCAGTATTTTAGAATAAATGACAAGCATGAAATTCCTATAAGCAGCAGAGCTCTTCTAAGGTCATCCACTGAAACCGGCATAAAGAAGTCTGCGGTTGAAGGGGTTATTGAGAAAGCTAAAGAACCAAGCAATAGGTTGGATGAATGGGAACTTGGTGTAAAAACCTGCCAAATCTATTGCTTGGGGCAACTTTATAAAAGCGGAAGAAAAGAAAGATGATAAAACTACACTGGAGGCTTAAAAAGAAAAAAAAAGGAAGAAACATACATGTGACTTTGAAGGGAAGAGATGAAAAAGCCAAAGGAAGGAGGGATTTATGTAACTAGGCCTTGAAAGGAAGAAGATAAACCTAATATAAATAAAATAAACATCAGAATAGTGAAGAAAGTCCGATATCTAAGATTCGCAGGGAACTAACACAACCATGTAAGACAAAGAATTATTCTGCAATAGACAAGTGACTAACAGGGATGCAGAAAATTTTCCAAAAAAAAAACAAAAAACCCCAAAACCAAAAATCTTCAGATTATAAATGATCCTATGAAGACATGCTCTGAATAACAGAGCATGACTAATAACAGAAATGAAAATTGAAACAATTCTGGTGTTTCACTTTGAACCCTGTGAATTAATATATGACAAAAACCAGGAACCCTCAAAGTTAGAAAGACTGACAGAAAAACAAATACCCTTATTGATACAACTATTCTGACCATACTCTATCAATTTGGATTTACATGAGAAAAGTTATATTCCCCAAGAAAGTCAAAGGCAGAAGCAGAGGCCCAATATGCATCAAAATATTCACAGCAGTTGTGTGTGTGTGTGTATGTGTGTGTGTGTGTGTGTTAGCAAAGAATTGGAAATGAAGTTTTAAAAAATAGATTTCAAAATAAATCTACTCTTCTGACAAGACCCACATCTTACTCTTTAAAGTGCTGCTAACCTCTCAGTCTGAGTCTTTGACTTGAAAATTTGTGTTTCCATTCAGCTAGGATCTTCTGGTTTTTCTCTATGTTTTTAAAATGTTGTCCATTGATTAGGGAATACCTAAACAAACAGTGACATATGAATATAATAGAATATGATAAATACAGAGAAGCATGGAATGACTTAGATAAACTGATGCAAAGTCAAGTAGGAAGAATCAGGAAAACATTCTACACCTTGACCACAATGTAAATGGCAAAAAAAAATAATAATGAAAAATAACCACAGGATAACTGAAAAAGAATGTTACAGAATTACAAAGACCAATATGGTCCCAGAGAAGAGGTATGAGAAGACACCTGCCCTGTCGATTACTAAAATACCCAGACCTTTTTCATAGGAACTGTCATCTAGCCTTCCTTTCCCTTTACTGTATTTGTGAAATTGATTTTTGGAACTTAAGACTTTGTATTCATTTTTAATAAATATAATCTTATTCAATTCAGCCCATCATAACAACCAAAGATCTTTTAAGATCCGGACTCTGTCACCCAACACGTTCATTATCCTCATTTTTAAATATGACAAATATGCCATCTAGGTCTTCATCCAAGTCACTGATTAAAACATTGAATGTAGTATAGGACCAAGAACAGATCCCTTCCACTGGAACAGAGGCTTTCCACTGGATACTTCCTTCCAATTTGACATCAAATAATCATTAATAAGACCTCTTTGCTCTGTTCATTCAATCAGTTCTGGGGGTAGCTAGGTGGTGCAGTGGATAGAGCACCAGTGCAGGAGTCAGGAGGACCTGAGTTCAAATCTCACCTCAGTCACTTGACACTCACTAGCTGTGTGACCTTGGGCAAGTCACTTAACCCCAATTGCCTCATCCTGGATCATCTCCAGTCATCCTGATGAATATCTGGTCACTGGATTCAGAAGGCTGTGGAGGAGAAGTGAGGCTGGTGACCCGCACAGCCCTCCCTCACTCAAAACAAAGTCAACTGCAAGTCATGTCATCATTTCTCTGATGGCATGGTCTTTTTCAGCAACGAAGGATGAACACACACCATTCAGTGGAACACTGAATATAATGTCAGATGATGGGGTGGGGGTGGGAGGAGTAATGCATCACTTTTCAGATTGCTTTTCTCTTTTCCTTCTTTTATTTAAAAAAATATATTTGATATATAAGCTGACTCTGTGAAGTTCAGATAGTGTAGAAATAAATGTCAAAAATTTTAGTTTTTTAAAAAAATTCAAAAAAGTTAGTTGAATTCATTTAAGTAAGTTAATTTAGAGATGCGAGTGGCCTAAAAGACATTCTGGTCCAACCCATTCTTTAACAGAGGATCTAGAGGCCAAGAGAGATGAAATACTTGACTACAGTTACAAAAGGACAAAGTAGGACAAGTATTTAAGGTCAGCTCCTATACTTCCTCATCTGATGTCCTTCCCACCAAATCACATTATGGTCTTCTTAGTCCTTTGAATGCCAGATCCTCAGAGAAACCTTCCTAACAAACCAAGAGATCCCTTCCATTTATGTTTATATAATTCTTGATTCAAATATTGAAACTGTCTCCAGATAAAGATTGTTCTTTCTCCACTCTAGACTTGTCTATTCACCAGCATACCTATGCCCTTGCCTGGGGTGTAAGAGAGGGTTGAGGGGGGAGTTAGTGAGAAACAGACACACACATTAGAATTACAAAACAAAATGCTTCTTGGCTTCTGAAAGGAAGTGTTGTTACTAGCAGGAGATGGAGTTAGACTTCAAGGAGGAGATGGCATTTGAGTTAAACTCTGAAGGAGGGATAACAGGAAAGAAAGGGAGGAAAGATATTATGGGCAAAGGTAATAATGTGAGTTGACAAAGAGGTTTGCATTTGCAAGGTCTTTTCCGGGAATATAGAATAGTCTAATGTGACTAGAATGTAATGTGCATAAAAAGTCAAGTCAACAAGCTGACAAGCACTTATTAAGGACCTACTATGTGTCAGGCATTGCTCTAAGTACTTCAAAAAAACTAATATGAGTCAAGCCTGGGAAATGAGCTTGGAACTGGATTGTAGAAAGTATAGAATTCCAGGCAGAGGAGCTTCAATGTTACTTGGTAGGCAATGGAGAGCCACCGAAGATTTTTCTGAGAAGTGACATGACCAAATCTCTGCACAAGAAAGATTATTTTGGCAGTTCTGAAGGATGAATTGGAAAGGAGAAGTAGAAATATTCTCAAGAGGCTATTGTAATAGTCCAGATGGTAGTGATGAAGATGTAGAACTAAACTAGGATCGTGACCGTGGGAGTAGAAAAGATGGGACATATGCAAGAGATATTACAGGGCAGAAAAAAAAAAAAGTCTCTCTGCTCAAATCTCCACCCTCTTCAATGTGTCTTATGAAGCTGTGTAGACAGCTTTCAAATTGATTCTCCTGAAATTCTGGTTTGACTATGGCACTCTCCTACTCAACAAACTCCAATGGCTCCCTATTGCTTCTAATATCAAATATGACCTTTTATTTTGCTTTTAAAGCCCTTCACAATCTGGCTCCGTACTTTCTTTCCAAATCTAATTATGCATTACCCCACTTCCCACACATTCCATTCAAACATAACTGGCTTCCTTCCTGTCCCTTACACATCACACTCTATTTCCCATCTCTCTACCTTCGCATTGGCTGTCTTCCATACCTCGAATGAACTCTGACTTTGCTGCTACTTTTTAGAATTCCTTGTTTCCTTTCAGAACTCCAGTGAAGTATCACCTCTTACATCAAGACTTTCTTAATCTGCCATCTACCTCAGGTGCTGGAATTTTATACTCCCCCCCAAAAAATAAAATATCTCTTCTTTATTTTGTATAACTACTCAGTGTTTATTTTGCATTTATTTAGTATAGATATATTTATGTTCATATCTCTCTCTATAGAATATATATCTCCTGAGGGCAGGGAGGATTTCATTTTTGCCTCTGTATAGCCAGTGTCTAGAATACAGTAGGTAGGTATTCAGTAAATTCTGAACAGTTGATTTACTGATCAGATAGATGAATGAATGAAAAGGGTTTGGGAAGAATTAAAGACAATTCCAAGGATTGGAATATGGAAAACTGAATGAATGGTCATGCTATTGACAAATATAGATTTGTGTGGATACATACATATACCTAACATGTATGTATATATATGCTTGAATACACATACATACATATCCACATACACATGCATACATTCAAATGTATGTATATAAATGAACAAGTCAAGGGTTAAATTCAGTAAGCTCTGTTTGGGAAATGTGCAATTTTATGTTCCAGTGGGATAGTCAAGTGCAGGTGTCATGTAGACAGTTAATAACATGGATCAAGAACTCAGTTGACAATTCAGATCTGTAGCTACAGATTTAGGTGTTATCTACATGGAGGTTGGAGTCACAGGCATGAATGAAATTGCCAAGGGATATGGAGTGGGAAAAAAAAGAGAGAGAGAGAAGAGAGCCAAGAACAGAAGCTTGGGAAACGCCCACCTTAAGTGTTCAGAAAAAGGATAAGAAGCCAACAAGACCGAGAAAGATTGTTTAGAAAAGATGGAAACACCAGGATAGCGTTATTTCTCTGAGACCTAGGAATAGAATATCTATTGGGAATGTGTGGTCAACAGCTTCAAATAGTTACAAAAGTTCTAGGACGTACTTTTTGCCTAACTAATACCTCCCTGGTAATCAGTTTATCACCTAGGCTACACTCTACCTCTGCACTTGGCCTTCAAATATCAACACCAATGGAGAAGGGACGCTTGCCCATCTGCACAACCCTCACCAGCAATTTCATGGCCTCAGAGGTGGAAGTAGTAGAGTGGCAGTGGCAGGATAGCTAAATCATCCCTTAATCAAGTGGAGAAGTTCTTGGATCATGTCAAGTTCCAGGACCAATTTGGGACCCAGAGCCAAGCAACAATGAGGAATAGAACCCAAACATGGAAGATCAAACCCAGGCTTTCATTGGTCTATGAAGTTATATGGACTGTGCAGATCTGGGTTTGAGGGAACAACTCTCTATCAACCCTGAGAACCTTTCCCTTATGAAAGGGTTCAATTTTAGGATAATACTATATGTCTGAAGAATGTATAGGTCCCTGTAATTCTATGAGACATAGGAAGAGGCAATAAGAATTGTCTTGACTTCATTTTGGGTGTGAGTCCTTTGAACTTTGCATTTTTTTTCAAGTTAATTTGTCATTGTTCAGTCATTTCAGTTGTGTCAGACCCTTCATGATCTCATATGGGATTTTCTTGGCAAAGATACTAGAGTGGTTTCCCATTTCCTTCTATCACTCATTTTATAGATTAAGAAATTGAGGCAAAGAGGGTTAAGTGACTTGCCCAGGGTGACATAGCTAGGAAGTATTTGAGGTCAGATTTAAACTCTGAAAAATGACTCTTCCTGACTCCAGGCAGAGCATTCTATCCACTACACAATCTAACTTCGTCTTAGTTAAATCAATACTATCTTATTTTTGATGTCATATAGACCTGAATAATTGTATAAGAGCTAAAGACTTTTGCTTT
Organism: Notamacropus eugenii; assembly: GCF_028372415.1. NCBI lineage: Eukaryota > Metazoa > Chordata > Mammalia > Diprotodontia > Macropodidae > Notamacropus > Notamacropus eugenii. The sequence continues at coordinate 283,830,556 of NC_092876.1, read as the reverse complement.
TTTTTTAGACGCCTAGACTTGAGTCAGATTCCAATATCCCTAGAAAACATCCTTGTTCAGGGTCTGAGTAAAGGAGAATTCATGTGGGAAAATACCCTAAGCTTAAACCCAGTTTGTGTGAGCCTGCGTAGATGGCACAGTGGAAACAACCCTGGTCTTGGAATCTTCATGAGGTCAAATCCAGCCTTAGACACTTACTAGCTGTGTGACCATAGGCAAGTCACTTAACCCTCTTTGTCTCAGGTCCTCCTCTGAAAAATGAGCTGGAGAAGGAAATAGCAATCACTGCAGTATTTTTGCCAAGAAAACCCAAAATGGGGTCACAAAGAATTGGACATCACTGGAAAACCACTCAACAACACCAAAAGAGTTATAGTTCTGGCCAATGGGATGGTGGGTAAATGAAAAGAAACCATTAGCTGTGGAAAGAATGAAGATGCATGAAAGAGAGGAATGATTGCTGGATCAAAGCCTAGAAGGAGGTAGGAAAGGACCAATGGACCTAGCAGAGGCATTCCCTTTAGTAAGGAGCAACCATACCTTGCATTCTATACCTAGAAGGAAGGATTAAAGAGTGAGTGAGAATGTATAGAAGCTTTCAGGAGTAGAGGTAGCAATGGTTTCTGTCTTCTCATTGAAGTAGTAAGCTATGCTGTACGCTGTGAATGTGGGAGTTTGAGGCATGGTTAGTGGTAAGATAGGGAGTGGGGGGAAGGCTTGGGACAGTCATTGTAGGAAATGGGAAACAGCTGAGGCAATGAACAATAAAATAGTTAAAAGGAAAAGTAGCTTGACTTTTGTGACTTTCTCTGTCAATACTCAATCACCAGGGAAAAGGAGCTGAGATGCCTCCTGCTTGGCTGTATCCCTGGTCTTGACTCATCATGGTCAAGCCAGTCTTCTGCTCCTTACTGTCTTTCTGGGGTGACAACAATTAAAAAGGAACTGGAAAGTCCCTGTGGGCTTGTTTCCTCCTTGTTGTTCTAAGCTAATCTAAAGGCAGGAACTACTTATTCTATCACTTTCTGATTAGCTCCTAGCACCTAATAGATATGATTTACACATGGCAAGATCTTGGCAAATGGTTTAAATAGTGATTTAATTAAATATCTGCATATTTGCTACAGTAAGGCTCAAGGATAAGTGCAGACCTGTAATTACAGGTAAGCAAAGGAGGCTTAATTACGCAGGGTCCAACATTTATTGGGGCCTAGCACAGGAAATTTGTTAATTATCCTTTATGTATATAAATGCAAATAATTTTTAATGCCAGAAAACCTCCATAGCATAAGAGCATTACTTTCTGAAAAGTTGTGATATGTGTTACTGTGGAGTCTTGAAGACTCCTTTGTACGGTCAGTGAGACCTACAACTATATTCACAAAATAAGGCAGATGAGCTACAAGAGAACTTTCCTTTCAATCTTGTTGAAGAACAAGTCCCTTCAGGTAGAGACCTGATAAACAATCATTAACCTCCAAGAGGAAATTCATAAAAATCTTGAAAACTACCTGCCACATCCCTTTACAGCTGTCAAGATAACAGCCAAGTGAAGATTTTTGCCCAAAGGCTCTTGACTGATTACCGGATTAGCATCCTAGATGCCACAGGTATTCATCTGTCTGCCACACCTTCTTACTGTACTGAACCTCCAGAGGGTTGATCAGCAATGTTGATTGAAGACCCACCAAATGCCAATCACCCAGTGAGATTCAAGGGAGCTTATAAAAGAAAGAGAAGGCGGGATCATAAACACTGAGGAGCTTGAGATCTAACTGGGGAGACTGGACATGCCTACAAAATAGCACACCACAGCATAGGTGTCCCCACTGTCCCATAATCAGGGAACTGAATACCTTTCCTCATCATACAGGACACAGTAATGGAAATCACCCAAGAACTGAGCCTTGACTTTGAGGAAGCAGCATGACAGAGTAAAAAAATATTCTGCATTTGAGATCAAAGGACTTAGACAAATCCTTGATCTTCCCCTTAAATACGTATATACGTACATATACAATGGGTGAAGGGAAGGCACGGGTGTATATGTATATAGGTGTGTGTGTGTGTATATATGTGTGTATGTGTATCTGTATTAATGTATTATGTTTATATACATGTAACAAAATTGATGTATTATACCATATTATCACTATATGCCCATATTTATATTTCTACATACATATTTGTATAGCTATAGAACTATATAGACTGATATATCTATAAAGATCTCTATATGTCTATAACTATATAGATATGTATCTCTATAAAGACATATACCAATCTATATAAATATAAAAGTTCTAGATAGATATCTATATAGATATAGATATGACCTCTATATATGTGTATATACATATGTACACATATACGCACACACTCATATATATATGTATATATACACATACACATAAATAAATAGCTTTATAGATTTGCAGGCACATGTGTGTGTGTGTCTGTGTGTAGAGAAAGAGGTATCTATAGATTGATACAGATTTATAGGTATGTAGACACATACTCACTCAAGGGTAAGTCCAGATCCTGTTACTAGAAGAAGGCACAGTAGTCAATCAACCAAAGTTCAGTAGTCACAGGGGTCCATCATATAACACTTTCTAATGATTTTTTTGTGTTTGCAAAAGCATATTTTTATGGGGAAACCATTTCTCCTCTGTGGGACTCAATTTCCTTGTCTTTGAATGAAGGAATTACAACAAGATGACCTTTGAGCTCCCTTTCAGTTCTAAATCTATGATCCAGCAGAGCATAGATTTGGTTCCAAATCTATGGAGTTGAAACCAAAAAACCTAGGTACAAATTCTGCTGCTAATACTGAAGTAACTGTGTGACTGGACAAATCCCTTAACCTCTCTGATTCATTTTACTTGTCTGTGAAGCAGAGAAAGGAGAGGAAGGGGTTGGACTTAATAGTCTCTACAGTTCATCCTCATTCTAAGTTCTAGGATCCTGTGATCCTATGATCTCATGGGTTGACTAGTTCTATTGCCTCAGAAGAAAATTATAGTGCTGCTCACAAAAGTAAAAGTAACCAGCATTTTAAAAGTGTATGTACTGTGCCTGGTGGTAAAAATGTGTAACTTCCCTCCTGGAGTCCAATGCACCTCACAGAGGAAAGTGTTGACCAAAATAACTCAGGCCTGGAAGTGGTTGGCCCTCACAATAGAACTGTACTTACCAGAAAAAAAAAAACAAAAAACCCAACAACAACAACTAGGAAACAGTAGACAGCCCTCCACTAAGCAAAGCAGCTGCGGGGAGTCACAACATCTAGATGAGTAAATGCTTGGAGCAACTTAAAAATAAACCTGAATGGGAGCAAAGACAGGCAACTCTCTGCTGAGGTGCATGGCACATGTGGTAACACGCAGAGTGGAGCTTGACAGTCATCTGTGGGTGGACTGCAGTGTAATTTGAACTAAACTGAACCAAAGAGAGTGGGTAGTTATGCTTTTTTACAATGAGATATTAGCACCACTGAGGATTAGGTTCAAAGGTAAGGCGTCATTTCCCCAGACTGTATGCCGGCATCAGTGGTTCTTCTTCCTTTCTTTAAATATTTTCTGTGAAGAATTTGACTTCCCGGGAGCAATGTTTCCCTGCAGTCTCCCCTCTGGAAAAGCTGCTATAAAAGTGTGTCAGGGCAGGAGCAGGAAGGGAGAGGAATGAGAATGTGGCAAATACCCACAAGAGAGAAATAAAAGACAATTTGTATTTAGAACAACCAGAATAACACATTTGCCTCATTAACAGGATTTTTGAGGCAAACAGAGGGTGAGGATTTATTTTTTTCCCCTGGAATTATCCAAATAATTGACTCAATTCATCACTTTGCTTTGCTAGCACACCAAATGCCTCTGACTAAATCATCTATGCCTGTTATCTAATCTTTCTTCTTCCACCGTGTTTAACCTCACGTGAAGGTCAATATACCCTGGGCAATGGAAACCCAAGAGCATCCACACACCCTGAGAAGAGCTTCTGTGTTGGGTTCAGAGAACAAACTCTGGATTCAATTCAATCCAGTTTAGTCCAATCCAATCCAATTCCATAAACACCTACTATGTGCAAGGCATTATGCTAGGTACTACAAGAATAAAGACAATAAATAAATAAATAAATCGAAATGGTTTCCTCCCTGAAGGAGATTACATTCTATTTGGAAAATATACTATGCAGAGGTGAGTAGGTAGGAATTATAAGCTCAAAGCAACACAGAGCATTTTCAAGAGGAGATTGAGAAAGTCCTCATGTAGGAAGGTGCGCTTCTAGAATTCCCCATAGGGCCTCTATGAGTCAGATACATCAGCAAAGATGTCTTCTGGAAAAGGGGTACCACTTGAGTACTTGGGCTAAAACATAAGGATGAGACAGTGTGTCGTATATAGAGAAAAGCCAGTGGTTCCATTTGACTAGAATGGAGAATGAATGAAAGGGGAATAATATGAGACAGACTGGAAACGTTGAGTTATAGGATCAATAGCTAGAAGTGTCTTTGGAAACCACCTGGTCCAACTCCTTCATTTTATAGATGAGAAAATGAGTCAGAGAAGCACAGTCATACGGGCAGGCAGGCAGGATTCATATCTTGAAAGGCTTTAAATGCCAGACTAAGGAGTCTATATTTTAATCCTAGAGGTGATAGTGAGCCATTGAAGATTTTGTGTAAGGGGAGTTGACAGTTATATCTTTGTTTTAGTAATATTAGTTTGGTAGCTGTGTGCAGTATGGATTAGGGAGAGGAGAAACTAGAAAAAGAGGTAACAACTAGAAGACTATTTTTAGTCTTTGCTAGAAAGTAACAAGAGCCTGAAATGGAGTAGAGGCTGTGTGAGTGAAGAGACCCCAAATTTCTACTGACAACACTTTGTGAAACTCTTTTATCCAGAACTAGTTGAAACACACTCAGACTTTTTATTCCATTTGTTCTGTAATGGGCTAAAGAACATTCAGACCAATTAGCCTGAGAGAACTATGGCAGAAGGGGAGGGAGAGCAGCGACCCGGGGGCAGTCCATAACCCTTTACTGACACATAGCCTTTTTCCCACCAATGGATAAAATATTTCTATGACAAGGTACCGTGGGAAGAAAATTTTTACTAGATGACATGTATAAATGTCCTTCAAACTATGTATCTAGCAATGGCATTCCCACCCTGGCTTAGTGTCACTCCAGACTGTACCCAATGTCTGTGTGAGGGCCCCAGGCAATGGCAAGCTTATTGTATAGCATGAAACAATGCTGCTATTGTAGGGAGACTCCATAAGACTCAATCAGTATGTCTCCTCAACAGGATTCAAGTTATTTCTAAGCTTCTCTAGAATGGGGATGGAAAGTGATATCACCAGGATGATATAGCTTGTGCCTGATCTTTACAACCAATATTTATGTTACCTAATCCCTATCTGGGCACCCTTGTATCTACTTCTGTATTCCTGTTTCCAAGGGAGAATTTGGAGAGTATCCCAGGGACCTGATTGTTATAAAATCCATCAGAGAATTTTTGTTGAACAATACTTCAGATGAACAAAGCAGGGAGACCAGTGTACCCCAAATGTAACATGGTGATAGGTACCATTTAGGCCTAAACTAGGGAGTCTTGCCAGAAATAAGGAGTATTCTGGATGTACCAAAAAATCTGTTTGAAATACCTTAACTAATCTTCTTTCCCCTCATGCAGATGGAGGTAGGGAGTGGGAGAAAAATAATCAGACTTAACTAGACAAAGAGCAACAGTCAAGAAGAATAAGGACAGGAACTGGACCTACAATTTGATGGGCACAAATAACTCTTAAATAATGAAAGTCCTTCCACCCACATGCAAGTTGACACCTTCCCTGTAAGTTGTCATTCGGCCTTCATTTTCAGAGGACCAGTCACATCATAGGGTGATGTCTTGACTTGTGCTTGAGATGGATTTGAATGAGGCAGAAATGCCCAGAGCCTTACTCTTTCTCCCAGACTGGCAGAACAAAAAGTGAGGACACCTGGTGATGGGGATGCAGTCAGAGTCTTAGAGATGCCTAGACCCCTGAGAGATGAAGTCTCTTTCTGGGAGTCCCAGAGCCGTTATGGATTAGAGACAGGAGCTCCAAATTAATCAATTTTTCAAACACGGTGACTTTGTAACAATCCTCTTTCACATGTCTATTATTCTTTTCAACCTGAAATTTCTCCAGGGTTCACTTGTATACATGTAAAAGGACTTGGGGTTCAATGATCTGGGTTTTTTTGGTTGAGCTATAGGATCCTAATGAATTCACTTGATTTTGCCATTCCTTAGTTTTCTGATCTTATTAACCAAGAAGCAATATTAACATAAAACTCTGGTGCTTGATGCTTTGATAAATGAACCAAACTGGTCTAGGCCTTGCCCTGTAGGCATTTACACAGTAAAATGAGTGTCATGAATGGACAGGCAGGAATTAATATATATGCACACCACATGACAGAATTGTTAATACCAAACTCAAAGCAATAACATCTGTGGGGGAGGGAGCGGGAGGGAGAGGGAGAAATTTATACATTTTTTTAAAAGATGTCCTTCCGATGATATCGTCATCAGTATCTCAGGCTGCCAGGTGTTTGCAGAAATAGGAGAAGACGCTCTTGTTCTAACTCCTTATTGTATCTCACCTCTTGCTATGACCATTACTTGACCACTAGAGGAGTGATAGAGTGCCTTGTATTGTGGTAAACAAACATCAGTCCCACTGTCTGGCACTCCAATGCCATCACAACTTGGCTGCAGCCTTCCCTTCCACCCTTTTATTCATGATTCCCCTTTAGAAAACTCCATGGTTCAACTCAACCAGCCTTCTTACTGTTCTCACACATGATGTTTTATCTCCCATCTCTTGCCTTTGCAGTGATTGTCTGCTTTGCTTTGCCAGTGACTCACTTCCCACCTCTGACTCTTAGACTCCCTTAGTTGACCTAAGCACCATTCCATGCCACTATCTACAAATGTCCTCCACCAAAATTACTCTGTATTTGTTTTGTATTCATTTTTAATTTTCTATATACTTACATGGTCTCCCCACCTACTCCCAGTCTCCACCTCAGTTTTGGCTATTTTACTTTGTCTTTGAATCTCCAGGCCTTAACTAGGTAATTAATTAATGCTTGCATGCTTGATTGCATTTCATATCCTTTGATGGCTAAGGGGAAAAGATTCTGCCAGCAGAGATCCAATGAGAACTGATAAATTAACTTTCTACTTCTAGAACCTAGTCTCCTCCAGGAAGAGATCTGATATAGACAGTCACATAGGAATATTGATGCCCTATGAGAAGTCCTGACAGCAGTAAAGAATCATGATACATATGCCCTCTTCCTGCTTCCACACAGTGGAATCTTTAGGACTTGTTTAAAAACCTGTCTCATAGGAAAATAACCATGGCTGCTGTTGTACCTGATACCATGGACCTTTTCATTAATTCTGAAGCCAAAGGGTTCTGATTCTCACTTCTTCATCAGAAAACGCTTATGAGCCATTCCATTAAAATTCTAACACCTCCTATTTGACATAAATTAAAATGTATTGCACCCTAAAATGTAAAGATATTTATAGAATGCATCATGGGTAACTATATTATTTCACTCAAAAATAATTTATGTGCTTATGTGCTGAAAATTGTGTTACCCTGTGCATACAAAGAAAAACAGACTGTAACCTCAAGGAGATTACATTATTTGAGGGCACACAGGGTTGAGGTGCCTGGGCAATATGTACATATATAAGTAAATACAAACTACATTGAAAGTAAGCAACTGGGAGTGGCAGTCTGGTAGGGTACATATAAGAGGTGGACTTGAGCTAAGTGATGAAAGAAGCTAGGGATTTTACAGGGGTGGGGGTAAGGTATAATGCAGGCATAAGGTATAGCCTGTGCAAAAGTATGGAGTTAGGATATGCACTGCTTTGCACAAGGAAACACAATCAAGGTAGATTAGGTTGGAATGTAGGATCTGAGAAGGAAAGTATTGTGCAATAAACTTAAAGATGAACTGAAGCCAGATCGTGATAGGAAAGGGAGAGGGAGAAAGAGGGAGGGAGAAAGGGGAAGGAGAGAGGGAGGAAAAGAAGGAGAGAGAGAGAGAGGGAAGAGAAGAGAGAGGAGGGGAGGGGAGGGGAGAAATTTCTTAGATACACCCACACATGGAGTTAGGATATATTCTATTAAAGGAGAATGTGGATTGATTGGCCAGTCACATAGGAAGAGAAACAGAAAAGTTCAGTGTCACAAAAACCTAGGAAGGAGAAATTATTAGTTAGTTAAAGGGCAAGTAATCCATGTCAAATGTTACTCAGAAGTCAAGGATAAGGGCTTGTCAAGAACATCTGATTTGGCAGTTAAAAGACTGGTAACTTTGGAAAGTGTAATTTCAGTTAAATGTGATATAGTCAGAAGTGAATGAAAGGAGAAACAGGCAGATAGTGTATACAGGTTTTTCAAGAAATTTAGCCATGAAAGAAAGGAAATAGCTTGAATGGAGAGGTGCCACTAAGGGAACAGTTAGATAAAGGACAGATTGGAAAGTTAGAGAGTAAGGGTTTGATTGCAGGGGCAAGCTGTCAGAGAAGACAGGAGGATATGGAATCAGGAGGGAAAGATTAACTGAAATTGCCAAGGAGAAAGGCCACATCTTCATGAAATGCTGAAGAAAAGAAAAAAGATAATAGGAGAAAAGTGGTTTTGAAACCTACAACAGGGAAAAGACAGGGTTCAAGGTTAATGGTCTCTATTGAAATATTAAGGTATAAAGTAAGGTCTTCTGCTGAGAGGGAATGGGGAGTCACTGGTGTAGTAGGTTAGAAGAGAGAAGAGATTTGGAGTACTCATTGGGGAAGCTGTGTCAGAGTCAGTAAGAGAAGGATAAAAGCATTGCCTTGCTTCACTGAGTGTCCAGTTGAAGTTGGGTAAGACAACACTTGTAGTAGACCCAACAGTAACCAATAGAGTGAAATGTTTCCAAAACCTTTCAGTAGCATATAAGAGCAGTAAAGGTAGAGGCAATCCAGGGTTGGGGTTTGAGAGTGTGATCATTCTGCAAAAGAAAGCTTCATCACCACAGACGAACAAATTGCACTAATTTGACTGATTCAAATGCTTCTGTGAATCCACCATCTTGTCACTGTGGACATTCTATGAATGCAGTATGGCATAATGGATAGGTTGTTGGACTTGGAGTCAAGAGGACCTGGGTTTGAATCCTACCTCAGACACTTAATAATTGTGTGATCCAGGGCAAGTCACTTAACCCTTTGCTGCTTGTTTTCTTATCTGTCAAGTGAAGAGATTGGACTTCACAAAATATGGGAACTTTTCTAGCTCTATACTGATGATAACATCTCATCCTATTAATATGTTCCCATCTTGTGTGATTTCCATCCATATGTCTCCAGATGTATTCTATGTGCTAGAAGCCTTCTTCTAATTCCTTTAATATGTCATAGGAAGGGATTTATCATTGTGACTGCCTGCTATCTTTTATTCTGATGATAATAATTCATCATGTATGCCCCACCCCCATATGTGAGTGTATCCTACCTCCCTCTTCTCTCTTTCCCTCACCTCCATCCCTTCTTTCTCTTATCCTCTTATCATCCCTCTTTTTTTAGCACTTAAACATTAATTAAATCAATGAATGAGATCCCAATGGCCCCTAATAGTGCCAGATAACCAGTATTTGAGCATGAAATATAGCATGGTCTAGTAGGAAGAATATGGAATTTGTAGCTAGAAGCCCTGGGTGCAGATGCTATCCTACTTAATGCTGTGACCTGAGGCAACTTTCTCAGCTTCTCTGGGCTCCAGTTTCCTCATCTATAAAATGTCAGCTTTGGAATAAATGACCTCTGAAGGCCCTTTCACCTCTAACTCTGTGATTCTTATTACGATTCTCAAAGGTTTAAAGATTAATGCTGACTTCGAGTTTCGGTAAGAAGCAGTTAGGCGGCACAATGGATAGATTTGGAATCAGAGAGATCTGAGTTCAAATCCCTCCTTCCAGACACCCACTAACTATAAGACCCTGAGAAAGATACTCAATCTCTCAGCCTTAGTTCTATCACCTGTAACATGAAGATGGAAATAGCATTCATCTCACAGGCTTGTTGTGATAACTAACTAAGAAAGCACTTGGAAAGCATTTTGTAAAGCCTAAAGAGCAACGTCGTCATCATCATCATCGTCATCGTCGTTATCATCGTTATCATCATCATCAACATCAACATTACCATCAACTGGTACATTAGACACTGGGCAGAATGCCGAGTGAGGTCCTTCCCTTCCTTTCTTCTGACCTTCTTTCTGTCTTCCCTCTCTTCTCTCCTCTTCTCTCTTCTTTCTCTCCCCATTTGCTTTTCTGATTACACACACAGACACACACACACACACACACTCACACATTTATGCTACCTTTTTTATGTCATAGACCCCTTTAAGAGTCTAGGGACATCTATGTATCACTAAAATATTTTTAAATGCATAAAATACCTAATATTGCAAAAAAAACTAATTGTATTGAAATATTGAAGGGAAACAAAATGCAAGACTCCAGACTCCAGGTTAAGAATTCCTATGTTAGAGGGTGTCTTGCCTCCCTCCTTGCTTTTGTCTTGCATACAAATCATCATCAGTAATATGCCGTAGCCTGGAATACCTAGCACTCAACTTTTCTCTGCACTTTGGGTCTTCTTGGATTGTGGTTACTCATGATTTACAAGCATGTTATACCACCATTCAATAGCTGGTGATTTTGTGATTGTTTTTGTTTTGTGTTGTTACAGTTAACAAAATTAACTTAGGAGTGACATACTGTACCTCCAAATTAATGGTCTACTGAATTTTGTACTCAATATAAGAATGTGTGTTGGGGAAGAACACCTAGCAACCTATTTTGAGCTGAAGCAAAACCAGAATATCAAAATAATATTTAAACCCAAACTGAACCAAATTACTGTTTCCCATAGTTTGAATTCCTAATGACCAATCCCTATTGTCTTGGCTTGGGAAACCCAGAAGGCACAGAGTATCCCTCAGGGACTATGTCTCTGCCTTCAGTCAAAGAACAATGGTCGGCTTGATTCCAGTCTCTATGTCCAGCCAGTACATCTGCTTTCAACCACCTCCTCTTCCCTCCATGCCCCTTCTAGGTTCAACAGTATCCTTGTGGACCTCCTTGTCAATCCCCACTGTGCTTCCTTTTTCCCTGCTGCCATAAATGCCGCTAGCAGTTGGCACACACATTTCTCATGCTCCCAAGATAGGAATCAAGCTGTGAGATGCCAGCAAGAAGGAGGGAGGGAGAGAGAAAGAAAAAGAAATAGAAGATCCTCTCCTGGGGCAGTGTGAATTTGGCCCTGACTTAGTTAAGGGACCTGAATTTTCAGAGAAGGATTGGCTCAATTATTTCAGGATGACTCTTAAGAACCGGGTATGAGGGAGGTAGGGACACTAAAGTGTAGGTGTGGTCCACCCCCACAATGCTCCGAGGTAAACTGGTGGCTTTATTTCTATATAGGAAAGGCTCAGTGCCAGATGTGGCTGCATGAGTTCATAGCGTGCAGTTCTGGTACTAATACAAAACCATGTACACACGCACATATGCACAGAGACATCAGTGAAATACAGCCACTTCTGAGACAGAAAATAGCAGCCTTATATAACCACTCTGCTGAAATTCAAAGCATTCGCCTGATAGAGAGGAGACAACACCATTTAGTGGGTCACCCAAAATACTTAGGCTTGTTCCAGGATTTTTCTTAGGAAAAAGCTCCCTCAGACTCATTTGAATCCTGATAAGATCACAGCCTTCAGTGTCTTAGCTCAAACCCCCACCCACTGCCTAATGCCACAAGTGGTTGCGGAATGCCTCTCATATCCTGTTTTCGCTGTTTACTTATCATTCTCTCAATCAAAACTGCTGTATGAATGCACCCTGTCTTCTTAAACACAGGTGCTGCTGAGCTAACCGAAAGAAAATTGAACCAGTGAGCTTGGCCAACTCTGCACCTCACCTTCCGTGCCTGTAAAATGGTTACTGTTCTAAATGCTTCTGACTTCCTGAGATAGTTGATATACAGATGAACAAGATGGCAGATGTTATAGCTTTGAGGTCTTTTATCAAAAAGTGTAATCATAGACAAGATCTTGCTATCAAAATCATTGAACTACATAAATAAGACAGGAGGAGCACGAGGCACTTGGAGGGTGCATGTAACTACGTAATATTTTTAGCAGATCTTGTAAAGTAGACATTTGCTGTTGCTAAGGGCAGGGGCTAACTACAGACTATGTTGTAAAGTGTTCTTTATGTAGATTGGTTCTGAAATAAACCAGCCACATGAGGCCAGTCTCCTGGTCACAGAGTTCTCTTTACCAGGGAATAGACACCGGTTCTGAGTGAATGGGCTTCCAAGGATAATCTCAATTGACATTTCCATATTAATTGGTCAGTCTGGTTCCATTGTTTTAATGTGCATGATGTAGCCACAGCCAGGCAGTGAAGAAATCAGCTGGTTTTTTCCACCTAGCATTATGAACTTATGGAGAGCTGAAGAATTTACAGAGTTAGAGAGTAGATCATCTGTAACAGGTAAGACTATACAAAGCACATGATAAATAACACTGATGATGAATGTAAGGGCCTCACTACATCCCTCATCAAATGCTTATCCTGAGATTCTTCTCTTCAGCTGACCCTTGTAAGTACCAAGTGATTTATGTTAAGAAATCTGAGTTCAGTGTGTCATTCAGTGACTGGTCTAAGCAAAAGGTTTTCAATGAGAGGATCAGCCTTTGAACCCTTTCTAGAATTCTGATCAGTAGTAGCAAAAAGCAATTATGACAATTTTTGGGGGGGGGGATGGGGGGAATAAATAGAGAGGCATATGACCAAAAACTAAAGATTGCTCTGGGATTGATTTCTTGGTGTCTGATTGTGATTGGATCTTCAAAATCCATTGTTAAAATTAGCTTCTGTGATAAGCCTTGCCTGATTACACTCAGCTACTCATATGACTCCTTAAATTCCTAACAGAGACAGAAAAGAGATGTTAGCCAGCAGCGATTTCATATTAGAGGCATCCTTGCAACCAAGGAATGAGGATAGCTCTTGAAAAGGTGGGAGAAAGAGAAGGGTACTGGTATATATGATGGGGGAATGGGAAGAGGTACAGAAGTGGGAACCTTAGCAACAGCCAGAGGGACAAAGGGAAATCTCTGTATAGCACACAGTCATTTCCCTCTTCAGGAACACAGGGTAAGGGCAACACCCCCTATAAAGAGTATTGACATATTCTCCATGCATGTAGAAATGCAGAAAAAGCAGGAGCCAAAAAACAGGAGGCCTGACAACAACTGGCCAACCAGCAGGGCACACCTGTTCCTAATCACTCCCCAGCATATTCATTAGGAACTGGGTTATTTAAGGCATCAGAAGAACAGCACTGTTACTGACCATCTCTAGGCCAACATTTTCAGTTCTGGAGCAGCCAAAAGGATGGGATGGTACCATACAAGCAGACTGTATATCAGGGTATCGGGACAGAGGGATGCCCCTTCTGGCAGTGGTTTTGAAGGACCAGCTTCCTTTGTGCATGTTTGTGACTCCCTAGAATTTCCTTCTGCAGGGTTTGAAGCCCCAAAACTCTGCTTTGCCTATTTGTATTGTGAGGAACAAGAGACCCAGCTATGAGAACTTCTTCTGTCTTAGAGTCAGGAAGACCTGAGTTCAAATTCAATCTCAGAACCTTACTAACTGTGTGATCCAAGGCAAGTCACTTAACTTCTGTTTGCCATCTGTAAAATGGAGTAACAATACCCCTAACTCCCAGGATTGTGTGAGGATCAAATGAGATAATAATTGTTAAGTGCTTAGCACAGCGCTGGGCATGTAGTGACTGCTATATAAATGTTAGCTATAACATTATTATATTACAATATTATATAATAATTGTTATAATATATAATAAATATATTATATAATTATTATATTATATATTACTATATAATGAATGTATTTTACAGTAATATTTGTATTATATAATTAACATGTTATATTATTATATAATATGCCCTATGTTATCATATAATAATTATTATCCATTATTTGACTTGAAAAGGCTACACGTCAAGACTAAAGTGGAGGGAAAATGGTTGCATGACCTTTTGCTGGCAGATGATTACACCCTCAGTGAAGCCTCTGAGGCTGAGATCCACAAAGTATGGGTCAATTCTTTGCTGTCTGTGCTAATTTTGACCTAACAATTAACACCAAGAAAACAGAGGTTCTCTACTAGCCAGGACCACACCATCTATACATGGAACCCTTGGTTATAGCAAATGAAGAAATTTTGAATGCTATGGACAAATTCACTTACCTTGGCAGTATACTTTCCTGGGATGTACATATAGATGATGAGGTTGATGCACTCATTATCAGAGCTAGCTTAGTATTTGAGAGGCTCCAAAGTAAAGTGTGGGAGAGAAGAGATATTACACTGACTACCAAACTGAAGGTCTGCAGAGCCATTGTGCTGACTTCATTGTTTTATGCCTATGAAACCTGGAAAGACTACCAGCACCATTCCAGGAAACTGAATCACTTCCATTAGAATTGCTTCAGGAAGATTCTGAAGATCACCTGGCAAGACAAGGTGTTGAACAATGAGATTCTTTCTCTAGCTGAACTGCCAAGCATTCAAACTCTACTGCAGAGAGTACAACTCCAGTGGACTGTCCATGTTGTTTGATTGCCAAAAGTATGTTTGCCCAAAAGACTATTTTATAGGAAACTCACATGAGGCAAGTGCTCACACGGAGGTCATTAGGCGATGCAAAGACACTCTCAAAGTCTCTTTGAAGAACTTTGGAATAATTTGTGAGACACAGGACCCAGCATGGCATGCCACCATTAAAGAAGACACTGTGCTCTATAAGCAAAGCAGAACTGCAGTAGCTCAAAAGAAACATGAGATGCGTAAATTTAGAGACATCTCCAATCCAAATATTCACATGGACTATTCACGAGCAACCTGGGCCATAGCTTTCTTAAACTCGTATTGGTCTGATCAGCCAGTCAGACACACTGCATCCTGACCCTAACACAGTGATATCATTTTGGCACTCTTCAAGAACAAAGTACAACAAGCACTGTCCATTCTCATCATCATCATTATTATTGTTGTTTCCATGGGTTAAAGTAATCCCAGGTAGGATCTAGCCTCAAATCACAAGAAGAACCAAACAACGTGAAATGAACCTGAAATCTGCTAACTAGTTTGTACTCTTAAATGAACGACTGAGACTTTCTCAGCTATCACCTTTCAAGGTAGCAACACACATTACATTTAATTTAATGAGCTATATTTTTTCTGGTTTGTTTTTTTATGTTGACTGAATATTTGCTAGCTTCGCTAAGTACACATCTATGACTGCAACTACATATAAAATCCCTGACACAATGCTCAAAGTTTCTATTTCTTTTTTTTTAAATCTACTTATAGTATTTAATAGATATATGTGCATTTCTACTGAATATGCAGATAGATTACACAATAATTGCTGATTTCATTTATCTTTAAATTTAGTTGACACATTTACATATTCCAAAACATTTCCAATTTCTTTCAACTTCCCAAGATACGCATGTACCATGTCAGTCCTTTGCTCAAAAACCCTCAGTGGCTCCCCATTGCCTATAAGACAAACTAGAAACTTCTTGATCTGGCACTCTAGCTCCTTCATTATCTGTTCCAAACTATCTTTTGAGTCTTGCTTCACTTTATTTTTACATACTCTATGTTCCAGCCAAATTGAACCACTAACTTTTGTTTGATTTACTTGATCTTTTCCTCTCTTTGCTCTGTGTTTGAGTTGGTAATCCCTAGATTCTGAAGGCTCTCCTCATCTCTGGATATTGAAATCCTTTTTTTTTCTTTTAGGTCCAGCTTGGATGCTACCTGAACCAAGAAGATTTCCTTAATTCATTTCCTTTACCTCATCTAGAATTAAGGTCTCCATTCTTGAAACATTTCTCTCCAGTGTCAAAATTCTCTTGTGGACTAGAATTACCTTTCTTCAAAAAACATACAACTTATAACTCTCACCCACATCATCACAATTCAAATTTAACATATATTTATTACTCACCTACTATGTGCCAAGAACTGGGTTGAGTTCTTTGGTAGAAAAAGATGAAAAACAACCCAAAGTTATATTTTCTACAGTGTAAAATCAGTTTGAAAGAATGCATCATATGCTCACATAGAATAAAATAAATTAAAATGAGATAAGGGCAAAAGAAACAGAGATTCATTCATTCAGATCATGTTCAGTTGGAAGAGTCAGAAAAGGCTTAGTGAAGGAATGCACAGAACCTGAGCAAGATCTGAGAGAGGATGAAGGATTTCAATAAGTAGAACTGGAAAGAGAAAAAAAAAATCACAAGAATAAATTATAATATTTTGATATCTCAGAAGAGCTAACCCAGTTTACCTGAAACTAGAGTATCTGAAGGGGAATAAAATTAAATATGTTTGGAGAAGAAGCTTGCAGACAACCTTTGGAAGATCTTCCACACACAGAGAAAATTTTGATTTTTTTTCATTTTATCCTATGTGCAAAGGGAAAGAAGTAGTATTGAAGGTAGTAAGTAGCATGGTTAGACCTTTAAATTACAGAGTTCTTAATCTAGAGTCAGTGATCTTATTTTTTTTTTGCATTTTAATAAATATATTTAATTTTACCTAATTCATTTTGTAATCTTGTGGCACAGTAGATAAAGAGAAAATTTTGATTTTTTTTCATTTTATCCTATGTGCAAAGGGAAAGAAGTAGTATTGAAGGTAGTAAGTAGCATGGTTAGACCTTTAAATTACAGAGTTCTTAATCTAGGGTCAGTGATCTTATTTTTTTTTTGCATTTTAATAAATATATTTAATTTTACCTAATTCATTTTGTAATCTTGTGGCACAGTAGATAAAGTGCTAGGCCTGAAATCAAGAAGAATAATCTTCACGAATGCAAATCTGGCCTCAGACACTTACTAGTTGTGTGATCCGAGGCAAGTGACTCAACCCTGTCTGCCTCAACTTCTTCATCAGTAAGAGGAATTAGAGAAAGAAATGGCAAACCACTGCAGGATCTTTACCAATAAAACCCCAAATGGGGTCATGAAGAGTCAGCTGAAAAACAACTGAAAAAAAAAATTCTGAGGCAGGGTCCATAAGTTTCAGCAGATAGCCAAAGGGGTCTATTACACCAAAAAGATTAAGAACTATTGCACAGGAAAACATTATGTTTACAGAAATGTTTTACATGATTGACCAATATCAGATTGCTTACCATCTCAAAGGGGGGGTGGGCAGAGAAGATTGGAGGGATAGAATTTGAAACTCAAAACTTTTTTTAAAATGTTAAAAATTGTTTTAACATATAATTGGAGGAAATGAAATATTATAAAGAAAGACATTCTGGAAGTTAAATGGAATGATATTATATATAATAATTAACACCTAATAAAATCAGTCTTCATATTAAAAAAAAAAAAGGAAAGGAGATTATGTTGGTGTATCAGCAAGGACCCTGACATACACAGGAGGGTCTGCTGTACAGATTCTTAGATGTGTTTTTCTAAAAGGAAAGCAACTTTTGAGGGGGGTCAACAATCACTTTATTCAAGCATATGTACCATTTTACTTAATTCAGGAGAAAAAGTTAGCACCCTAAACTTCAAAGAAAATACAAACAGAGAAATAAAGATCAGCCAACAGACAGGGCTTCCAACTGTCTGAGTATAAGCAATATATACAGCATGGATCAACAGACACATCCAACTGTCTGACCATGAATACATAGTTACCAGAGAGAGAAGCACCAACATCTGGGTTTTCAAAGTCAAGGGGTTCCTTAGTGGATGCCCAGAATCTCATCTGGCCAAACAAACACTTCCAATGAGTAAGCCCCAAAGTAAAACCTCACCTCAGAGTATTTATACACTTTTCAGAGTCAGAGGGCATCACAACCCTAGAGAAGCAGTGCATTAGAAATTAACAAAAGGTGGGGGTCTCCCCCAATCCAGCTTCTTTTAACAGGGCAGGCCCATCAATGGGTAGGGAAGATCTTTAACTCTCTAATTAGCATTACAGTTGGCAACTCTGTGAAGGACGGATTGGAGAAGGAACAGACTTGAGAAAGGGAAAAAAATTAGGAACCTACTAAAATATTCCAGGCTACACATAAGGAAGGCCTGAATGAGGGGCACTGGTAGGGAAAGGAAGAGGGGAGATGGTGGCAGTGTGTTTTAGAGAGACAGTAATATATGTGGAAGGCTGCCAATCAACATGTGGTTGTGGAGGATAAGACAGAGCTAACCATACAAGATTACCGGGTTAAGTGATTGGGAGGATGGTAGTATGATCTATAGTATAAAGGAGGCTAGAATGAAGGGAAGATTTTGATGAGGTTATCGCTTTAATTTTGATGATGTTGAGTTAAAGAAGTCAATAAGATGCACATGTAATATCCAGAAGATATTTGAAAATTCTGAACTAGAATTCAATGGAGAGATTAAGTTTGGACGTACAGATTTAGGAGTCATCTGCAAAGAGGTGATAACTGAAGTCATGGAAGGAGTTAAGAACATGAAAAGAGTGAATGTAAAAGGAGAAGAGAAGTAATTGAGGACAGAGCTTCAGAAGACCAGCAGATGAAGAAGACCAAATAGGGGAAGTCTGACACATAGAAGTAAATCCAGGAGAGAGAATGTCATGGAAGCCAGTATATGAGGGAATGACAAGGATGAGGGAGATAAATAAACCAGCATGCTGACACCCAGATTAAAAACACTGGTATGGTCAGAAGTCAGAATGCAAGGGTTCATAGCATCAAAGAAGAAGGGCAGTAAAAGCAGTAAGTGTAGATAACTCCTCAAAATTGAACAGTGAAGGGAAGAGACATAAGGTGAGAACTTGAGGGGACAGACTTTTTGAGGAGAAGGGAAACAAGGGGGGAAGGAGTAGAACAGAGGGGGAAAAGGAAGGTTGTGTGAAAACATCAATTTGAAATTATGGAGGAAGAAATGCTCTCAAAAGGTTGCCTGAATCTTCCTGTTAAAGTAGAAAGTCAGGGTATCTACTGAGGGAGTGGAAGGGGGAGATTAAAGATATGGGTTTAAAGAGAAAGATGAGACCTTACAACACAATGTGAAAGAATGTGATAGGATGTGAAATAGGGATTAATATGATTGTCATGCAAGATTAGATTAGATAATGAATTTGACCTCTTCCTCTCACACCTATCCTTCACCCTCTCTTCCAGGACTTTACCTCTTGCTAAAGGCCCTTTGATGTGAACTCCCACTTCTCTTCCTCTTCTCAAAACCAATGACGTCCCCTCTCTCCCACCCTCCCTTCCTCTCTCCCAGACTCTGACAATGAAGAAGCCATTTTGCTTGCCAAGGCCAGCCTCTCTATTCATGTGCACTTGATACCAGACCCTCCCATCTTCTCCAAAATGCATTAACTCTCCCCCTCTTCCTCACCTCCGGAATTTCCAGGTTCTCCTCCTATCTGTCTGATTACTTCTCCACTTCCTTTGTTGGCTTATCATCTATATTATAGCCTTTAACTGTAAGCATATCCCAAGGTTCCATTCTAGGATTCCTTCTTTTTCTCTATATATACTCTCAGCAGCTAGATGGCCAGCAGATAGACTCCTGGGCCTGAAGTCAGGAATAACTCAATTGAAATCTAGCTTCAGTGTGACCCTGAGCAAGTCATATAACCTCCATCTCAGTTTCCTCAACTATAAAATGGGAAACCTACCTTGCAGAGTTATTGTAAGGATTGAATGAGGTAATAATTATAAAGCATTCAGCACATTGCCTTAACATAGAGTAGGTGCTTAATAAATGCTTCTTTCCTTTTTTCTTGGTCATTCCATCAATTTCCTATGGGTTTAATTATCATTGCTATTTCAGAATACTCATAAGTCTATAGAGTCCCCCAAAGGTCTTAGTGCAGATTTAAATTTTAACAACTTAAAACTATTAAAATTTTAAATTTAATAACTTAAAATTATTAAATCTTAAAACTGACTAGGATTTTGAGGCTACCCTATGTATCTAATCCAGTCTCTCCCCTGAGTTTCAGTTGTATCTCACCAACTGCCTATCAGATATTTAAAATTGGACATCTCAGAGATATAGCATACTCATGTTCAAAATGGAATTCATTATTTTCCCCTTGAATCCTCCCCTCTACCAAGCTTTGTCATCTCTGCTAAAGATATCACCATTTCCCAAGATCCCAGGTTCTTAATCCCAGAGCTATCTTCAACTCCTTACTCTCTCTCATGTTGCATATTCAATCAGTTGTCACATCTCATTGCTTAGACCTCCCCACCATCTCTGAAATCCCCATTCTTCTCTCCATCCATACAGCTACTATCACATTAATGGGAATTTTGAAGTAAAAAATAACCAAACCAAACCATTGTTGATGCTTGGAATGGTGAAGAAGTCCAAAAATCAGATGTTAACATTATTAAGGAAAGTTGAGGGTGACCTGGAATTTAATTTATGACCAGGACAAACATTGAATCATAGTGATATAATTAGAAGATGCAAAACACTTGACAAATTTGTTATTCAGCAAAACTAAGCATTTTCCTTTATAATAAACAATAATTTTAATAGCTTCCTATCAAAAATAAATCAATTCTGGACTGGGCTTCTGCAAACCAACATGCAGCAGACTCTTACGAAAGTAAATAAGACTTTATAGCTAAGGAGTAAATAAATAGTGATTTGTGGTGTTTTATGTTCTTTAAGAACAGGAAAACCTTATCACCTTGAAGTTACACAGAGAAGAAAAAATGGTTGAAAATTGAAGGGGGAAATCCATAGAAGCAGAATGGACAGAAATAGATTACCTTCAGGAGAAGGGAAAGGAAGGGAGAAGGAAATAATTATTTCTTGAATTTGGGTTTCACAGATGAAGAAGAAAGGTAACAAAGAGGTGAAGGAATAAGGCAGGGAGGAAAAGGGAGAAGAAAGGGGAGAGAGGGGAAGAGAGAGAGAGAGAGAGAGAGAGAGAGAGAGAGAGAGAGAGAGATTACACTTGGAAAATTTTTAAAAGATGATATCAGTAACTGTAGATTCCTAGGTAGGTGAGGGTGTACATTCAATGTGTGTATACATGTGCACCATCTAGAATTGGATTGATATCAGCAAAACAAGCTGTACTACAGCTTGTGCTAATATAAATGAGCAACATAACAGCATGTAATGGAGGAAAAAACAAACTTAATGATTATAACCTTGAATGTAAAGTTGGAATTGTACTGGAAATGCAAAGATGATTCAACCTTGCAAAACCAATTAGTACAATAAATCATAATAAACACTAAAAGTATATGATTTTATTAATAGCCTAAAAACATTTGATAATTTTACATTTAAATAAAAACGCTACAAAGGAATGAAAATATCTCTACCTAAACCAAAAAAGCTCCTATGCAAAATCAAGAGCTAGCGTTATTTGTAAAAGAGTAACACTGGAAGATTTCCCGTAAGTTCAGGGTTAAGAAGAGATGCCCATTGTTGTCATGAAATCTGACATAGTATTAGAAATACTAGCTGTTCCAATAAGACAAGAAAAGTAAATTAATGGCATCAGCACAGAGGAAGCAAAAATACCAATGATTTCCTTAAAAATAAATCAACAACAACAAAATAAGATAGTGTCAGCAAGGTAGCAGGATATAAAATAAATCTGCTAATTCTTTTATTGGACTCAACCTGCAATTTCATTGACATCAGAAATTCCTGCTGTGTGTGCTCCTTGTAATAATGCAGATTGGCATCTGCTGTCTTAGAAATCTTAGAAAGTTTCCTTGATACTGAAAGGTTAAATAACTTGTTCAGAATCTATGTACCCAGCAAGTATGTGTCAGAGGAAAATGTGAACCCAGATCTTTACTCCAAAGTTAAAATCTATGATTTCACACGCTCTCACTTCTCTCCCTCTCCCTTTCCATCTCTCTCTCTCTCTCCCTCCTTCCCTCCCTCCCTCTCTGTCTCTCTGTCTCTGTCTCTGTCTCTCTGTCTCTCTGTCTCTGTCTCTCTGTCTCTGTCTCTCTGTCTCTGTCTCTCTCTCTCTGTCTCTCTGTCTCTGTCTCTCTCTCTCTGTCTCTGTCTCTCTGTCTCTCTGTGTCTCTGTCTCTGTCTCTGTCTCTCTCTCTCTCTCTCCCTCTCTCTGAGTTGCCTTGTTCCCAGTAAGAACTTCACACAGCTAGTCTGAGACAGAATTTGAACACATAAAGATGAATCTTCCTGATTCCAAGTCCAGTGCTCTAACCACTAGCTGTCCTATTGTCCTACATGTACTTTCTCTGCTTTCTATTTTGTTATTTGGACAAATGGGTTTCTTTGCTATTTACTGTATGTCTTCCTTATAGAACTAGTATTTGGTGGGAAAAGTCAAACCTAGGATGTAATGCTTGGGGTCCAGCTTCACTCTTTAATCAAGTAGTGATCAGAAGTTAGATTTGATTTGAAAATTACATCCCCTAGACTAGACTAACATTATTTAAGGGAGAAGATAGGTATAATTCTAGCCTGGTACCCTCATGTCTGAGGAAAGCAAGTGGTGAGTCTCTCTTTCCAACTTCTCATTTCCCTCTTGACAGGAATAAAGTTTTCCTTAAAGAAGAAAGGGGGTGAAAGAGAAGAGTCTAGACATATCTATTCTCTCTCCCTTCGAGGCACACAGACACCCCTGTACTGGATGTAGGGGTCAACCCAACATAAAATATTTTTTTTTCTAAAAGTGAAAGCAATGCCTCTAGAATAAGATGAAAAAAAATGCAAACTGGGAAAAATCTTTAAAATCTCAGATGAAATTTTGATTCCAAAACCCAATAGAAAAATAGATACAAATCAGTAAGATTTAAAATCCATTCTATAATTGATAAGTAGCCAAAGAATGTAGTTTCAAGAAGAAAAAAATGAGATATCAACAAATATCTGAAAAAGTATTCACAATTGCTAACAACCAGAAAAATGCAAATTTTTGAACTCTGATATATTGGCTTACTCCAATAAAATGTGCAAATATCATAAAAGATGGAAGCATTCAGTGCTGGAGGGACTGTGGGAAAGCAGGCATCCTAATTCAATATTTTATGCAGCTTTGAATTGCTCTATTTTGAAAAACAACATATAATTATATAGGAAAAATCAAAAAATTGTCCTTATCCTTTGATGTAGTGATCTCGGTAATAAGGGGTTATTGACAGGAAGAAAAGATATATCTATACAAAATATTCACAACAGCATCATTTAGAATTAAAATAAAAGCTGAAATCAAACTCTAGACCCAATGACTAGGGAATGGTTACATGAGACATGATATGAATGGAATACTATATTATTATGTGACAAATATGACTGTAATTCATATTTTGAAGCCTTTCCTTAACCCTTGGGGCATCCATAGACATGTCAAGACTATTTCTAGTCCACTTTTGAAACGTGTTAGGGGGAGGGGGTTTGGGGAAAAGAGAAGTCCTACTTTCAGTCATGAGCAGGGGTTTGTAGTATGTTGTGATAAAAGAGCTGATAACCCAGGGGCCCTTGAAAAAGAGGAGACAGCTACTAGTTGAGATATTTTGGTTATGGCTCACCAAGTGACAAGATGTCATTCCACAGGGGTGAGTAAGTACAGAATCATCTATCCCATTATAATTGTGATCCCACCCATGTGGCAGCTAGAGCTAGAGGTGGTAATGGGAGAAGTGGCCTGGGTTAGTCAATCAATCCACTTAATCAGACACGCTAATGAAAGATCCTTCACTTCTTAGAACTTTCTTTGTGTTTATTCTTTCTTTACCTTAATAAACTATTGTGGATATATCCAGGACTGATAGTGACCTTGTGGGTTAAGAAAGTTCAGAAGTCTATGGCACATAAGTAGCAGAGATGTATTCTGGAGCACTGGTAGCAGATACTGGGGGAAGTTTCTACAGATGAGATTTTATGACCACTGAAATGAAAGGGACCAAATCCAGTCCATTTTACCAGCAGCTAAGTGCCAAGAGTGATAGGACAGAGTGCATGACTCATAGTACGCCTTCTCAAACTTCCATGAAGCATACTGGAAGCTAGAAAGAAATATATGTTCATATTTTTTTGTGAGATATCAAGGACAAAACCCAAACATTATCCAGCACCTTGCTACATTAAGAAATTGGAGAAATATAGGTATATGAAGTGATAAAGAATGAAGAAAGCAGAATATATACAGATTGACCACAACTAATGCCTATGAAAGATTGTCCTGGTTAGCACAATGGGCAATATCACTACTACCTTGTTAAAGTACAGAGCCTCCCTTTCTTTTAACAATGGTAGATTTATTGTTGTTCAGTCATTTCAGTCATGTCCACCTTTTTTTGACCCCATTTGGGTTTTTCTTGGCAAAGTTACTGGAGTGGTTTGCCATTTCCTTCTCTAGCTCATTTTACAGATGAGAAAAGTAAGGCAGAGTTAAGTGACTTGCCCAGGGTCACACAGCTAGTAAATATCTGAGACCAGATTTGAGGTATTCAGGAGGACTACCATCTCTGATCTGACGGCTTACTAAGTCCTTTTCAGGGCTGGTCATCCATGTTTGACGTCTGCCTTACCCAACTCTTACCTGTGAATTCAAGAAGCAATAACGTGAGTAGTCTGGACTCCCATAAACCATCAAAGCAGATAGACTGCATTAGGTTGAGGGTAACTAACCCATCTCAAACCCATTTGTGAGTTAGGGGAATGTCTATTCCATGAAGATTTTCCCCAGCAGAATGGGCAGATGAAAACAGTTTGTTCCAATGGCCTTGAAAGCAACTGAAATAAGTGCTGTGGATCATTTAGACTTTGCTCAGACATCAGAGATGCCAAGGTCATTTATGGCATCATGAGCCCTCACCAACCATTTTGACTTTTGTCCAGCATTGAACTTCAAAGACTCAGAAAGGGAGAGTGAGGCTGATGACTTTGTACAACTCTGCTTCACTTAAATCCAAGTTACACAAGAGTCAAGTTATCGCCCAGTGTTGTCATTGGTTCTTTTTAAATGTGAAGGACAAACATGTCTGAGGCCAGATTTGAACTCAGGATGATGAGACTTCCTGACTCCAGGTCCATCATTCTATCCATTGTGCCATACTATCAATTACTCCTCCATGTTGTTTTGCTCAACTACTGAGTGTGACCGTACTTTTGATTATGTGTTTGTTAATAGCAGCCTACTGTATTAAAAACAAAATTTGTCAATAAAAAAAGGCTTTTTCAAACTGGATTTGGAGTAATACACAGTAGACTTGGGTTCAGATACCAGCTTTGTCATTTCATGTCTTTGGGTAAATAATTTAACCTCTTTGGGTCTTTGTTTTCTCATCTGTAAAATTAGGAGATTTGAAAAAAGCACCAAGTTCCTTTTCAATTCTAACTCTATAATCCTATGGCTAGGACAGGAGGTGATTGGGAACCACAAGGATTAAGGGAATAGAAGTCTGAATTTTCTAGCTTTAGGGCAGGGGCAGTGTGAAACAGGCAAACATTTATAGAAGAAAATATTCCAAAGTGAGCAACTGATAAGATGAAACCTTCAGGAATTCCATCTTGCAAGTGGTTTCCTACAGACCTAATTGTCGATAGAAAAAAACAAAAACAAAACAGCAACACTGTGACAAAAAGACAATGAGTTGAAAGACCGCCTTCCCCAATCCCATCATAACAGGGTTTGGCAATTATCTAAGAAATAATGCAGAGCATT
The DNA here is from genome assembly GCF_028372415.1 of Notamacropus eugenii. Lineage (NCBI taxonomy): Eukaryota > Metazoa > Chordata > Mammalia > Diprotodontia > Macropodidae > Notamacropus > Notamacropus eugenii. The sequence continues at coordinate 283,804,703 of NC_092876.1, read as the reverse complement.
ATTTTTTTAACCTGTTCTCTACAGAAATCCCAAGGGTGTTTGACTTCTAATCTATCTGAAGAGGTAGGACTAGAGAATTGTAGGAAGCTCATACAGTGGGTCTGAAAAGGATTCACAGGGCTAGGGGAAAACTAGATGGGTAGAGAATAGTCATTGAACTTCTAGACTAGTAGGAAATAGATAGGCAGAATGAAAAGTCACTGCATTTGATGCTTGAGAAAAAAAAGACAGCACACGATAGATTCCTCTTGACCCAACCATGTGGTAAAATGGATAGAATTCTGGAACTGGAGCTAGGAAAAAAGAGAATAACAACTAGTAAATATCACTTTAAGTTTTGCAAAGCACTTTGCAGATACTGTCTTATTTGGTCTCCACAATAATGCTGGGAAGTAGGTGCCATTACCTCCTTTTTACAGGTCAGGAAACTGAGGCAGACAGTAGCTAAGTGACTTGTCCAGAGCTAGAAGTTAACAATAACAATAGTACTGCTAAGATTAATAGCATTTATATAGCACTACCTACTATGTACTAAGCATTTTACAGAGATCTCATTTGATCCTCAGGACAACCCTGAGAGTAGGTGGGTAAGGTAGTAGGTAGGTGCTATTTTCATCCCCCATTTTACAGATGATGAGACTGAGGCAAACAGAAGTTCAGTGGCTTCCTCAGGGTCACACAGCTAGCAAATGTCTGAGGCTAAATTTGAACTCGGGTGAGAAAAGTAGGGCTCTGAGAGGTGAGGTTGACCTAGGATCACTCAACTAATACATTTTAAGCAAAAGTCTTGTAAGAATGTTTGTCTATATATGTGTGTGTGCCTGTGTATGTATATATGTAAATACATATGTATATGTATATATACACATGTATTATGTATATGTGCTGTGTAAATGTGTGTACAGAATAGGGGCTAATTTTTTTGTGTGCCATGAACCCCTTTGACAATTCGGTGAAACTTATGGATCCCTTCTGAGAACTGCTTTTAAATATATGAAATAAAAGATGCAAGATTGCAATTACATTGGAATACAAGTATTTCATCAACCCCAGAAAAGCAAATAACTCTAGTTTCAGAACAAAATAGAAAAGGGATTGTGTGTGTTTGTGCACATGTGTGTTTATGCATGTGTATTTGTATCTGGGGGGGGTGCATAAGGAGAAGAAAGAGTTGTTTTGTTTGGTTGACGTGTGTGTGTGTGTGTGTGTGTGTGTGTGTGTGTGTGTGATGGGCAAACCCCAAGAAGTGAGTATTATATTCCCGGACAGGTCCCAAAGCAGGGAGAAAGAAGCTGGGTTGCACGAATGACACTGGAACTCTGAATTCAGGTTCTCAATGTGAGGCAAATTCTTGCCAAGTAAGCACCTCCTGTCTTGACACGTGATCCCTTGCCTCAGTTGAGATGATGTACCCTCCCTCCTATGGAGGAGGACAAACCAGTGACCCCCAACCAATAACAGGAGTGGCCCAAAGCAATCTTAATGTTATCAGGTAATTCATTCCACCCCTGGAATGACCTCCCCTCCCCTGCCTCTCACTTAAAAGTGCCCCTCTTGTTATCAGTCCTTGGGATATGCTCATGCCGCCAAAGTGGACACCCCTTCAGGCACTTAAGGGATTGGAGAAGTGTACAGTTACAGTTACAGTCAGTTTCTATTCCAGGCATTTGTAACTGTGTCATTCAACCAATGTTTGAAGGAAGAAAAAAAGGGGAGGGGGAGAGAGAAGAAAAGAAACCACCTAGCACACTTTCCTTTTTATGAAAACTAGAGAAAGATCCTTCTTCCCAAACCCCAACCTCGTGCAATTTATGCAATCTTAATGTCCACCACCCCGCTTAGCGATTTTCTTTATTGCTTTAGATTTTTTTTGACCCCCTCCCGTGAATGGAGAATTTTCTCTAGACTAGTTATAATAGCAAGTAGAGTGCCAGGACCCCTAATTTATGTGTTAATGTGGCATATTGGAAGCATGATGTTAAAATGATGAATATCACCTGGGAAGAAGATTGAACTAGAGCGAAGACCTGGCAGGTTGCCTTGTGGAAATAGCTTTCAACTTTATCAAACCATGGGATAACATGTCAGATTAGATTACCTACAATTAATTATTAATGCAGGCTGGGTCTTATTTTGAAAAAGAGCAAAACATGCACTTCCAACATATTCCCTCCTGTGGAAAAATTTGTTGCGTCCCTCAGACTGAACTGTAAAGACCTTTAAAAAATACCTTAAGACTTGCATTTATCCAGATTTAGCATCATCTGAGACAGGAAAGCTTTCTCAAGCCTTCTTGCCGCGGACAAAACAGAGATGTGTTTTTGCTTAATTAAAATTCTCTTTTGGCAACAGATGTCCTTGCAAAAATAGCTCTGAGAGCGGTGAAGCATTTTTATGGGCTAGAGTTCAGAAATGATGAGCTGCAGTCCGCCTTCCTCACTCCGAGAGCAACACAAGAGACCAGGTGGTTTGTCACATTTTGAAAAGTGAACAAATGTATTTATTCACTCTGAACAATTTGCAACCTACTGGGAGAACAGGAGCCCTAGCACAGCTCCTGGCTTCCAGGAGGTTGCCCTGTCAGAGAGGGGGAAGTTTAATTGGTTTCTCACAATCTCTCCCTCTAAAACAATTATCACCCAAGGGTAGGTCCAAGTGGGGTGTGTCGCCATGTCCTTGCACAGCATATGGTGGTTTGGAGCAGGGCCCCTCTGTCCAGGCACTAAAACTCATGGGATCCTGGGATACAGGCTTGCCACTCACCAAACTCTGCTTGCTTTCCTTTCTTCCATATCTGATCTGTCTGAAGGATTAGCAAGTAGTGGGAGGAAGCTCATCAGCTTTAACACCTATCTAACTCAAGTAGAAATGTTTAAAAAATGTATTTCTTAATAATCCTGTGAACCACTGGGAGGCAGCTAGTTCTGTGTTCATCTGTCTGAGTGGCAGGTGAGAAGTCAGATAAATTAGCACAAATATTCTGGCCTAGTGCCTGGTGGGATGGTGGTGGGAGGGGAGGAATTAAGGCAAACCCGAAGGAATTTCACTCTTCAGGATTAAGAATTTTAATAAAAGTGGAAAATATTATTAATTTCCTCACTTACAGTCGTTTGAGAGTCATGACTAAATAACTCCAGTAAAATTTTGTGGATAAAATTTCCAGATCTTTTTAAGCCTACTTATAGTCTGTATTTTACAGAATAATTGCCCTTGTGTGTTTTTAGCATTGACTAGAAAGTACAGAGGTCAAAAATCTAATATATTGTAATATCACATTTATCTAACGTCATCGATGAATCTCTCTACCTGATTTTCCCAGATGACTGAGGCTTACTTTAGCAAAAATCCAACAGTTCACAAATGCATTTTCACATAAACCTGTCTTATAAACTATAACTCCCTGCCTTATCAAACAGCATATCATACTCCATTTCTAGGGCATATGTTAGAGAGATGTGCAAATATGGTAAAATATAAATGCCTTAAGGATATTGTGGACAGTTTTTAGTGTTGTATCTCCAGTACCCAGCAGAGTGTTTTGCACACAGTGGGAGATAATGTGCTGGGAACTGAATTTAATATTTGTTAATAAAATAAAATGTTTCAGAGATGTTTCTTCAATACTACCCCTTTTCAGACCTCCTTGAAACTGTTTTAGTCTCAAATAAGAACAACTTTGTCTTTAATAAATGCCTTTAATCTTCAATGAACTTACCTTTTCTCAATAATCGTATACCTCAAGATCACTTATTGGCAGTAATACCCCTAATAATAAAGGAGAGAGGCTAGACTACAGCATCAGGAGAGGAAGAGGAAATATTTTGAACTTATAATAGTTTACAAAGATGCACATCAAAATATGTGAAATCATGAATCTTAAATCCTTAAGTCCAGAAAGTTTCTTCCTATAGTAGAAAGAGAACTGGTCTGGAAGTCAAATGAATTGGATTCTAATCCCAGGCAAAACATCTGTTGTCTCCATATCTCTTGGTAAATCAGTTATCTTTGTGCCTCAGTTTCCATATCAATAAAATCATGACAGTACTCAAAATATCTACCTCATTTTGTGGAGTGGGAGGCATTTCATAAATTTTCAATTTTTATAAAAAGAGGTCTATAGATTACTTTGATAGCTAGGATTAGGAAGAGCTTTCTTATCCAAGCAAGGGACAGAAGAGACTAAAAAGGATAAAAACAGATAGTCACTGTTATGTTAAATTAAAAAAAAAAACAACAGCCCTTCCTTGAACAAAATCAACACAGTCAAGATAAGAAAGAAAGCTATCAAGGAGGATGGGGAGTGGGGATGGAAATCAGTATCTCTGATAAAGGTCTGATTTCTGAAATACATAAGGAACTAGCACATAGATGTTAAGACCAATGATTAAATGATCAAAACATGAAAAAATAAGTCTCAAAGGAATTAGAAACTATTTACAAACATATAAAAGATTGCTCCAAATCACTAATAACAAAATATGAACAAGATAAACTCTGAGATTTCACCTCATACCAAGCAAATTGGTGAAGTTGACGCATCAAGTAGCGAATAGTTGGCAAATTGACAAGTTGAAAAAGGTTGGGAATATGTTGGGAATAACGTTGACTGTGGAAAGCAGGCATATTAAAACAAGAGAGCTATGACTTCGTCTCACAATTTTGTAAAGCAATTTAGAATTATGCAAAAAAGCAACTAAAGTCCAAACCCTTCAGTCCAGAGATCCTCCTGCTAGGCATATACTATACCCCAAAGTGGTCAAGAATAAAATTGTCCCAAGCTCAGCAATATATTTATAAGAGCATTTTTTGTAAAAGCAAAGAACTTGAAACAAAGTGAATCCCCATTGTTGAGGGAATAGTGGGACAAACTGTGGCTCATGAATGTAATGGAATATTCTTGTACTATAAGAAATATAACTATATAAAGGATGTCTTAAATATGAGAATAGTTATATGAATTGATACAAAATGAAGTCAGCAGAGGCAGGATAACAATGTATGCAATGATTGTAATAAAGCAGGTAAATGGAAAGAATGATAAAAATTAAAAAAAAAAAGGCTTCATTCAATGTCTAACCTTGGCAAGAAAAAAATAAGAGAATGTATCCCTATTTCTTCTTTGCTAAGGTGGGAGGCTGTAAGTGTGGAACTGGACAAAGGTGAGACTAGGCTGACACGTTAGTTTGTTTTCCTTTTTTTTTCTCTCTTTTTAATCTTTATTATAAAGGATGGTTCTCTTACCAAGGGAAAAGGATATATTGGCATAGGAAGGTGATATCATTTTTATAAAGGAGATCAATTTTTTAAATGCTACACAAATGTTAGAAATTGTTATCAGGATCATAATTATGAATATAAATTATTTCACTATTCTCAAATATAGCAATGATCTCAGAGGTTAATGCGGTAGGAAGAGTGCCTTTTAATTAAATTGTTGGCCCTAGACAATTGTGTTTTTTGTAACAATTGATCTGTTTTCCTCCTCTTCTGTCAGTTTTGCTTCTGATGTTCTATCTTATCTATATGTTATTGGTCCTAATGAGGACCTGACATTGGCTCTAATTTAAGGAGTGAAATACCTGGGCTTCATGACAGTTATTTATGGCTTACATATATTTTTCACTGAAATATTTTCTAGCTGTGTTTACTATGGTCTATATAGTTGAGGTTCGCAATAATCTGAGTAGGTATATATGAAACATTTTTTGCATTCTTACATTCTTAATTGGTGCTAAAGAGAACTCATTGTATTGATGAAAGGGAGGAATGAAAGAAAGAAAAGAATGAAGGGAGGGAGGGAGGAAGAAAGAAGGAAGGAAGGGAGGGAGGGAGGAAAAAAGGAAGGAAAGAAGGAGGGAGGGAGGAAGGGGAAAGGAGGAAGGAAGGAAAGAAGGAAGGAAGGAAGGAAGGGAGAAAAAGAGGAAGGAAGGAAGGAAGGAAGGAAGGAAGGAAGGAAGGAAGGAAGGAAGGAAGGAAGGAAGGAAGGAAGGAAAGAACCAAAACAGTTTCTGTGAAAAACTTTAGCAAATTTCTTTTGTGACATCTGTGAAACTGAAGCACCAGGGAGTACGTGGCCCAAGCAACCCTCGTATCAGCAGGCAGAAAGAATGGAATGCCCAATTCGTTTTTTAAAGTCTCTTCTATTTGATTTAATAAATAGTTCCAATATGCTTTTTTTGAAATGCCCAGTTCTACTTAGAATGCAGGAGAATGAAAACTGACAAAAGAATACTTGCTTTAGAAAGAGAAAAAAATGAAACTCATCTATTCTTCTTCCATCCCCTTCCTCAATCCATTTTGTTTTGCATTTAGATAGTCTCAAAAAGCTATGGCCATTAGAGACTTTATAGAAGCAGCCTTAGGGGGGAGAGAGAATGTTGATGCAGGATAGCCTTTCAACTTAAAGAAACAGGAGAGAAGGCACATAAGAAATTACTTGAATGGACAAAAAAGATTTTTTTAAAGTGTTGTAGGAAAGGTCAGAAAAGCTCTTGTTCATTCAAATTCTACAAGCATGAAAAAGCAGGATCATAGACTTAGATCTGAAAGGGACATGTGGTCATGTGTTCCAAATCCCAGTTTACAGATGAGAAAATTGAGGTCCAGAGCTAGTAAGTGACTTGCCAATGCCATACAAATAGTAAGCCAAATAGACAGAATTCAGTCCAGGTCCTAACTACAAAGCAATTTAGAGTAAACCATGTTGAAGCCTACTTAGTGTGATTTGAGGAGTGCTTGAGAACAATTACTAGTCAATGACCTACAGCTCCTGAAAAAACTTAGTATAATTATTTTATTGTCTCCAGAAGCCCACTACCAAAGAGGCAGTGACAATGGAAAGATGATAGAACTTAGAGTCCGGGTACCTAAGTTTTGCTACTGGCTCTGTCATTAATGATTTAAATGACCTTAGGGAAGTTCCAACACTTGTCTGGCCCAGATTCATTTTCTCATCTGTAAAATGAAACAACTCAATGAGTTTACTTCCAAGACCCTTTCACTCCTACAATTTCAAGACTTAATGAAAATGCCAGTATCCTTCCTGGGAAGAATCATATTAATAATCATTAACATATTACTGCAGGTTATTTTATCATTCTCCCTGAGAACTGGGTTTGGATAAAGGAAGGTGTTCAGGGTGGAAAGGAAGGAAGCTGGGAACATGAGCTTTCTAGGGACAATGAGGCATATACTATAATCAGAGACTAGTCAGGGACCATCATACTTAGGGAAAAGGAAGGAAAGTTTTAATAAAGACAAATCTTATCAATTATTCAGTTTTGCCTTGATTGGTCCTATGTTTTGGATGATATGGGGAATAGTAAGAAAGATGGAAAGAGAAGAAAGGAAAGGAGATTCAGCAAGTCGATTCTTTGAAATGGAAATGTTGATTCAAAAGCTTATCCAAACCACTTCAATTAATTGGAGCATCTTAGTCTTTCCCCAGATCTTCAATGGCCTCTTCAAAGTACTCATAGACTCTCAAAAATCCTCCAAGAAGTCCTGCTTCTTTCTAGCAATTTTTACATACTCTGAGGACAATCTCTATAGCTGCCAATGACCTCCTTCTCAATGAAAACTCACTTCCCTTTCAGTGTCTGTGCCTGTGGTATAATTGAAAAGTCAAAGAGCTAGCCTTTCGCACTAATTCTAGTGTTCTCTATGAAAGCAAAGGGGAATCTGTTGCTCTATGCAATCATCACTTGGCCAGGGAGCTTAGAACAAAGGAATTAATTCAGCTTTGCAATTCTCCCCACCACTCCCTGCAATTCATTTTTAGGCAAATAGGGACAGAAGGAAAACTGAAATTAGATGAGTTGTCAAGGGCCCTACTTGTAGGTATCAGAAGGGGTAGAGAGTAAGATCAAAGATGGTGTTCCGCTACTGTCCTTCTATATGCATAAGTGGCAAGAGTCAACAACATCCATTAGTAGACATTAAGTGCCTAAATTCTTAAAACATCTTGGTAAAAATTACATATGCTCTTTTTAAGTCATAAAGCTCCTTTGGCTAACGCACTATATTCCATCTTTTCCATTTATTCTTTCCTGATGTGTAACCCATAGAGACAGATGATGATTTTTAATTGGAGAGCACAAGAATAGGAATCAGAAAAAAATGTATTTCTCATTCTGGTTCTAAAATTTATTAATTGTAGGACCTTAAGCAAGTCACTCAAAATTTCTGAACTTCTATTTCCCTATTTATAAAGACACTGAATCAGTAATATCATGACTATTCCCATAGATATGTTGGGAAAATCCAATGGAAGGTATGAAAAAGCTCTTTGAAAATGTAGAAGTATTATGTAAACATGGTTACTGTTATTCCAGAGTATTTTTAGAAAGGCACTATGCTAAATGAATAGGAGACCCAATGAGAGGTAAGATACAGCCTCTGAGGCAACATGGTATATGTATGAAGAATATTGATTGGGCATCAAAGGTCAAAAGTTTTGCTCTGCCACTTACTAGATATTAAGCTATCCACACTGTCCATATTAGTACTTACTAGACAGTAAGTTTGGTAGTGTCCTCTCTATGAGCACCTTGGGGTGCCAGAGTACAGAAATAATGGCCCTTGAATTTTATTGGGTATGTAACCATGAGCAATGCCATTCAGCCTCCCTAATCCTCCATTCCTCATCTGTAAAATCAAGAGGTTGGTTGGGCTAGATGTCCTCTAAGGTCTCTTTTAACTTTAAGCCTATGAACCAAAGGAGGGGATACCCCAGTCTTGAAAGCTAACTACAATATGTGCATCATGGGACTGATGATCAAAGGTAGAAAAAAACCTAAGAGACTATCTGGTTCAACCTCTTCTTTTAAAAGATGAGGAAACTGAGGTGTGGAGATACAAAGTGACTTACCTGAGGTCACATAGGTAGTAAAGACGCAGAGACAAGGTTCAAATCCAGGTCCTTTGACTCCAAATCTGGTGCTGATAAATGTCAACTGAATGTTATAGACAAAAGAATAAGTGTTACAGGGATCTAGAAGGGAGAGGTAAGATTTCAGAAAGGTGGCAGAATTTCAGGGGGACCATGAAGGATGGGCTGGGTTCTGATTTTCAAAGAGAAGGGAGGAAAGTACTTGATGTTCACAGAGTAATGTGGGCCTAAGTACAACAGAAGAAATATTGCAAGAGTATTTGGAGGACAGCAATTAGGATAGTATGGCAGTAGATGAAAGTGATTCATGCCAAGGGCTAGCAGTGAAGTATGTTGGGAAAAGGATGATGGGCTACTAGATCTAGTAATGGAAGAGACCTCCAAGCCTATTTAGTCCAACACCTTCATTTTACAAAAGCAGAAACTTAAGCAAAGAAAATTTAGTAACTTGTCCTAAATTACATAAGTACTGAACAAGAAAGGTGAGTTTTGAAGCCACTGCCAATGTTCTTTTCATTACTCTCACCTGTTATCTAATTTTTCTAATTGTTCTTAATTTAAGAACACATTTTAACTTCAGAAAATTCTGTTTTTTCCACACTTGCATACAGCAAACTTGTTTGGTCATACTAATGTGAGCTGGAGTATGACTAGGTGAAATTAACCGCCCTCATGTACACAGAGCTTTGTCTCTGCTGACCCTCAGAATGGCATTGTGGGAGAAGCACTATTATTACCCTCATATTTTAAATGCAGAAACTAAGGTTTAAAGAAGGCCTTGCCAGGAGCACACAACTAGTAAGTTTTTGAGCTGGTCTTCCTGATTCCCACTCTAATGAACCATTCATTACAGCATAGAACTTTTATTTACATGTCATTGATTATGGTATAAGTAGATCCTAACAAGAATCATTCACTGACTAAGATGCTGCCATTGACTGTTACTGTGACTAAACCCACACAACGCATCCTACTCATATTTAGCATCTCTTTCCCTCATTGTTGAGGGCTGGTTTTAAGGAAACAGATGACCAGAAGAAGGTCCCCATCTTCTCAGAGAACAACAACAACCTGGTCTTCAAAACTAAATTTACGAATGAGGAAACAAAGGTTCAGAGAGGTCAAATGGCACCCTCTATGCTACTACTCCACCCCATCAAGTACAATTACTCCTGATGGTTGATAATGTAGAAGAGGAAAATGATTGGTGTTTAGAAGATGGAGGGATGGGGAGAGAGAAGCACAAACAGATAATTTGGTTCTATTTAATTCAACAAATGAATATTAAAGTCCTACTATGTACCAGGCACTGCACATCCAAAGACTAAAACAAGACTTCCTTCCTTCAAAGAGCCTATATTGTACTGGGGTAAGCAACATGTATATAGACATGTTCCCACATAGCTCTAAATTTACAAATATGGAAGGAAGGGAGAGAGAGAGGAAGGGAGGGAGGAAAGGAGAGAGGGAGAAAGGGAGGAACGAAGAGATGAAGGAAACAAGCACTTATTAATTGTCTGCTATGTGACAGGCACTCTACTAAGCACTGTACAAATGTTATCTCATTTGATCCTTCCAACAACCCTGTGAGGTAGGAGGTATTACTATCCCCATTCTGCAGATCTGGAAAGTGAGGCTGAGAGAGGTTAAATGATTTGCCCAGGATCACACAATATCAAGTGTGTGAGGCAGGATTCAGATTCAGGTCTTCTTGACTTCAAGAAGTGCCTACATATACAAAGTAGGAGATAGGAATTAGGCCTGTGATTTCAATGGTTTAGGGAACTCCTAAATGAGAAAACTTCCTCTGTCAAAGTGAGTCAGTAGCTCCTCTGTACCTGATAGCCTTGGAGTCACCTAGATCACTGAGAGAGGAAGAGACTAGCTCAGGATCACACAGCATCAGTGGCTGGACCTAAATTCAGCTCTCCCTGCCTTTCAGGACAACTTTCTTTGCATCACCCTGCCCTTATGCAAAGTAAATACAAAGGAATTTAGAGGAAGAGTACCAATAACTGGAGAAAATAAAAAGTGCTATTTGTAGGAGGTGATACTTCTGCTCTGTGCTGAGGAGCCAGGAATTCCAAGAAACAAAGAGGAGAGAGAACATTCCAGGCATGGGGAGGCAGCTTGAACAGATGCATGGAGGCTGATGATGGAATGCCTTTGTGGGTATGAGAAAACAGCCAACAGACCAATTCGACTGAACAGAGAAAAGGTGAGGGGGAATCACGTGAAATCTGTCTAGAAAGGCAGTCTGGAACCCCCATCAGCTGCCCTGCAGGCCCCTCTACTTCGTTGTGGTTTTCATTTGTTTTGGGAGATTCCCCCATCCTTTCTCTGAAACATCTAATTTTTTTGATCTCCAAATAGCAGGAAATATTGAGGGAGTTGGCCCCTAAGGAAGTGAAGGAAAATGTTCTTTGGTGAATTCAGAGTTTGGAGAGAGTAAGCTGTAGAACAGTACACTCACTACACGATCCTTACTCAGAAAAGTCATGCTATCCACTCTCTATTTATATATGTTTTTTTCTTCTCTCTGCACCTTTACTGGGTTCCACCCCTAACTCAATTGTCCTGCTTTCCTTTTTTTTTATCAAGTAAGTCCTCTACCTATCAGCCTTGCTAGAATCTGAAATAACATCACAGGAATTATTGTCACTCAAATTGTTTCAATTGTTCATAAGTCCCTGTGGACCAATTCAAGTCAAAATTCTCTTTCAAATACACCTAAACTTCTTATGTTTTTCTTGCTTCCTAACGTCATGTAGTAAATGAGTGAACTTTAGAATCAGGACTAGAAAGGACCTGTAAATATTACTTATTTTGTCCCTATGTGAAGTGGTAGGCAGAGCTCTTGGCCTGAAGTCAGGAACACGTATGTTCAAATCTAGCTGGGTGACCCTGAATAAGTCACTTAATCTGTCATTCTCAGTATCTTCTATTATAAAATGAAGATAATAACAGCGTTTACCTCACAAGATGGTTGTGTCAACAAGCATTCATCAAATGAAAACTTTGTAAAGTGCTTATCACAGTCCCTGGTGCATAGCTTAACAGAACGTATATTCCCTTCCCAAAACCACCCAATTCTTCTGAAGAAGAAACTGTACTTAAACCAAACTGTTCCCTGTAAACAAAACCACTCATTTCTATATTTTCCTTCTTTTTAAAACAAAGAAAAATGGTTAAGCAAAACCAATTGCTTGTCAGAATATTCTACTTTCATGATCACTCATACTCCCTTCACTGTTTTTTTTTAGTTTTTTAATTAATTGATTTGTTTTCAGTTTTCAACAATCACTTCCACAAATTTTAAATTTTCTCCCCCTCACTTCCTGAGACTACATGCAATCTTATATGGGTTATACACATACATTCTTATTAAACACATTTTCACATTAATCATGTTGCATAGAAGAATTAAAATGAATGTGGGAAACCATAAGAAAAACTGAAAAAAAAAACAAAATAGAAAATAACCTGCTTCATTCTGCATTCTAACTCTATACTTCTTTCTTTGGATGTGGATGGGCATTTTGCATCAAGAGTCCTTAGGAAAGGTTTTAGGTCCCTGCAATGCTGTGATCTATCCCTTCAGTATTTTTTAAAATATATTTTTTCCCAATTACATGTAAAGACAACTTTTAACATTAATTTTTTTAAATTTTGAATTCCAGATTATCCTCACTCCCTAAGATGGCAAACAATTTGATATTCGGTTCTATCAGTGCAATCATGTAAAACACATTTCCATATTAGTCAAGTTGTGAAATCAGAAAGATGAAAAAACCATGAAAAAAATAAAGTGAGAAATAGTATGCTTTGTCTATATTCAGATACCATCAATTCTTTCCCTAGATGTGGAGAGCATTTTCCATCATGAGTCCTTTGGAATTGCCTTGGGTCATTGCATTATTGAAAAGAGTTAAGTCATTCAATTGATCATCATACAATATTGCTGTTACTGTACAATATTCTGGTTCTGCTCATTGCATTTTGCATCAGTTCCATCTTAAATCTTTCCAGGTTTTATCTGAATTTAGCCAGCTTGGCATTTCTTATGTAATAGTTTGCATTGCTACCATATTTAACTTGCTTAACCAGTCCCAAATGATGAGCAGCCACTTAATTTATAATTCTTTGCTACCACAAAAAGAGCCTTTTCATATTTTTTTCTGTTTCTTTGGGATACAAAGCAAGTAGTATTATTGCTGGATCAATGGGTATGCACAGTTTGGTTGTCATTTAGGAATAGGTCCAAATTGTTCTCCAGAATGATTGGATTAGTTTACAACTCCATCAACAAAGCTTTAGTATCCCAATTTTCCAACATCCTCTCCAATATTTCTCATTTTCCTTTTCTGTCATATTAGCCAATCAGATAGGTATGAGGTGGCACCTCAGAGTTGTTTTAACTTGCATTTTTCTAATCAAGGATGATCTTGAGTATTTTTATATGATTATGAGTAGCTTTGATTCCTTAATCTGAAAACTTCCTGTTCATGTCTTTTGACCATTTATCAATTTACTCCCTTCACAATTAAGAAAAAGAGAAGTGTTTCATTGTCCTAAGGAATCAATATTGGCCATTGTATTCGATGTGATTTTAGCCTTTTAGAGTTGTCTTCATTCATGTTATTGTAGTCTACGTGTCTACTGTTTTTCTGGTCTTTTTTCTTCACTCTGTATTAGTTCATACATGACATCTCATGTTTCTCCAAAATTTTCATATCCATCATTTCTTACAGAGTGATAATATTCCATTACATTTGTGAACTATGGTTTGTTATTGAGTCATCTTCTCCATTCTGGCTTCTTTTGAGAATAAAATGATTTTATTTCTTCACTGGGACCTTAATTTCTTGCTCTGAATAGAATGGAAAGGCTGTGTTCCTTTTATTCAGGGGCACATCCTCCCCTAGGTAACCCACACAATGAACTGCCCCCAGTCCTAGAAAGTTCTGGAAGTAAATATTCATCACAGCTGCTCTAGAGACACAGCATGTCTGCTGTCTGCCCGAGAGTGAAAACAAATACCAGTCAGTGTGCTGGCCACACGTTCCAACTGGGATCCTGCCATCTGTCATTGTGTTCATACAGCTATTCAGATTTCCAGTTCCTACCAACTCCCTTCCCCTTTTAAACAGAACTTCAAATGACAAGAAGAAAAGGATCATACTCATGGTCAGAATCTGTGTGGGGCTTCAGCTATATGCATCTGTTCACAGTTTTAAATATTGTTCAGCATAATTGCACCTAAAAATAATTTTAAAAAAAAGATCATAGTCTGTGGGAGGAATCAGCTTAAACTGACCCACACTTGCCTCCACCCCACCCTAAGAATGTTCAAACCACTCCCATTCTGATTGGCTGGGAGGGTGGAGTGGGGGAGAGAGGACTATGAATATCCAGTTTTTCTCTACATTCTTTCTCCATTGACTGATATGCAAGTAGAGGAAGACAGTTTGTTAAGTCTAAAACAAGGAAGAAAGGAAGGAAGGAAAGTAGGGAGGCAGGTAGGAAGGTAGCAAGGAAAAGAGGGAAGGAAGATGTATTGATGATGCATTTTTGCTTATTATTAATGCAATTTTGCTTCTTAATGGGAAGATCTTTCCCATCCATTAATAGGTCCATGTGACCTGCTTACATCACATGAAAGCCTAAGTCACATGTGGTTGGAGGAGCTTGCTGAATGGGTGGAGCAGGAAGGGTGGAGCAGGAAGAGGCGGAGCTAGACCAGAGCTGAGAGGAAGTTAGTCAGAGCTAGGAAGGGTGGAGGCAAGCAGCTGGCTAGTGTGAGTGAAAGAGCTTGTTTGTGATTTGTTTAAGGGAGCTGTTTTGTGGGAAGCCTAACAAAGGGAAGACTTGGGAATGGTATTGCCATCTGCATTGTCACTATGTACACATTTCTTTGTTACTATAATGGATTTGGTTTTATGGTGTTGGGATTTGGCTTTGAAGTATGTGAATAAATGTTTTGGTTCTGTCTTTCATGTGGAGAGTCTGTTGTATTTTGTGATTCAGAATTGGACCAGCATATTCATGGTCACTGTGGTGCTGTGAATATTGCAGAAGAAAGGAAAGGAAGGGAAGGGGAAAGAATTAAGAAAGAAAAGAAGGAAGAAAAAGAGAGAAGAAAAAAGTAGGAAAACAAAGAAGGAAGGAAAGAAAAAAGTGAAAAAAGAAAGAAAGCAAAGGTAAGGAAGAAATTCAGCATCTTGTATTTCACATAAATTGGACTTTAATTAAAAAAAGCAGTTTTACATAAAACCTAGAAGAGATGAACCTTAGAATGAACCATTTCATTAATAAGATGGCAAAAATAGTGTAGCAAAAGACTTCAAAGAGAGTCAGTATTGAGCCAAAATATTTCCTAAATAATAAAACTGCAATAAAAGTCCCCCCAAAAAATAGTCTCCAAGATTTTTTCCTTTTTTTTTTTTTTTTGCAAGATCCTCAGTAGAAAGCCTAATTCCCCACAGGCCACTAAACTGCTCACAGCATTACAAAGAAAACTGAATCTGGAGTTACAGGAACAGAATTCAAAGCTGAGGTGCCCCATTTACTACCTGTGCAAGCAAATCCCTCAACCTCTCTGGGCTTTAGTTTTACCATTTATAAAAAGAAGACTGTTCTGTTCTTCTTTGAATATTGAAATATGTACGTTTGTTCATGCTAAGGTTTGTTTTTGTTTTTTTTAAAAAAAAGCTTTTCTTTAAATAGGAGAAAAGAGAATCAGAGATCTGAGCTATGGGATATCCCTTCAAACTCATGTAACTATCACCATGGCTAGAGAGAGATGCAAGCAAACACTGGTCTGTTTCCATATACGAGAAGTCAACTCTTCTTTCTCAATAAGAAATAAGAGTTCATGTGTGTGCTGCATATGTATACAGAAGCCAAGACAGGCACTCCACCTGCTGCAAAACTGCCAATTCTCATCCTTTTGGAATGAGGTGCTCTCATTTATTGTCTCAATTTCAATCTGCCTGGGGCCTAAAATAAAGAAAGTCACAATTGATTTCAGTTGGATATTTAGAAACTCATTCAGATTCTTTCTGAGTCAATTAGATGATCACAAGTTGGCAGCTCAGTAAATTTCCTGCTGGGCAGTAGATTGCTAAGGGAAAAAAACTACAAATAAAGATATTATGTGCAATTGTCCACTGAGCACCAGGAGCTTGGGTGAGACCATAAGTGAAGCACCTGTTCTAATACCTGCTGGATCCCATTTGGAGCAAAGTGGAGGGGAAATATATAGATTTACTCATAGATCTCTTCCTCTTATGCATTCAAAGAGAACACTGCTAGTGGTAGTGATATTGCTTTGATCCCAAGAGTTTTAAACTTGTGAAATGTATTTGCCAGGTAAGGGTGTTTTGCTTTAAGTAGGCCTCTTTTCTAGTTTCTCCACTTGAAATGAATCAATACCGAGGATTTTTTTAAAAAGGTCTTCATATACCCACCCAAGATGCTATCAAACAGTAGAATATGTTGTGTTATATGACATATTTGTCAATCTGGCAACTGAAGGACCTCCACAGAATTTCATACTTTTGGAGTTTTCTGAGTGATATCACTCATTTTTGAAATAACCATAACAACCCTAACCCTAACCCAATGGTATTTATATAATGCTTCTAAGTTTGCAAAGGATTTTTCATATTTTACTCAATGTGAGGCTCACAACAACCTCAGAAGATAGATTCTATAGATAGTGCTTTGTCCATTTTACAGATGAGGAAACTGAGGCTTAAAAAATCAAGTGAACTTAAAAAATTACATAACAAGTAAAGTTGCAGGGACTGATCCCTCTGTAACCTGACCAATTCTAGGTGCTTTCCTTCCTCCAGTGATTCCTGGTCTTTGCTTAAACCATTCATCATCAAATCCCTGAGATTAAGATTAATCATTAGATCAATCTGAATTCTTACATCTTTTAGTCTTATTTTCCTTTATCTTACCGTCCTCAGTATGTTTATTGCCGTTACTAACAACATACATCTTCAATCTAATAACCAAAGTGTTGACCGCACTGGTAACAGACTTGAAAGAGCACTGATAAGCATGCAAGATTAAAATTGCTTATTATGTCTTGACGTCAGTAGAGTAAATCCACAGGGAGAAACAAAGGCTTTCTTCCAAACAAGCAGAAAGTACAATGTTTCAGAAGTCCATAAAAAAAGACACAAATGTGAAGTTTGGTTTTAAAAAGTGATGGCACAATTTGACAACATTCCTTAAAGTAATCAAGTTTGAAGTGATAGTGATAAAAATGTAAATGTGATGTTACCTCTGGATTTCTTAGCAAGTAGAATAAATCTGAACAAGATGCTGAATTATGTTTTTCTTCAGATCTGTAGTACATGTCTAAAGGTTTACCACACAAAGGTAGAAAGTAGAAAACTTATGATATGTTTGAGCAGTGGCAGACCAGGTGATTAAATATAACTTTCAGCTCACTTAGAGAAGAAATGTGGATAATGGTTAGAGATCTAGTCTTGAAACCAAGAAAGGAAATAAGGAAGGCAACAGGCATTTATTAAGTGCTTGCTATGTTTCAACACTGGGGATACAAATACAAGTAGAAAGAAAGCCCCTGCATTCAAAGAGCTTCAATGCTGCATGAGGAAGATAATGTACAAAATGAAACTAATGTGGTATAGGAGAAAGTAGTCAGAGGAAGCACGAGGGCAAGGTGCTAGAGCAAGGGTGGGAAACCTGTGACCTCAAGGCCACATGTGACCCTGTAGGTTCTCAAATGCAGCTCTTTGACTGAAGCCAAACTTTACAGAGCAAATCGTTTGGATTCAATCAAAGGGCCACACTTGAGAACCTAGAGGGCCACATGTGGTTTCAAGACCACAGGTTTCCCACCAGTGCCCTAGAGAGTCAGAAGCAGAGCCTGGTGGGGAACAAAATATCTATCCTCCAAATAGAGTCCCGAGAAGAAACTCATCAATGGGAGAATGGGATTTGTATGATGGAGGGATGTTCCATGGTGAGGAGGCTGTTGACTCATATTTGCAAAGTCTGAAGAGCCGAAAAGGGAATGATATATGGCAGGCCTGGGCCCATCTCCTGGGCCATCAAGGCCTCTCAAAGGAACTTGCCAATGGAAGAAAGGGACCCCCTTGACAGACAGAGATAATTCTGGTTGACAAGCCCCTAAAGCATGCCTCTTGATACACACTGTCCATGACCGTGGGGAAATCACTTAATCTCCCACTATTTAATCTAAGCAATTCCAAAACTATAAATTACAAACAAAAACAAAAACAAACCGAGGCTAAGAAGCATTAGTGGAAGGAATTTGCTATACCAAAAAAATAAAAACCTAGTCCTTTCCCCTTGAGTTCACCTACTCCTCACCCCATGTATAGATTTTACCATCATTATAGTAGGTCACATCAACCTGCAGACCACAAGCTCTCTACCTCACCTTACGACCATGATGATTATGTTGTTGGTTCAGTTATTTTAATCATGTCTGACTCTTCATGACCCCATTTGTGTTTTTCTTGGCAAAGATACTGCCATGGTTTGCCATTTCCTTCTCCAGCTCATTTTATAGATGAAGAAACTGAAGCAAGTAGGACTGAGTTGCCCAGGATTACACAGTAAGTATCTGAGACTGAATTTGAACTCAGATCTTCTGATTCCAAGCCCAGTGCTCTATCCATTGTATCACCTAGCTGCCCCATATGTAAATATAAAGCCTTTGAAAGTAAATTCAAGCTTTTCTATTTTGGGACTACTCATAAGCCATTACTTTGACTTTTCTAGCATGTGGGCTCTCCCCTATCTTATCAATTATTTGGGAGGCGAAGGGATCCCCTAGCCATGTCAGCATGTCCCTTGCTTTCTGGGAGAAAGCATTACTTTGACATCACTTGGTCTCTTGTGTGCAGCAGGCCAAAACTTAACAGGAGAGGAGTGACAGGCTTTATCCTAGATCAGAATATGACAATACCATATTTCACTGCATAATCTATGCCACTGTATAATCGTGGCACCCTGTTCTTTTTTAATTTCAAAAATTGGTTTATAATCTTTCATTGCGTAATCATCTCATGGTATAATTCTGTTCCTCATGCCATTTAAAAGGTAAACAGAGTAGCAATGTATTCACCAGTGGCATGTGGATATACATTTATCTCTTGTGCATTGCAAGCCAGGAGCCTAGAATTCTCAGCACAAGTACGTTGTCAGTATTCAATTTTAATGTATATTCACAAATATTCCATGCTTCCTCGTCTTTCACCAAAGATAATTTTGTAATAAATGATTTTTAAGTAATATCAGCACAATTTTTTTTAAAAAAGCTTCACATAATAGTCGCATCTACTTTTCTGTCAAAAAAATTGGCATAAAATCTGAAACGATTATGTGCTGATATACAGAGGTTATCCTTTTAAAACATGTTGCACAAACTCTGATAGGTCTGAAGGTGTGAGGAAGGGGGTTAGTCAAATTCTCTCTGAGCCTTAATTTCATTTTATGTTCTTTGCTTTTTGAAAAATGGAGATTAATAATTTCTGTGCTACTGATTTTATGGATTTGTCACGGAAAATCGAATGAACTTTACAAAGTTCTATTACTCAGTGGTTCTTATTAGAAGTATCATCATTACTACTGTTATTACAATGACATTGAGGGAATGACTGGAAAGAGGTACTTTGAAATAAGCTTTGGATTTAGCACTTGGCTGTCCAGGTGCCATCAGCAGCTAAGGGTGACTCTTTTTGTTTGGTTTGTTTTCTAATTTCAGTTTGCCTCATTCTATTCATATCAAGGAGGGTTACAGGGTCATTTCAGGTTGTATGTTATCACATTACAAAGCAAGTTATTTTCAGTGAATTCTCTCATATCAATACCAATTATTTGTATTCCCAGTTATCCAAAAAGAAAGAATCCAGGCACAAAACTTTGTGGGATAGAAGGGAAAGTAGTGAAGTCAAATGCTATGAGGCAACTAGGTGGCACAGTGGATAGAGAACTAAACTTCTATCAAGAAGACTTTAGTTTAAATCTGACCTTAGCCACTTACAAGCTGCATGACCCTGGGTAAGGCACTTTACCCATGTTTGCTTCAGTTTCCTCATCTACAATACAGGGTTAATGATAGCACCTACCTCCCAGAGTTGTGGCAAAGATAAATGACATACTAATTTTAAAGGAATTAGCATGGTGCCTGACACACAGTAGCAGCTATATAAATGTTAGTTATTATTATGATGTGTATGGATCCATCTCCTAGAGGGCTCTAATTCAAGATTCTCCTGATTAGTAGTCAATTTCTAGAAGGAAGGGAAGAAGGAAAAAGGATGGAAGGAAGGGAGGAAGGAAGGAAGGAAAGAAGAAAGGAAGGGAGGAAAGAAGGAAGGAAGGAAAGAAGAAAGGAAGGGAAGAAGACTGGCAGGCTTTGCCTTCAAGGAGCTTACTTTCCAATGGCAGAAGACAAGCTATAAAAAAGAAAAAAACAAACAAACAAAACCTGACAAAGGGGTGAAGGAAATATACATATCGCTAAGTGGCATAGTTTGAAATTCAGAAGCCAGGAACAGAGCAGTGGTGTAAAATAGTAGAAGAGGTGTAGGATTGGAAGTCAGGGATCCTCAGTTTGAATCCCACTTCTATCATTTACAACTTTTGTAACTTTGGGCAAACTATTTAAAATCTCCAGGATTTTGTTTAATCATTAGCAAAATAAAACAGTTGGGCAAGATGACATATAGGGTCCCATCCAGTTTGGCCAAGGTATCGCACTGCATCTGGGGACATCTCCAGTAGTCCTTATCTATGTCTTGCTTCTGGACTGTGATGATTCTGGGAGGAGAGAGTGAGACTGATTCACAGCTCTGCCTCACTCAAATCCAATTCACCTGCAAATCAAGATATCACTCTTCTGATATCATTGGTCCTTTTTCAAAATGAAGGAAGAAAAACAACAGCTGCAGTCTAGACTTCTCCATCATCTTCCTGGCCATGGTCTTTTTCAAGAATGAAGGACAAACAGCAACCTCTGGGAGTAGAAAAGGAGTTGCCCACTGGGTTCCAAATTGGAACTGTCCACTTGGGCAACAAGGTTTTCCTTTCTCTTTATTTTCCTTTGTTTCCTTTTCCTCTGTACTCTGCCCAAAGGGAATGTAAATTTTAATCTCTGACATTTTTTTTCTTATTAACCACAAATCACTCTGACCCTCTTTGATTGACCAACAATAGGTCCCAGGTCAAGCCCTACTTTATTATTGTTTGGACCCTGATTGGCTCAGAATGAATGTAAATAGCAACTGTTTCTATTTTGGCCAGAAACCCTGAAGATCTTCCCTTCCCAAATCAATTTTTTTAATTAATTAATTTACTAGGTGAAGAGGCCATTCTCTACCTCAATTCTTATTAAACCTCAATCACTGAATGGTCTTGGCCCAGTCAAACTGAGACTTGTTAAAGATCTGAACTTGAAAAGGCCAAGGTCCCCACTACATCCTGGGCCATCTTCAGTTGACCTGATCTATATCTGGCCACTGGATCCAGATGGCTCCAGGGAAGAAAGTGATGCTGGTAACTTTACATAGCCTCCCTCACCTGAATTCAATTCACTTGCATGTCATGACATCACCTCCCGGATGTCATGGTCTTCTTCAAAAATGAAAGCCAAACAGCAGCAGATCTATAATTCACCCAGAAAGGGGATATCCTACCAAGGTCTCTTTTAGATCCACAAACATGGTCCTATGAAATTTCAAGAGAGTTTCCATAGCATTGTGAACAGAGGGTCAGCCGTAGAGACAGGAATACATGGGTTCATGTATTGTTTCTGATATCCAATGTGTGACCATGGGCAAGTTATTTTAGCCTCTCAATGCCTCTAGGCTATTCTCTAAGACAGTGTTTCACTATCCTTTTGGTCTCAGAACATCTACACTCTTCCAGATTATTGAAGACAAAGAGTTTTGGTTTATACAGGTTAGATATATTTACTGTATTAGAAACGAAACTGATATAATTTTACAACATTCATTCATTTTGACATTACAATAATAAATCCATTATATGATAATATAAATAATACTTTTTAATAAAAAATTAACTATATTCTTCAAAACAAAAAAATAGAGAAAAGTGTCAGTTTTACATATTTTACAAATCTTTTAATGTCTGGCTTAATAGAAGACAGCTGGATTCTCATATCTGCTTCTGCATTCAATCTGTTGTGATATGTTGTTTTGGTTGAAATATATGAACACAACCCAGTCTCACACACACATTGTAGTTGGAAAGAGGAAGAGTATTTTAATGGGCAAAAAATGCCTTAGAAATGAGAGTACTCTGTAAATATATATAATATAAAAACACATCATATTGATTAAGTTCAAAGTGACCAAAAATGTTGAAGTATTATTATAATAATTCTTTTGACATAGTGGATCTCCATAAGGGATCCCAGTGCAATATCAAGGATGCAAATTTCACATTTTGAGAACTGCTGCACTAAGACAGTAAGTTATTGAGTTTCCATTATGAGTCAGGGAGGGAGTTCCCATATCAACATCAGTCTTGTCCCAAAATTCAGATAACTGTACTATTTGGCTACTGTCTTTAGTATTTCTAGTGGTCCCAGAAAATAATGTATTTCAAAGTATTCACTTAGGACAATAGATTTAGGGCATGAAGGTGCCTCAGACACCATTTAGTCCAATCTCTTCATTTTATAAATCAGGAAATTAAAGTCCACAGAGGTTAAACAACAGTTTGCCCAAGATTAAATGGATAGTAACAGAGGTGGCATTCCAAATAAGATCATTGATTCCAAATCCAGGACTCTTTTACAGTATAGGTTCAATCTCTAATGATTGATCAGCATTAGAATTTCTTGTATGTGTATGCACATAGGAAAAGAAGAACTGATAGAGAAAACCCCAGATGAAGAAAAAGGGAGATGAAAAAGCAGAAAAAGAAGATGGACAAATAGCTAGGAGAATCAAGAAAGTTCTTATGTAAGAGGTGGCCCTTGAGCTAAACCTTGAAGGAAGTTAGAGATTCTATGAGAGAGAGTAGAAGAGGAAATGCATTCTAGGTATGGGAGTATAGAAATGGGATGCTGGAAATGAGGCCAGTTTGACTGATATATGAAAGCAGAGAGTATAGTAAGCCTGGAAGAGGAATCTGGAGCCAGATTGTGAAAGACTTTAAATGACAAATGGAAAAACTCATATTATCCTAAAGGTAGTAGGGAGCAATTGGACATTTTGATCAGGAAAATGTCATGGAGAGACTTGTACTTTAGGTATAACAAAACCAGTGCCAATCAGAAGCAATAATTACTCAGTCTTATATATCATTTTTTTTTCTCTCCCAATGGTTCTGTAAAGGAAAGAGTAGTAATCTTTCTGGAATTCTGGGAAAGTGAAACACTAGGATTCAATATATAGATCAAGGAGTCATCTGCATAGAGAAGACAAATAAACTTTTGAGACCAGTAGGGATTACAAAGAAGGCAGTTATAAACAGAGAAGAGGGCCTAGGACAGAGGTTTGGGGCATACCCAAGGGTAGGGGTGGGGAATCAGCCAAGGCCACATATGGCATTCTAAGCCCTCAAGTGTGATCCTTTCTTTACCTGAATGCAAATTTCACAGAACAAATTTGTTTCGATTTCTTGGATTCAGTCAAAGGGCTATATGTGAGGACATAGGGGTCAAGAGTGATAAACACCGAGAAACAGCAACTTGATTAGGCAATTGAAACATCACTTTGAAAGGGGTGATTTCACTTGGGTAAGGAGGTCAAAAGCAAGAATTCAAGGGTTGCAAAGTAAAAGGAGAGAAAAAGGAGACAATGAGGGTAGACAGATTTTTCTAGAAGCTGAGCAGCGGAAGGGAGGATAGAGATAGTTTAGAAGCATGACAGCCTGTTAGAATTAAGTGCAGATTCCATAAGAATCATGAAGACTACACATGTGTGTAGGCAGTAGGAAAAGAAGAAAGAATGAATATGAGAGAGAAAAGTGAGGATTGTGGGGGCAATGGGTCCAGGGAAGAGAAAAGATGAAATCATAGGTACACACAGAAGGAGAGATTTCCCTTGGTGAGGAGAAAAGACACCTCTTCCTTAGAGTCTGAGTGTGTAATTTTAGGTGGAGTGAGTAATAAAATAGGGGAAAAGACTGAGTTCACAGCAAATGGCCTCTATTTTGGAAGCATGTGAATGACTGTCTATTGTTCTTTATGGCATTTGGTATCTCATAAATATTGTTACAAAACAGAAAAAAAATAAGCCAGAAAAAAATTTTTTTTAATTGTGGGGAGGAATAAAAGGGAACTTGAAGATTCTCCCAAGGCTACAGCTGTATATATAAGATATGTGGAATTAATTTTAAAATAAAGAGAAAGTTGGCAGATGATGATATCATAATGAATTTTTTTAAATCTGTTGACATCTATGGGTAAAAAGGTGATATGTATAAAGGAGGCATCACCAAATGGAGTATCTATGGTCATCATAGTTCTTAGATTTTTAACCTGAGGAAAGGAAAATAATTGTAGAGATAAGGAGTCATTGATTTCCCATTTAACACTCAACATGAGAACAGTAACAAAAATCTTCTAATATTTGGAACACTCTTGTTACAGACCCAAATATAACTTCTTGAAACTCAGTGACATACAGCAAGGGCATACAATAACATACATCCAAAAGTAAAGCCTTTCAATCAATTTCAGATTTTATATAAAAAAATCCCTTTCTCCTTCTCTCTCTCTCTCTTTTTTCCCCTCTCTCTTTCTGCCTCTGTCTCCCCTCAACTCAACCAAGAAAAGCAATTCCCCCTTTCTCTGTACCAATTCAAGCCACAGCAATGGAATACTAGAATGATTTTCTTTTGACATTAGGCCTACATGTCAAATTTTATTTGGGCCCAGCCTCTTCTATACAGCTGATGTGTTAATGCCTGGGGACAGAAATGAACAACCTTCTAGTTAAACGTGCAAAATGATCACTGAGTCACTGGAAGAGATTGAAACCTGTGTCTTAATTTGATTTAAGAAGCATTTATTATGCATCTAATATGTGCATGGACTCTAAAGAAAAAAATGAACAGTTCCTATCTTTGAGACACTTCTATTTTACTATAATATATACATTATGTCAACAAATAACTGTAATTATATTAATGATAATAATAGCTAGCATTAATATGGCACGTAAAATGTTTACAAAGCTCTTTACATGTGCAATCTCATTTTATCCTCCCAACAACTCTGTTAGTTACTTGCTGTCACTATCTCCGTTTTACAGGTGAGGAAACTAAGGCTGAGATAAATTTAATGATTTGCCCAGGATCATACAGTTAGTAAAGCATCTGAGGCAGTATGTGAACCTGGGTCTTCTTGATTCCAGGTCCAGTATTCCATCTGCCAAGCTACATTCTGCTTAAATAGAAGCTACTTTGTGGAGGGCAAGATCGTTGATCACAAAAAGTATGATGAGAACCTTCCCTTCTTTGACATCTTCTCTGTCCACTGGTAAAAGCAGATCTAATAAGGAGCTACAACTACACAGTATGAAACATCATTTTTTTTTAATCCACTGTGCCACTTGTTTTCTAAAGGAAAGATCTGTAATCTTTCCAGAATTCTGGGAGAATGAATAACTGAGGAAGTAGCCAAGGTGATGAGCAGAGAATGATCTCCTTTCTAGAGACTCTCCTGGCAAATAACAGTATTGGAGCATGGAGTTGGGAATGGGAAGAGAAAGGTAAATTTACCTGATCAGTTCTTAAGTCTCCTCATTTAGAAAGTTCCTGCCTTCACCATTAGTGGGGAGCAAAGTGTTCTGACTGCTATCTGATGATGTTAAACAGAAATGGAGTCATTTTTCAACTGTGCCCACAGTCAGGATGTATGAGGTTCATAAGGGAAATCAGAAGCGTGCCAAGGAGAGATCACTTTACAGCTAGCATTTGAAGCAAAGCCCAGACTGGAGATTTCATGACAGTCCTTAGGCCTTGGGTAGCCTTCCTGACTGCAAGACCAAGTACCCAAATTTAGGTGGCTGCATGAGTTTACCAAGTTTATATCACACACAAAGTCATTCAGAGAAGCAGACACCAGTAGAATCAAAGGGGAATTGTTTTCTTAACAAAGATAAAGTTTCAAAACAATGGAATGTCATGTTAAAAATGCCCTACGTAATTGTTTTAAATCTAAATACCAATTAGTGCTATTTCAAGTCTTTTAGGTGAAAGAAAAGGTGCAATGTCACCTCTCCTATTTTCCTACCTAAATAATTGGTTTGAGGTAAATTAGCAACCATTCTAGGAAGCCATTGTTTCTGCACCCCATACACTGATCTGGCATTGCAATCTTCAGATAGTTAGTGGAGGCCTACCTTGGAAAGATTTAAAGATTCAACAACCATCCATTAGGTCACAGTCAGGAATACTCTTTGATAAATCTCATTTGGCTAAGTAAGCATTATGTATGACTTCCCTGTTTCCTTTCCTTGGAGGGATAGGACTGAACTTGTGATTTTTTTTTCCATATAGGGAACTTCCAAACATGAAAACTCTTAGAAAGTTGCTAAGAGTACACAGAGTTTCAGTG
Organism: Notamacropus eugenii; assembly: GCF_028372415.1. NCBI lineage: Eukaryota > Metazoa > Chordata > Mammalia > Diprotodontia > Macropodidae > Notamacropus > Notamacropus eugenii. The sequence continues at coordinate 283,778,205 of NC_092876.1, read as the reverse complement.
AATTGCCCAAGGTCACACAGTGAAGCTTTGAGGCCCACTCTCTACTCACTATACCATATTGCCTCTGTAGCACTTTTTTTGTTGTACTTTAGTTGTTTCACTACCATCTGACTTTTCACAACTCCATTTGGGGTTTTCTTGCAAAAATGCTGCCATTTTTTTCTCCAGCTCATTTCATAGATGAGGAAACTGAGGCAAACATGATTAAGTGACTTGCCCAAAGTCACACAATTAGCAACTAAGGTAGATTTAAACTCAGGTCTTCCTGATTCCAGGCCATCTACTACACCATCTTCTAGCTGCCCCACTAGATTTCCTAAAAATATAGCCACAATCTCACTCAGATATTTAGCATCAGAAGTAATTATTGGCTGAATGTGTGGTCATATTCTTGAGAGACAAGGCATGTTGGTCAAACCAGAAAAATAATCCAAGTTGTAACAGTAGCAGGTGATCACTTGTTGATGTTTCTACTCAATGAAAAGCCCTAGTGTCTAATTAAATATTTTCTAGGGCAAGGCAAAGCAGTGAGTCATTATACTACAGACAATATCAAAGATGATGGCAGAGCGTGCCATTTACTAGGTTCTTGTCACTCACATCCAACCTATTTATGGATCCACTAAAGCTGAAATCTGAGCTATGCATGGTGACAGATCTGTGGGCACAACTGGGGTACGGTCTGCCCAAGTAGCAGTATGGGGATTACTAAGTCTTGATGGAAAACAACTTGGCACCTAGAATGCCAAATCATCATCTTTTATCCTTCGAAACTGTTTGCTAAACCTAGGTCAAACCAACACTCCCTCCCCCATCTATCATATCTGCCCTCCCCCTACTTCCACATGTTCATGTACATGTATAACAACCATTCACATGGACACGTACATGTGCACGTGCACACACACACATACACATACACACCGCCACTGCCACCATCACAAGAGTTGTGAAACAATCAAAACAGTAGCCTTAGAATGCCTATTTCCTGGTATTTCAAAAAATACATAGGTAGAAAGTGGAAGAATCAATTTTATCAAAGCTTTTAGCAGATGTAATTTGGATCTATAACCATAAATGACTTCTAGTTTTAGATTTGTTCTTGAGTTTAATTTTCTTTTGATAATAATTATAATTAGGAGATCATGATAAACTGAAGCTTTTTTGAAGGTAAGCAGAACCTGGAAAGATCAGTGACAGCTGAAAGTCTGAACGAGTTTGATTTCACTAGGCACCAGCATATACTTCTTTGACTGATCCCACTTCTATCTGTAGGAGGAACAACATTCATTTTGAAAGGGTTTTGAGTGTTGTCAACTATCTGGATAATGGCTACAGAGCAAATGAGTAGCCAATGCAATCAGCTGCATGTGAACAAGTCATTAAGACAGCCCCCAAAATCATCTGGCTAAAGATTATGGATTCAATGATAGTGAATCACAGGGTTACTGACTCAACTCCCTTCTGAGGCCCAGGGAATGCTGGAGGAGCTAGAATACTTGGGAAGCTCCAGTTCTAACCCACCTCAGCTATTAGTTTTCTGTTTAAACTTCAGAGAACTGCTTAATTACCCTCTGCCCACTGTTTTCTTTCATGTAAAATGGAGTTTACTTTCCTAAATTAATAATTTAATTTCTTTTTAGTCAGGTTAGGCTAAAACCTTGATTAGGGATGAGCATGGCACCTGTGTTGTGGCTGGCATAGGAATCTGCCCTATGCCAGGGCAGATTAGATTATTTCAAGGTTAAATGGATTGCCCAGAATTGCATAACCAGTACAGATCTGAGGTAGGACTGGAATGCTGGTTATGCTGACTCACTGAATGACTATCTATTCACCAAACCATACTGATCCTTTGGGAGGAAAAATAACCAAGGTGCTGCAATGTGGAGGCAGATAGTACTTTGTTTGTAATGTAGTCTATTGAGTCTTAGAAAGTTGCCTGAGGATCAGAGAGGTTAACTGATTTACCCATGGACACAGCTACTAAGCGTCCAAGGCAATTTTTGAACTCGTGGTTTCTTGACTCCAAGCAGAACATTGTATGATCTCTTCCTTTTTTTTTTTTAATTCTTTCTCTTGACTATACTGGAGGGAGAATGTGGAGATGGTAAGTTCTCAGTTTTAATGCCAACTTCCTATGGACCTTCACATTTAAAGTTGTCAAAAAAAAAGTTGGTTTTGGACTATTTCTAAATAGCAGCTGTGAGAAAGACCTACTGAGCTCCTTGATTTGGCAAGGATAAACTGAACAAGTATTTTTAAAATGTAAAGCCACTAGGATAACAAACACTCAGAAAATCCTACCCGTATTTTTCTAACTGTTAAATAAGCTGAACTAAAGTCATCAGCAAATAGCACACAATTTGAGCACACCAAAGTTCTTTTCACTTATAAACATGTTCTTCTCAAGCAGTAGTCAAGAACTAAATGGACAAATAGTCAAGGGTTAGGTATGTCCAGAACAGTCTGATGTGATGTTGAATTGAATCATGCCACAATATAATGTTAGATTTGTCCATGTAGAGAGAGCCTAGTTACAAGGGGCAGAATGAAACCCTTAGCCCCACTGCTTGTGACCACTTAGCAAATGCAGCCTCCTTAATTGTACAGTTTGGATTCTTACTGGCCCATCCTCATAGACCAGACTGTTGGCTTCTTGGTTCCTGATTTGTGATTTTGAAGAGCATCCTCCTGTATGTCTTTTAGGTACTAGCTGCATATACCATGAGGATCTGGGCTCATCAACATAAAATTAGAGCAAAACATTAATGCAGTTTATTGTATATTTTTTTGTTTTCTCTCTATGGTCATTTCTTGAATTTATTTTTCTTTTCTACAGCCTACTATTAGTTTCCAAATTCTTCACTCCAAAAGGTTACACAAAATATGTCTGTGACAACTAGGTGGCACAATTCATGACATGAATTCAAATCCAGCCTCAGATACTTATTAACTTTGTGACCCCTGGACAAATCACTTAACTTCTATCTGCCTCACTTTCATCAACTGTAAAATAGGGATAATAATAGCATATACCTCCCAGGATTGTTGTAAGGATCAAATGAAATAATAATTGCAAAGTACTTTGTACAAGACCTGGCATATAGTAGGTGCTTACGAATACTTGTTCCCCTTGTTTTCTTGTGTTGGGAGGGAGGGAGGACTCAGGGAAACAGAGGAAATGAAATAACATGATGTCTCATTTAAAAGTAATGCAATGGAGTAACACTAGATTTGGGGTCAGAAGACCTAGGTTTGAATCTCTACTACTTACTACCCGTAGGATCTTGGGAAAATTACTCTCGGCTTCAGTTTCTTCATGTGTGAAATATACAGGTTGGGCTAGGTGTTCTCTAAGGTTCCTTTCAACCCAAAAAATCTATGATATTATAATAAATATATTTATTACCTGTATAATTCGCCCCACCTTATTCCTCAACACTTGGAAATTCTATCAAGATGTCTCAATTCTAAGGCCAGATAATTTGGGTGTACCTGCTATGCTAGTAGAACCACTACTCCTTGCTACGCAGTTTTCCCCTATGAAAGAGGCATAAAGAATCCTATATTTCCCATCCCAAAGGAGCACAGGAGCTTTTTGAGAAATGAGATTAATCCTCAAGAAACAATTAAAAAAACAAACAAAATATTTGCAATTAATTGTTAAACTGTGGTTCACATGGTTATTAGCCTTTAGAGAAGGAAACTACCAATGAACAAAAGGTGACTCTTGAAAGATCAGTGGGATTTGTTAAATGGAAGAGAAAGAGAATAATATTCCATATGGGGCAAACCTAAGCAAAAGTACAAAGGCAAAAATAAACTTTATCCATGGAAGAGGTATTAGGAAGAGTAAATAGAGGTTTGCAATGTTGTACAGGAGGCAGCAATAAAAAATATTCCAAAGAAAAGTAAGAAAGCAAAGTGACTGAGACATGAAGCTTTATGAATAACTGAGGAAAGAAGGAAAGAGAAAGACATGCCCAACAGAATGCAGAATTCCAGAGAAAAGCAAGGAGAGATAAGAAGGTTTTCCTCAATGAGCAATGCAAAGAAATGGAAGAAAATAATGCTTGTCTCCTGAGGAACCTGTCTGTGAGCCAGGAAGCAACAGCCAGAACCAAAAATAGAATAAGTGATTGGTTAAAGATTGGAAAAGGAGTACAGCAAGGCTGTATATTGTCACCGTAAGTACTGAACTTATATGCAGAGTACATGATGAGAAAGGCTAGGCTGCATGAATAAAAAACTGCAATTAAGGTTGCTGGGAGAAATAGGAATAATCTTACATATGCAGAAAATACCACTCTGATAGCAAAAAGTGAAGAGGAATTAAGAAGCCTCTTGATGAGGGTGAAAGAGGAGAGTGACTTGAAGGTTAACATTAAAAAAAAAAAAACTAAGATTTTGGCAGCTGATCCTATCACTTCCAAGGAAACAGAGGGAGAAGAAATGGAAGCAGTGTCAGATTTTATATTTATGGGCTCAAAGATCGCTGCAGATGGCCACTGCAGCTATGAAATTAAAAGATACTTGCTCCTTGTAAGGAAAGCTAGGGCAAATCTGGACACCATCCTAAAAAATAGGGACATAACCTTGCCAACAAAAATTCAGTCTGTACAGTCAAAACTGTGAGTTTTCCAGTAGCAATGTATAGCTGTGAAAGTTGGACCACAGAGAAAGGTAAGTGCCACTGAATCAATGCTTTCAAATTGTAGTGCTAGGGAAGACTTTTGAGATTCCCTTGGATAGCAAAGAGATCTAATCAGTCTATGCTTAAAGAATTCAATTCAGACTATTCATTGGAAGGTCAAACACTGAATCTGAAGCTTAAATATGTTGGTCACATAATAAAGAAAGACTGATTGGAAAAGACCCTGATGTTGGAAAAGATTAAAGGTAAAAGGAAGAATGGCAAAGGATGAAAAGTATAGTTTCATGGAAACAATGAACATGATGAACTTGGACAGACTTTGAGAGAGAGTGAAGGATAGAAGGTCCAAGCTATGGTCCATAGACTCATGAAGAATCAGATTTGACTGACTGAGTGAACAACAACACAGTTCATTTGAACAGATTATGCAAGGTCTATCAGGAGCCATTTTTGTTTTGGGGTGAGGGAACAGCATGTTGAAAAATAGTATGATAAAAATTTTAGTGATATCTACTAAGTTATTGGTGGCCAATAATCTGTACCCTCTCCTATCAATCACAGAACTTTGGTTATTATAGTAAGGGAACTATTTTTTTTAGCCTAAAATCAACTGAGGAGAGATTGAATTAAGAAATTCAGGAAAAACAGACATTTGAATTAAGAAACATTGGCGTGGGAGTCATTCACTTTCGTGTGTGTTCAAATTCTGGATCTACCACATTACCTATGTGACCCTTGGGTAAGTCATCTAACATCTCTGGACCTCATTTTTCTCAGCTATAAAATAAAGTATTTGAACTAAATGGCATTGATTCCCTCAAGCTCTAAACGTATGATCCTAAGTTCTTATGGGAGTTGAGTTAGAGAGGCTGTTACAGCAAGGTGATGACTTGTACCTGGGTGGTGGCAGTAAAAAAATAAAAAGAGTAAAGGGTAAACATGAGAGATTTTGAAAAGAAAGAGTTGACCAGACTTGCAGACTGGATCAAGAAATAACAGTGTTATAACTATCCCTGTTCTACATACATATTGAGACTTTTTGAAAAAACAGATAATAAAATATGCCCAAGGGGCATAGTAAAACCAGTATCAGCTGAACTACACTAAGAACAGTTCACCAAAATATTTTTTTGATATAAGAAAATACCATAACAGATGAGATAAATATTGTGATAGCAACTCTTTTTTTTCTACCTCCTCTTTTGCTGTGTGTAATTACCAATGTCTGCAATTGACAACAGTTGATCAAGTCAAAATAGGAAAACTAATATTAACGAGCCAGATTCTCCCACCACGTACCACCCGATGAAGTCAATAAGAGCTCTGTGCTCCCAGGGAGACACATGGTGAGTAAATCTGGCCCAGTATTTACATTGCACTTTTTAATCTGAGGATCTTAAAATGCTAAACAAATATTCACTTTCACAGGGCATCCCAGGAGATGGATTGCATCATTTTTATGATGGTGAAACTAAGTTAAAGGGTTTGAACTAAAGGATAATATGATGGGAGTTTAACAAAAATTGCTTTACTACTTTCTTTGTGAATATGGGAGACATAATGGGGGAAAACTCACATATATAATATGAAGCTTCCTTTTTTCTATATTTTTTTCTTATTTGGTCCATTTTTCTTGTCTTCCTTTAGCATTGCTACTACTAACTCTGTCACAGCCTGGCCACTTGATGTCAGACAAATCAGTTAATCTCTCCTATCCAGGATGGTATAATTGTGCTAACCTACGCACTAAAGAATTTATTCATAAAACACTCATCAGAGCTGAATAATCCATTCATAATTTTGAAGTTCTTAGAAAATTTCTAATGATAGGCATAAAAATATATTAATTAGGACCAAAATGCAGTTAGTTATTCAGAAGTGGTTTATCCAGTCTGATGATGCAATCAGCACCTCATCTCTATCCCTAAACTCTTGCTTCTCAGTTATCTACCTCTATCTTAATGCCACTCAGTTGGATCTCATTTTGGCCGTTAGTATCAGGAAGATGGGAAGAGGAGGATAGAAATGAAAAAGTATGTGTGCAGAAGTATTTTTTGACCTCTTTATTGTTTTGTAGTGCTCTAAATGATACTTTACCTAGACATAGAGGTTGTACAATGAGTAGAATGCTGTGCCTGGAGTCAAAAGACTTAAGTTCAAATCCAGCCTCAGACACTTAATGACCATGTAACCTTGAGCAAATCCCTTAAACTTTGTCCGCTTCAGTTTCCTCATCTGTAAAATAACAATAATAATGGTACTTACCTCCCAGGGTTGTTGAGTGAATCAAATAAGATTATATTTGTAAAGCACAAATATCTGACACATAACCTGGTATATACTAGATGCTCAATAAATGCTTGTTTTCTTCCTTCTTAATCATGAATAGAGTATATTACAATGATTTTTCATTCTCATAGTTTCTTGGCTAATTGGTCAGCCAGAGAAATTTTATGATAATTCAATTCAATTTGATATTTACTGATGTTGATGATGACTGCTCACCATCTATTAAACATTTATTATGTATAACACACTATGGTAGGCATTGTGTAGAATACAGTGATATATGAGGTAACTTGGAGGAAAAGGATGAAGGAGAAATAATAATTGATAATAGCAATAATAATTAATATTCATACAGCACTTCAAAGTTTAATTTGCATATATTATCTCAATTCTCACAACAACCCTGTGAAATAGGTAATATTATCACTCCCATTTTCCAGATGAGGATGAGAAAGTTGACATGTGGCCACACAACTAGCAGGTATTCTTGACTTCATATGCACTATCCACTACTCTCATCTGGTTGCTCAAGGGGTAACTCAGAAGACCCTCCCTGGTATCAGTCTCACAGAAAGCAGAGGCACTGATAAATATGGATGAGCCTTAGGTTGAGTCCTGATGGAGCCAATGCCACAGCCTGTCAGGAGGGAGCCCCACATTCACCAACTGGTAAGATTCCAAAGGCACAAATCCATGGCCAAAATGCTGACTGACACATGAAGAGGATGACTGCACCTAAAGAAGAGAGTAACACAACACATCACAACAAGTCTGGGAGGAGTCACAACTGCTTTCTTGTCGTTCTGTTACTCCTTAATTGCTGTTGCCTGTGTACAGACTTACAGCCACTGGGCTTGAAGGGCAGCATTTTAAACCTTTAATATTCTGTGTCTCTGATTAACTTGCTGAGATGATAAAGGAAAATAGGGAGGGGTGAGAAATGGGGCGGGGGGAAGGAGAGGGAGGAAGAGAGAAAGAACAGGTAAAAAGACAGATAGATATTCACCCTATAAACAAATTTGAGATTTTTTTCTGGCTTTTATTATTTTGTTGACTACTTAAAATTATTTGTGATACATTATTTAGAAATTATTGCAATGAGAGGTAGTTTAGTGTATTGAATGGACAGAAAACTGATCTAGGAATGAGAAGATCTAAATTCTAATTCTAGTTTTATCACTAAATTAATTTGTGACCTTGGCAAGTCATTCTATATCCCTGTGACTCAGTTTTCTTATCTGTCGGACACTGACTCCCATTTTCAGTATACTATGGTTTTGATATAAGTATTAATTATTTAATACATGCATCTATTATGTGACCATCTAAGACTCACCCATCATCACTCCATCTACAAGACACCAACTAAGTGCTCCTACTCTCCAATTTCACACTGCCCTAATTGTCACAGGCATCCTCTCCTCCACCCTCAAATCCTCACTCTACTAACCACCATCATGAAAACCCTTTCAAGAACTGCACTCAACCAACCCAACTAATTTCATCTTTGTTCATGATCACATTTACTAAATGAAATTATTCATTGTAAAGAATCCATAGCAACTACAACCAAAAACACTCTGTAATGTGCCATATACCAAGACTTAGAAATGGTTTTGTTAAACATAATGCTACTTTATACAGATATTTGCTGTGGAGGGATTCTCTCCTATACTTGGATGGTCTATGCAACTATCATTCTGCCATTTCCCTGATATTCAACAAAGTCATAAATATATAGAAAGGAGGTACTCTCTACCTAGCACCAGGAAAAGCACTATGGGGGACAAAAATTAATAAAATGTAATCCCTGCCCTGAAGAAACTTACAATCTATAAGGATGGTAAGATATGGATACAAATAACTCTTCTGTAAGGCAGAATGAGATAAGGATTATAGGAGAAATATAAAGTGATATGAATACATAGAGTCCCTTTTAACTAGAGGGAACAAGAAAGGTTACATGGAGGTGACGCTGAAGATGAACCTTGAGAGATGGATATTATTGCAATAAACAGAGATTTCAGGAAAAGGAATCACAGTTTCTAGAGCTAGTGGGGATGAGTGATTATTTAGTCCAACGCCTTCATCTTAAAGAAGAGAAAACTGAGACCCAAGGAGGGCATGCCCAGGTCATACAGGCAATAACAGATCTAGGATTCAAATGTAGGTCTTCTCATTTCAGTACTTTCCTCCATCCCATACTACAATGGGGAATTACAGAGAGAAAATCATGAGAAATATCATGTCTTAAGAAATATCATGAGAAAAACATGAAGGTAGAAAATCACATAGTACATTACTTTAATATGTGAAAATCTAGCTTGGTTATAGCCTAACATATGTGAAGTCACAAAATGTAAGCTAGGTATAGAAGGGCGACTAGAACTATATTTTAGAGGGCTTTCAATGACAAACTAAGGAATTTTTACTCTGATAATTGGTGTTGCTGATTGAAGGATTTTTAGCAAGTTGGTGACATGGTAAGTGCTATGCCACAAGAACTCTATTTGAGTAGCAGTAGAACATGGTAATGGGAGTAGAGAAGAGTCAGAAAAACCAGAAAAGAGACTATATGGTAGTAATCCTAGTGGGAGGTAACAAGGGCCAACGGAAATGGAAAAGATGGCTCTGATTCAAGGGCCATTTTAGGAGATAGAATCAATGGCACTTAGCAATGGTTTGGATGGGGTCAGGAATGAATAAGTAGGCAAGAGTAAAAAGTGATTTTGATAACTTGAGTGACTGGGAAGAAAATTATGACATTAGCAGAAATAGGGGAGTCAGAAGGAGAAGCTGGTTTGGGCAGGGGGGGAATGACTCAATGTCTAAGGGTTATGTTAAGCAGAGACACTCAAGTGTGATCTAGTAGACCATTAGGAGCAACTCTAGAAGTTACGAAAAAAGTTAGGGCTATACATACAGATTCAGTCATCGTTCTTGCAAAGGTAAATATTTAAAGCTTTGGGAAAGAAAAAAAAAACAATCATCAAGAGCATATAAAAAGAAGAGAGAACTTGAGTTAACCTTTGGAAAACCTTACTTTTTAAGACCTGAGGGTGTGTTAAAAGCCAGCTAAGGAGATAGAAGAATCCACCTAAAACAAAGTTGAAGAATAAAGAGAGTGTGAAGTCACAGAAGTCAAGGAAGGAGGGTGTATCAATTGGTTAGTAATTGCAAATGCTACTAAAAGGGTAAGGCAAATGAAGACTGAGAAAATACCACTAGAATTCATTCGTGGCCTTCAAGGAGACAGTTAAAACAGAAAGAAGTACAACTGGAAGTCAGATGTGGAGTTAGTTGGAGATGAAGAGGTGGAAACAATGTCAACTGATTACTCTTTCTAGAAGTTTGCTGCTAAAAGTAAAAATAGAGAAGGTACAGTAGCTAGAGGGAATAGCATGATGGAAAGAAGGGGTGTTTTAATTGATTTTTAATTGTATTAAATGACTTTAGACTGAGTGAAAAGAGCAAGTTGAAAGGGAAAGCTTGAAGAAAAAGAAAGAGAGAGAGAAGAGTAATTGATGGAATAATGCCTAACAGGAAGTAGATGGGATTGAGGGTATGGATAAAAGGATTCATTTTGGATCAGAGGTTTACAGCACAGAGGGGATTAGAGAGGATGTGGAGATCAAAGAAAAGTAATATTTATTCAATTGAAAAAGAAAAAAAGATTCTGACATGTCAAAAGCTATTTCTTAAGAATTCATCTGTGTATTTCACTGTGCTAGACACTGTGCTAAGTATGTAATTAGAACCAGTCCCTGTCCTCTAGCTCCTTGCAATCTGAGTCAAAAATAATCAATCAGTATTCCATCAATAAATATTTATCAAATGCCAAATATGTGCAGGCACTGTGTCAAACGAAGATGTACAAACACATTTTCAAAACATAAATTCGTCATGATGAAACCTATGCCTACATATCATCAGAAAAGAGACAGAAATCTGCCATTTGTTGTTCATGCCCAAGAAGCAAAAATTATTTACTGCCTTTTGAAATAACCCCATCTCAAAATTACTTTTTTTAATACACAAAGGTATTTTAAGTCAATGTAAAGTTTGCAGAAAATGCCCTGGCTTCTACTTTCTCAAAGGTTTTTTTTCTTTCTGTCTTCTGAGTAAAAGTTATCTACATTTCAGACAGTGTACATATAAATACTATGAAGCTAAATTGATAACCAGGGCATAGTCCGTTAAACCAATATTACATGGCAACTTTAAAAAATGATTATCTAGAGTAGAAGTTGGTGAACTACATTTTAAAAAAGTAAAAAACAATTTTAGTTTATGGGTATTAAAATAAAACAGGTGGCAGACCAGATTTGGCCCTTTGGCCATAGTGTGCTGACCCCATAATGAGAGAGCAGGAACAAGCTGAAATTTTTGGAATGTTTGTAAGTTCACAAAAGTCTTTATAAATTTTTTTTAGGTTGACTGCCTTTCTCTGACTCTGACTCTTCTAAATCCTCCGTTATAATTGACACCTCACAAATCTTGTTTCAGGAGGCCAAGATTGATTTTTGGAAAGGAAAAATTTCACATTTTAAAATACATCATCATGATTTGGTGGTGACCGTGAGTTCTCTTTCATAAGGTTTTGTATTTCTGTTTCCAAGTTGTTAATTCAGCTTTCCTATCTTTCTTTCATAACTCTCATTTGGCATTACCATCATTTTAGCCTCTTTTTTTAAAAACTCCTCCTTTAACTTTTCTAAGAATTCTTGTTTGTTTTATGTCCAAGCTGTGGGTTTTTTTGAGATTTTGCTCATAGACAGAAATTTTCAAGTCATCAACTTCTTTTGTCTATGTCTTGAACTTTTTTGTTACCATCGTAGCTTTTATGATTAGATATGATATGATTTTATGATATGATTTTCTTTTTTGTTTACTCATTCAGCTTATTTCTTGATTTTTGGACTTTATGTTAGTGCTTAGTTTCTGCACACTTCTGAGCAAGATGTCTAGACTTCTGTCTTTTTTATGGCCTTCTGCTGCTTTAAGAGGTCAATCTTGGGGGATGAAATCTTCTAGTGCTTCCAAAGGGATGTGATCCAAGGAAAAGTCCTTCTACTGCCCTCCTGGTCTAAGCTCGGCAAGTTCCTTACTTGTTAATGGGTTTGGTATGTTGGCTTGTGTATAACTGAGTGTAAACTCTTGTTGGATTCAGTTACTGCTAGTGTATGGGGAGGCTGCAGGTTCAGATCAACTAGATAGCTGCTTCCCCTTTGGTCTGGAACTCTTGCCCTAGTTATTCTACTGTAAACCTTGGGCTAAAGATTAGAACTACACTGTTGCTCTGTTGTAGGGATCAGAGCCACACAGCTACATTTTCATAATTCATTTCTTGTTCAATATATATCTAGAGCCCCACCTGGACCATTGTTTTCCACCTGGAATCTGTAACTTAGAACTGTGCAGTGAATGACAAAGATGCCAGATGGTACCCATTCCTATACCCAGCCCTAGTTCAGTGATCTTCAGGTATCTCCTGGGATCTCTTTCTGCGCTGGTACTTCCTTCTCTGATACCTTCTTTCTAATTCTGGGTGCTAGAATGCTCTAAGCTATCTATATTCCTAGCCAGACTCCATTCCCAGTGTCTGGAATTCTCTGTCTTGCTATACTGCCCTGAGCTAGAAAAATGCCTCACTGTCACTTTTATTTGCCTTTTCTGTTCAGATTTTTGTAGAAAAGATAATACTTAATAAATACATTAATATTTATCAATCAACTTAATAAATACTGTCTCTCTCTCTAATGCATAATTGGTTTTCTAGAGCTATTAGTAATGATTAATGTTTGGAATGGTCTTAATAAAAAATAATGAGATAAAAAAGGAAGATGAAATTCTCTCCCTGTAGCCCAGGTCATTATTATACTAAGCTTTCATCATTTCACTAGTCTTATTACATCATCATAAGCTACTTGAGAGCAAGTAGGATATCTCAGCAGATAGTACATTTATATAAAACTACTCAGTATTACCTGGGATTTAATTTTTGCTTTTAGCCTTTCTTACTGTAGCCTACTGTATGCTCAGACAATAGAATATAGTCCTCAAATACCATTCGTACCATGCTACTGTCTTGCTCCATAATCTTTAGTTGTTCTCTACTGTCTACTCTGTCAAATTCAAACACCTATTCTAGCATTTAAAGTCCTCTATTAATTTTTTTTTGTCCATGCCTTTCCAACCTCATGTCTTTACTTTCTCTAATATGGACCTCTAATTCAATCATATGAATTTCCTTGTTGTTCTCCCCAATCCCAAAAAATACATGTTTAATCCTTACCACCATGTCTTTGCTTGTGATATTATTCTGTTCTGGCAACCACAATCTAATTCTTCTCATAACACTGATATCTTTCACTATCTCTTCTCCCCTATTATTGTCTCCTTCCCTAAATACCCCCTCCTATTATCCCCTTGTCCTACTTTTTTACTACTCTCTTTTACTAAGTCCAATCCTAACTTTATTCCCTTTCAACCTTCTTCACAAATCCATGCCATTCATCCAAAGTTACCAAATATGCCTAGTTTAAAAATTAATTGAAAATTGACCTTATTTGCCCAATTTCTTTACACTTCTAAAGCAGTAACAGGATTGCTGTGTAAATAAAATTATCACAAAAAGTATAATAAAATTCCATTTTTAACCCTTTGGGAAGTCCATAGCTATGATTTAATGATTGTAGGGACTTTCAGAGTGGAACATCCCTTCACCAAAGCAGATGGGCTACTGTCCATAAATTACAGTCTTTTAGAGTTAGCTGCCTGAGGCATTGAAAATTAAATACTTTGGGCCTGATTACAAACCTGAGATGAATCAGTGGCAGTTCTTGAACTCATGTCTTCCTTACTCTAAGATGAGCCTTTCATCCATTACACTAAGCTGCTTCTCAAAACCCTACAGTAACATGCTTACTGATTATACTTTGGATCAAATCACGCTCCCTATATACCTAACCAGTGGTAGCTAGATGGCTCAGTGTATAGAGCATGGAGCCTAGAATAAGGAAGATCTGAGTTCAGATCTGGCCTCAGACACTTACTGTGTGACCCTGGGAAAGTCACTTAAACTTGTTTGCCTCAGTTACCTCATCTATAAAATGAGCTGGAGAAGGAAATGGCAAACCACTCCAGCATCTTTGCCAAGAAAACCCCAAAAGGGGTTACAAAGAGTGAGACACAACTGAAAAATGACTAGCAAATCTACCTAGATCATAACACATCCATAATATTAGTATATTAGTATAACTTTGTTACTAAATGCTGGTGATGAATATTTATATTACATTTTCTATCACTTAATAGAAATGTTTTTCTTGCTTAAAAAAAAGTAACCACCCTTCTATGGCTATTACTTCTGTTCACTGGAGTGATCAGTTCAAAATAAGTTGCCGTAGTGGATGGAGCACTGATCCTGGGTGCAAGAAGATGAGTATAGATTCCATCTCAAACATTTATCAACTTTTTGACTCTGACAAGTCACTTAACCTCTGTCTGCTTCTGTCATCTATAAAATGGAGATAAGAATAGCACCTACATCCCAGTGTTGTTCTGAGACTCAAATGAGATAATATCTGTCAATCACTTTGCAAACCTTAAAGCTCTATATGAATGCTATCTCCTGGCAGTGGTGGTGGTGGTGATAGTAGTAGCAGTAGCAGTAGCAGTAGTAGTATTAGTAGCAGTAGCAGTAGCAGTAGCAGTAGCAGTAGCAGTAGTAGTAGTAGTAGTTGTAGTAGTAGTAGTAGTAGGGCAGCTACAGCAGCAGTCGTAGTAGTAATATTCTTGAGAACTCAAACAATATACCATATTGGAATTGAAGCATTGTCAAGGACCCAACTTTTGTTCATAATTACTTGGATATAAATTGATACTTAAAAACTCAAGAACAATATTTATAATGGAAGTCACCAAGCCAAATCCTCAATTTCTAAGCTTTGTGGCAAGAAAACTTTCAAAATTTAAATCTATAAGAAGAAATCAAAATGCTATGAGTATAGGATTAGTTATATAGAATTCCCATCTTTCTGTCTTCTGGAGTTGTACTGAGGATGCTTTCAGGAGTACTACAGAAGATGAGCTTACATCCTAATACATTTATTAAACTACAAAAATTAATTAATTAATCTGTGTAATAGTTCATAGATCATAAACCTTAAAAGAAAAAAGGAGGACAGTGGGATAGTGAATAATCCTAGAACCATTTCCATCTGAATTCTATAAAAAAGATAAGAACAAGATAATAGTGATAATAATGGAATATTTTTATCCACCTTCAGTGGTTCACAGAACATTAAATATAAAATAATAGCTGGATATCAAGTCATCTCAGAACCATTTCTGTGTGAACTCTAATAATAATGATTAACAACACCTGGCATTTATACAGTCCTCTAAGGGTTACAAACTGCTGTGCAAACCTTTCCCCCTGAGATCAAATCACAGATGAAGACAAAGGAACCATTAAGCCACTATATATGTGAGAACAGCTCTACCTGATTCTCTTTCCCAGGGGATATTTTCTCACTTGTTGTGTTGGAGAGAAGATATTAGGGAAAATAATTTCTAAAAACAATTTAAAACACTCCCCAGGAATAATGAAAATCAAGTAAGTATTTTTAAACCACCCTTTGATCAGTGAGGTATGGTAGATTGGGAATTGGTCTTAGTGTAAGAAAGAGCAGATTCCAAATCCTGCCTCCGATGATCTGTGGCTATATGACTCTGAGGGAGTGACTTTACCTCTTATCATCCCAGGTAATCTACAAAGATTGCAAAGTTGTGAGTCTGCATTAGCAGAGAATTCAATAGGTATTCTCTACACCCATAAGATCATGTGTGTGGTCCTTTCTTCAAAGCCATAAATCATCTTGGATATCACTACCAATATTTTGCCTAGATGCTCATCAAAGAAATATGGCTGCTTAGGTGGGATTCCTAAATCACATGTAGTCTGCAAATTGACTTACACCTGAGAAATATTAGGACAAATGCAAACGCCAGAATTTATGCCAACCAATTCAAGCCCTAAATTAGAAGGTAAGGGGAAGCAACAAAGTTTACTTTGTTCATAAAATGTGTGTGGACCAAAAAACAAAAAACCTACCGACCAACATACCTTTTTCATCTAAGTCTTCAGGTTGCAATATATAATACCAAACAGATTGCAGAATAGCTGAATTAGGGGGAAAATACATATTGCTCAGAATATTAGCTTTGTTATTAATAGAATGGGATGAGGTAAAATACCTTGCAAATATACAAAGAGTTTCCTCTAGTTTTAAAGGAATTGTTCCTAAAGTTCAAAAAAAAAATTCCTCTTACTTTTATATTTTCTTGTCTTCTGTTGCTATTTTAAAATTTCTCTTGTCTCTGCACTTTCCACTTCTAGCTAGGCCCTGAAGCAAAAATATTGAACTTCTTGCATTCCCCACAGAGCTAGAAATATGATGTACTCAGTGGGGGGGAAAGTCTCACAAAAGAGCTTGACAACACCTAAGGGACACTCTGGGATAGTCTTCCAAGCTTCTGGGACCACAGGTTTTTTCAGATCAAGGGGTACATGTAATTCTAATAATTAACTGAATCTTAGTGAAGATCTCAAACCACTTTTGCAGATATATTTTTAGTATAATCATTAATATGATCACTTAACATTTAGAATTTGAAGGGGCTTTAGAGATCATTTAGTTCCATCTCAGAATTTTACAGGAAGGTAACAAATATGTGTTCCTAGAAAGGGAATTTTGTATCAAGAGTCAAGTGGATGGCATAATTGGAATAATTTCCCATGCCGCCTGACTTCTAGCCCTGTTGTATTTGCTTAAGTTTTAACCTCCAAAACTCAATCTAAACCAAAGGTATCAAAAGAGATGGTACAGTGGCTACAGTACCAGGCCTGGAATCAGAAGACTCATCTTCCTGAGTTAAAATCAGGCCTCAGACACTTACTAACTGTGTGACCCTGGGCAAGTCACTTAACCCTGTTTGCTTCAGTTTCCTCATCTGTAAAATGAACTGGAGAGGGAAATGACAAACCACTCTAGTACTTTTGGCAAGAAAACCCCAAAAAGGGGTCACAAAAAGTTGGACCTAACTGAAAACCACTAACCAAGAAATCAAATGTGAAGCAACACTCCTAAGTGGACCCAAACCAAATTAAATTGTAACTGGAAACTGTCTAACAAAATAAATAAAATACAATAGAACATAATCAATGTTAATTTGTTGTATTCTAAGACAATTTGAGGCCATAACTGATCCTTACCATGGAATTTAATGGCCCTCATTTCTATTTGAGTTTGATCTAATCATTTCAACTGTTGCCGGGCCAGTACAGCTGTGTTCACATCATATTAAAAATGGGGGAGCAGTGTAATTATGAACATACAGGCAAGATGAGGCCACATACCACAGTAAAAAAAAAAAAAAATAACATTGTTTGAAGTCATGAGATCTGAGTTCAAAATCTGCTGCTTACTTACTACCTGGGTGAGATTTTTTAAATTCCCATAAGCTCTTTGGTCTGAGTTTGCTCATCTGTAAAATGAGAGAATTGAACTAGCTGACCACTGAAGTCCCATCTATCTCTAAGACTATGAAATGTCTGGGGAAACCTTGGTATCATCCTTAACTCTTCTCTATCCCTTCTAAAACAGACTGGGAAACAGCATGGAATTTACTGGCTATCCCAGGTGCTGAAACACCATTGGAAAGGTACCAATCACTTCTCACTTTGTAAACTTAAGTTCAAATTGATACAAACTGGGTCATTAATACATTTACAAACAGTGTAAGTCTTGGGGTTTTGTGCCTGATTTAATAAGATTTTCTATTTCTCTATGAATTAAGGATAGGGGCTGATTTACATAATGTTTAGAAAGCTCACAAACTTTGTATTTTGTGTAAAATAATTGTGATTCTCAAAGGCTTTCCCAGCCGTGCCAATTTGGCAAAGTCAGCTCTCTGGGGTTGCCAGACTGTGTCCAGATTTTTCAGTCCCATCTTTGGCAGGATCCTTGCAACTCCACTTTCAGGACCAAAATAACTGGCTGCAGGCCAGCAGCCTGAGTGAACACTCTTGCCAAGTTAGTACTAGCTAGGAAACCCTTTGAGAATATGAAACTAGAAGAGAGTTTGGTCCCTTCTTTCTTTGGAAAAAAACTCTCAAATGGATCTTGTCACCATGTCATCTGACAAAGTGACAACCTTTACTTCTATAATCAAGGGTAAGATGTCACATCACATACAAAATGTCATGAAGAAGAGAGAACAGAAAACAACTTGGGTTTTGCTTCTCTAGCTCCTTCCCATCATCTAGTTATAACTCAGAGGGGAAATTTAGTCAAACTGGTTGACATCATATAAACAAGCCCATTCAGTGATTGATGGGAGTTTTGCCTGAATTGACCAGGTATTTGGTCACTCATGTAGACAGTACAAAGTAAAGTGTAGACTCTTAATTATCTGATTAATTAAGCCCAACTGGGAAATTCATTTTGAGGTCAAAATCATCTGGCTTTGCTGCCCACATTGATTAATGAACCAGATAATTGCTGAATCTCCATTTCACTTTATGCTCCATAGTTACACCCTCAGAATAAATATTTAGTTGAATATGTGACCTGCTCTTCAATGCTATTCAGGGCAAAATCAATGGTCTAGGGAAAAAATGACCCAGTTTGTGATTTTTTTTCCTTGAGATTTGGAATGTGAGAGGAACTTTGGGGATCATTTAGTCCAATTGTCTCATTTTACAAATAAGGAAACTGAGGTTTAGAAAAGTAAAATGACTTACCCAAGGCAATATGGCTACAATTAAATTAGCAAAAGTCTTTGCTTCCTTTCCCCAACAAGTGACCATCCAATATCCTTTATTTTTTTATGTGGCTAAACTGCTTGGTAATTCAGTATATAATTTTCTCCCTGTTGAACAAAGTTAATTGTCAGTTTCCTTCTAGTGCACCCTCTTTGAAGAAATGCAGAACGCTAGAGGGAAAGAAAGTCAATTTCATTTGTTCACAGTATTTATTTTCTTAAATATGCCCAGTGGCCAGAGGACAGATGGATGTATTTTAAATGCATACCTATTATTAAAATGTGAAATTCATAAGAACAGCAGATTTTCTTTAAAAAAGTAATTAATTAGGCTTGCTTCATCTCTCTGGGGATTCTCTACGTTGAGACTATGCCCTCCAACTTGGAACATCATAAACACAGATTCTATCAGGCCAGGTAAGTATAAGCTAATGCTCTATTGAAAACACCTGCAGCTAATTACTCTCAGGACTACTGCTATGAGACACCAACAGAACCTACTGAAAAATGAGAAGCCTTATCCAACAACTTGTGTTATTTGTCCAAAAGATGCCAAGTAACCAGCTGGAGTAGTTGTTCATTGAGCTAATCAGTCAAAAAGCATCAGTAAGTACCTACTGTGTGACTGAAGTGTCCAACCTTATTCAATGGTACAGCATAGGCACAAGTGTAGTATTAAAAGTATAGTATATTAATAGTATAGAAAGAGCACTAGATTTGGAATCGGAGGCTCTGTATTTGAATCCTGGTTGCTCTTTGAATGTAAGAGGTATGCTGGAGCCAGTTCAGACCTGTTCATAAAAGTCAGTTAAAATTTCAGTGTGAACATTAACATTATAAAGCAGGGCTTGATTTATTATTTTATTGGTTTCTAGGTTTCATAAATAGAAAAATATTAATAATGCAGATTAAACTTAAAATTGTGTGATCCATATATTTAATTTTTCAGAGAGCTGGTTGTTGAACATTTATCAACATACCCTGGGATTCCTTCCCTTTGGGTGATTTAGATTCACACTTTGTAAAATGAATGGATTAAAATAGACAATTTCTCATGACCTTCCCAGCTCTAAAACTATAATCCTCTGACTCTCAGACTTGGAAGGGACTTCAGAGTCCTTCCTTGGGTTTCATTTGTATTTTGATTCTATTTTACTCATTCTACCTTGCCTATATCAATATTAAAAATTAACAATAATTTACTTTTTAGCTGTTTGGAATTTGTGAGGGAGGGGAAGTGTAAAAGTAGAATAATTCACTCAGTTCTGAGCAGAACAATGAGTCTTAGGAAAGAGTGATGGCCAATGGGTCAAGGATTGACTTTGTGTTTATTAATTTAAATTATTAAAAGGCAAGATCCCTTTTAATTCAAAACACATTCTTCTTTGGAAAAGGGACTACCTCCACTGAGCTTCAGAGCTTGGAATATAGAAAGCTTGGATCCTAGCAAGAGGTAACATGGCTCAGAGCTTGTGACATGATTTAACAAGCAGTAGTAAGTAGTACTTCTTTTTGGACATAGGCCTGTTATCTCTCTATGGACTTTATTTTCTTTTCCCTCTGGAAGATCAGGAAAGCAGAAACCTGGCTCTAACTCTCACATACTAATCTGGAAGGTAAAAATTTATTGGCCACACTCTATCCTACATCTCCTTTCATTGTAGCCCAAGGAAAACTGAAGGTTAAGTTTTCCTTAACCTCCACTTTTCTCAGGTGACCACAGGATAGGCCCCACTAGGTCTCAGAATACTATCCATTGGTAAGTAATTTCTAACCATTTTTCATGAGTAATTGTGTTATTTGCTTAGGATTGTTATGAATAATTATATTTTTCCCTTCTTAGGAGTCATTTTTTTTCATATTTGTACTAATTTCAAAATTTCTCCTGATTCAAAATTTCAACCTTGTACCTGCTAGGTCTCAAGTTATACTGAATTTGTATGTTCAGGTCTTCACAACTATCATTTATATGTGACAAGCAAGTGCAACGTGCTGGAATACAAAAACAAGCATATTTATCCCTTCCACATCATGGGGGGCTAGAGGCACAGTACTCTCATGACCTGGAAAATCCAGAAAAATTTTGGCTTTTTCCTTTTGTACCAGAGAAATATTATATAATGTCAGGTACATATTTTATGCATTTTTTGAGTTTCTAAATTTTTTTTGTGTCATCTGCTGGCCTCTACATGTCATCTGAGACTTCTACAAAACTCCCCAAAAAATCCCATTTAATTTCTTCTACCTATCCATAATATATTGAAACCATGATGAGAAAAATCATGATGTGGAAATGAAAACTGTAGGAAGACAATCCCTACCCTTGAGGAGCTTACATAATAAGGAAGACAACACATAAAAGGGAACTTAAAAGGGGAAGGACACAAAGGTACCCATAATGGGGGCATAGCAGAGGAAATCTGGACTACAGGATGGAGATGAATGAGGGTTGGCTGGCTTGAGCATCCTCCTTAAAAGGACATTCTGGAAGGAGTCATCTAATCAGAAGGAAAGGCTACAGGGGAGGAGAGGACTTCCCATGTGTGTGTTCCAGGCCTAGAGCAAGGCTTCTGGTTGAAGATCTGGGACATGTTAGATGTCCAGAGTGCAGCACAGAGAGGAATGACTTAACAATCTCCATGAACAGCTAATAATTTCCCCTATATTCCACATACCTGATAGTTCTTACTAAATACCTCTTTTTCACTCTTGAACAATTTTTTTTTATTTACTAGGGTTTACCTTCCAATTGTTCTGTTGTCTAATGCCCATAACATAGTTTTTGCTGTTGCTTTCATTTTTTTTAAATGACAAAGCTGTTCTGGATCTTGATGTTAGGACTCACAACAAAATAAAATCTCTATTCTCTCTTTATCACAAAATTAGACCAGTCACCTATAGGAAATCAATAAATAATCCAGTAGGAAATAGCTGGGGACCGACAGTATAAGAGCCCATAAACCACTTTAGGGTGTGTCAGGCTTTGATGAGAGATGATGAAATATGTGGATAGAGTTTAATGATCATCTTCTCCCACTCTTTCTCTCTTGTTTACACCTGAAGTATCCATCCCTTCCAAATCATCTCTGACCAATGAGAGGTCATGTAACATCTATCAGAACTTGCTTGTTATTGCATGGGCCTTCCTAAAGTCACAACTAGTGGATTATTACTCAATGTCTATATATACTGAAAGAAAAGGATTGACTCATGAATTGGGGAATAAATGGTTGAAGCTCTCTTTTGTATGTCTAAATCCTCAGTTCCTATGCTAATAGTTTATTACTCTTAAAGGATTTTCATCAGAAAGGGATGTTTATTTTTATCCTTGCGTTGTTCCCCCAACAATTTAAGGAAGGTTAGTGTAGAAATGTATATGGCATCTAGGACTGAGACTAAGGGTCAGGATTTGATGTGTTGTTTAAAGATCCTGGGCTCACTCTGTCCAAGATCAATGGGCCAGGTATGTCACCAGTCAAGCAAGGGTGATCCAGGTTTCTAGTTCCTAATGTAATTGAAAAGGGTCAGTGTGATGGAAACTTTTAAAATCTATGGCTAAAATTGTCGTGGAGGTTTTTCTTCAAATAGTTATTTAGTTTGTTCTATAATGATACAATCTCTTTCAGAAACCGTTTCCAGGGCTGTCTAACTAAAGCAGTACATTCTGAGAGAGACAAAGGTAAATTTAGTCTATATAAAATTCATTCAGAGATGGGGATGTTTCATTTTTGTCTTCATATGCTCAGTTCTGACACCATACCTTGCATATTATTAGTTGTTTAATGGACTGATTCAAGTAGAAAATATTATTGGAGTACATATTGAAGGCATGGAAAGATTCATATGGAACTACAATATTGCTTTTTTGGCTCTACATATTGGAGGGAAAGAAACAAAATAATTGAGAAGATGGAAAGATAATACTCTCACTTTGATTAGCTGTAAGCAAAGAAGGGTACTCAGGAAAGGAAGGAAACCACCAGCTGAAAAGGAAAGCTGTCTAAGGCTTTTCATGTCAAGCTCAACTAAATGCACCAAACATTGAGGGTTAATGTTCACACTATGCTACTAAGTGATGAGAGAAATACAGAGATGAGTAACAAAGGAGCTTTGAAAATATTGCAGGATAAGACTATGAACTCAACTACAATGCAAGATAGAATGTGAAAGTGACTAACAGATTCAAGCAAATTGCTAGGAAAGTTCTAAGGCAGACTTGCTAAGAGCTGAGAGTAGTAGAAGTAGGGAAAGTTACCCAAAGGAAATTGCATTTGGCCTAGACTTTGAAAGACCGCTAAGATTTCAAGTGGTGAAGCTTGGGGGAGAGGAAGGTATAAAGAATAGGGACTTGCAGCAATTCAGCCTTAGAGATGGTGTGAGCAAAGGCAGAGAGATGGAAGAAGGGCTGGAGAATGCCTCTGAGCCCTGAAAAGGGTTATTGACTTTCAGTTAAGAAAAACAAAAGAAAATCTAATTAAGATTGGTATTTAAAAGAAGTTGAAAACAATTAAAGATAAGTGACAGATGTATAATACTGACTCTATAGTGGTGGTTTTCTTTAAAAATTGCTATAATATTAGTTTAATATATCAACTATTCATAATTTTTATCTCTGTTGGAACTCACCTATAACCAGTATAGATCACAAGCTCTCTGTACTTCAGCAATTAGGTCATCTTCATAGGCTCCTGCAGTTAAAAAAATGAATTGCCTATTGGCCAACATTTAGGTGGCAAGCCTGTCAACTGAGAAAGGAAGAACTTGAGGCAGCATATATCATTACCATACACAGTACTCAAATACATAAGTGGATCTTTGATCTTATAAAATGGGGTAAAAGGTGTCTTATCTACCTCTACCTATCTGTGTAACTCTCATTTATATTCTTTTAAAAATTCATTACAGAATAACCTACCAAATATACTGGAAGCCTTTTTCACTTTCTCCAGATATCACAAGAGTACCAGAGGAGTGATTTTGACCATTCACCTTTGATCTCTTGTCCCTTTCATGTAACTAACCTATTATTTTTCCCTGTTATAAAAATTTCTGTATTTCTTTTCTTCTTTGGAGTTTCGTGTTGGTTATAAATTGCCTCTGGTCCATACCTATGATTTGTCTCATTGACCTCTGTGTCTTAAGGTCTTCAAAGACAGTAGTATTCCCGGTGTCTTTGCTATAGCATCAATCTATACTGTGTTATAAAAATTTGCTACTTTTTTTAAAACCTAGGAACAATATTTTGTAGAGTTTATGTTCAACCAGAGTCATAATTGCTCAGAACTCCAAGTTATGAAAATTCTTAATATTTACCAAGAAGTTTGCCTAATTTAGATTTATGTTTATAGCTAACCTGGACCCATTATAGTTGAGGCAAAAAATTCACGTTAAAGAAACATTGAGTTAAAGAAATTATGAGAGTATGTGTCAGTCATTCAGCCAGTAAGCATTTATTAAGTGCTTATTATGTTCCAGGCACTTTGCTAAGCACTGGGAATACAAAGAAATATAAAAAAATAGGACCCATCCTCATGTAGCATATATTTTACTATGAGGAGACAACATATAAATAACTAGATATGTACAAAAGGTACATAAAGTAAACAAATAGCATTTTGCAAAGGCACAGAGATGGAAGATAAAATGACATATTCAAGGAACTTAAAAGAAGTCCAGGACTGTAGGATCATGGAGTCCATGGACAGTAGTAAATCATAAGAAGACTGAAGGGTAAGATGGTGCCAGACAGGTAAATTTTTATTTGATGCTGCAGGGAATAGTGAGCCATTGAAGCTCCTTGAGCAGGTTAGTGACATGCTCAGACCTTTGCTTTAGAAAACTTACCTTGGCATCTGAGTAAAGTGGGTAGAAGCTGGAAGCAGAAAAGTCAGAATGGTATCACCACTTTCTAGTCATAAGCTCCCAAAGTGGGAGATACCACCCTCAGGGGAGTGCTAGTCCAATCCATGGGGGACAACAGTAGCCTCAGGTGCAATCGGGGGCATTGAATAAAAATAAGGGGGTGGTGGAAGCATAAGCAAAGAAAAAAAAAGAAAAGTTTGAAAAATCATTTATACATGCTTCATCTGTTGTGTAACAGTTAAAGTTATAGTGATTACATTATTTTCCAAACAGACACACAAAATGCAAGTTATAACCAAGCAATGGTCAAACCTGCCAATAGGTCTTAACAAGCCAGTGTTGGCAGGCAATCATGTGCAAATTGTCAAGAAGTCCAACATGCATCAGCAGGAATATGTGTGTGTGATGCTTTACTTACAGTGCAGTACTATATGGTTACATGATGCAGTACTGTATCATCAAAATTTCATTAAAGGAAAAACCTCACAAATTTACAATAAATTATTAAATTTAGGATGCAACATTTAAAAAAATTATATTTAAATGATTTTTTAAAAACCATTAAAGGGTTAAAGAAAGTAGATTTCCAGGGGGAAGGTGGGTAATTTTTTAAAAAAGGGGTGGTAGGTTAAATAAATTTTGGGGACTTCTGGGCTAGGTGATAAGAAATGAGGTCCTGAACTAGGATTGTGGCTATATGTGTAGAGAGAAAAGGAAATAAATGAAGGATATTGAGAAGACAGAAAAGACAACATTTGGCAATGGACTGGATATATGGTATCCAGAATAGAGAGGTAAAAGAGACCTAGGTGGTAAGTCTTAGTGACTAGAAAGACGGTATTACCTTCAATAGTGATAATAAAGTTTGGGTAGATGGAAGGCATGAAGGGGATGGAAATGAGTTCAGTTTTGCACATAGTAAATCTGAGATGACTTTCAATTTAAGATTTCAAAAGGCAGTTGATGTCACTGTAGCTGAATGTACAAGATAGAGAGTAGGGTTAGATAGACAGATTTAGGAATTATCTGCATAGAAACGATATTAGAAACTGATGATGTCCTCAAATGAAATAGTATAGAGTTAAGTGCCCAGGACAGAATGTTGGAAGGCTTAGAAAAGGGTGAAAGAAGAGAAGTCGGAAGTTCTAAGTGTAAGTGACTTTCTTAGGGAATTTAACTGTGAAGGAAGGAAGAAGAGACATAGGATGATAGCCTATTGAACAGTAAGATTAAGCATGAGTCTCCATGGAAGAGACATGGGTACAATTTTAGGGAGTAGAGAGGAATCAGAAGATAAGGAGAGATTAGAAATAAGAGAGGGAGGATGATAGTGGGAGCAATTTGCTGGAGAAGGGGGAAAGGATAGGATCAAGGGTTCATGTAGAGAGAGGGTGACTTTGTCAAGGAGAAGGATCACGTTTTCCTCTAAGACCAGAATAGAGGAGATAGTGGGAGAAAAAAATTGAATGATATAAGATGAAAGAGGGAAGTTTCAGAAAATAATTTCAATTTTTTGCAGTGAATTATAAGTCAATTTACTTACCTGAGAGAGAAGGGGGAGGAGGTGCTGTGGGGAGTTTGAGAGGAGGTTTGGAATAGCCACTGTAGAAAACAGGATGATGCTTCAATTAGGAAAGAATAGAATGTTTATCTTACTGTAGTGGGACCTGATTGGGATTAAATTAGATAAATTGGACCAGAGTTTCATAATTTCATGACTTTCAGTCATCACGATTTCATGATTTCTATGAGCTTAGTTCAGCAGCACATGAATAGAAAGAAAGAAGGGAGAGAGTGGAATTTGTGATAGTGTCTACTAATGGATGGGGATCAGAAAGGAAAGTTGGTGGAGTAGAAGGCCTTTTCTTGAAATTTTCCCCAGTCCTTGGAGTCTTGGGTACAACCAGTAGCTCTGTTCGGAATCTTCTACTCTGAGATGCTTATAGGATCCTCAGCCTCTCATGTATCTACCTCAGCTCAGTCCTACTTTTTATTTTTCCTTTCATCTGTTTCCTCTGTACTGGTAATTCTTTCCAGTTTGTGTCTTACAGTCCATCTGCTTCTCCAATGCTACGTATGTCTTGCAAAGTACTCCAGGGTATAACTCAATTTTACCTTCCAGCTGAAAGATCTCAATAATCCTAAATCACTCTTAGCACTGAGAGACAATGTTTTTCTTTGTGAGCTACATATTTCTGGATGCCAGTCAGTTCTCAAACCTCTGTTACCTCTCCAGCTCAGATAAACCAAGTCCATGGTTTTAGAGTTGTATTTAGACCATGTGATCATGAATAAGTCACTACTACCAATTGGTAGCAGGTTACCTGAATTATTGACAAAGTACCTAAACTTATGCAATGACCGTTGTCATTTCATAATGATAAATTTACGGAGTAAAATTATTCCATTCTTGGAACAGTCAAACTATGTTTTAAAGAACTTAGAAGATACATACAAGATCTCTACCAATCTCAAAAATTAACCAGCAATAGGAAACAGGTAGTGACCTTTTCTGAAAGTATAAAACTAAAGGATTTGAAATGCAAATAATTCTGTTTTCCAGAAAAAGGAGAAGGTGCTGAGATCCTAATGAATGTTGTTATTTCCTCACAAGTAAGAGATAGAAGGCAGCATGGATGAATATCAGGAATTGTCCATGGAAAAGAACTCACAGAAATACAAGTTCTGCATAGGAAAGGGAAAGGGGTCATCTTAAGGAAACAGATATTACTCCTTCACCTTATCAAGTTCCAGTTCCTAGAAAGACAAAGAGAAAATGGATAATGGTAACATATTTAAATAATATTTTACATTTTCATAGTGTACTTTCACATTCATCTCTTTCAATTCCCATAAGTTGCCTGAAAAGTAGAGATGAGAAGTATTACTTCCCATTTTAAGGATAAGTATCTTGAAAGAGGTAAGATATGAAGCAAATTCCATCCAATCCAATTAACATTACTATGTTCCAGGTACTCTACTGAGAGTTGGGGACACAATTAATAAAACAAAAGATGTTCCATCCCCTCAAGGAACTTACAATCTGGGGGGAGAGGAGATAACATGAAAAAGAGGGCAGAAAGGGGTGGGGGGATTTACCTTGTTCTATGGAATTGAAACTATATCAAGGGGGCTGATGCAAAATGGAGTGATCTGAGAGTCTAGCATCTACCCTCTATAAAGAAAGTTATTGGGAGGCATTTGGTACTCTACCCTTCAGTGCTCCAGTCAAAGTGGAGAGGAAGCAATATCAACGAAGACTTCAGTCAGCATCATGGTGGTGATTTTAGAAGTGATTTTCTTAATCTGGAATGGTCATTTTGCTCCCTGGAGTTGGAACCAGGGAGAGCAACAGATGCAAAGTAGAGTGGCAATTTAGACCTAAAACCCAAGCCTTCTAACTTTGTGCAATTGTCTTTGCACTCTATAGAGAAGAGAATAGGACACAATTTCCTCAGTCACAACTCTTTAAATCTGTCCTAGGTTCTTGGAGTTTTCCCAGAAGATAGAATTATCTCCCCTCTTCAGTTTTTCATACATCCTCTTTGCTCAGAACTTCTTTTATTAAAAAAATTCCAAATTCCCAACACAATACATTCCTGAACACACAGTCTATGCCAGCCCTTGGTCAAGGTTCACATCATTTAATTGGGAAACTTTCACCAAGGGGACATACTGCACATTTGAAGACAATCAATGGAAGAAAAAAAAACATATATATAAAATAATTTTTAAAAAATGAATGTTGCCTTCACCTAGTCCTTTCCTCCTTGACTCAGACCCCAAGAGATTTCTCTGAAAATGAGACCTTAGGAAAAAAATTGACATGGCCTCACAGCACAAAAGAACAAAGCTGCCAAGCTTCTAAGGTAGAAAGATCCGAAAATACACCTGTGCCTGCAAGGCTTCTCTGAGTTTGGCTGCCAAGGGAATTGCCCAGATTGGCACTTATTTTCTCCAACTTACCTGCAAAGAAATGGTTACTGAGGCCTGTCTGTAACTATAGATGTGGTTTCCACCACCTGTCTCATCTAAACCAAAGTATACTGCCATATGGAAAAGCTTATTTAAAGGGTACAACTCTATGTACAATAACAATGTGATGCCTTAGCTTTTAGGGCTTAAGCATTAAAAATCCTCCTGGGGTGATAGGTTATTCATAGCTCTATTTGTACAGAGAAAACATAGTTCAAAATATGAACAGCTCCACAATACCTGAATGAATGGGATGAGAGGAAGGAAAAAAGGGGAAAAACAGAAGCTTCTCCCTGCCATTAGCACATTTCATATTTTAACTACTACCACCCCTTCCCATGTGTTTTAAGTTAGTATTTTGAAGTTGGAAAGATTCTTTTCCCAACTTTGCTTAAAAATGTCTACTTTGTCTATGAAAAGAACAGAGATACAAGCATTTTCTCCTTTAAATAAACTTCATAAAACAAAATAAAAAAATTTACAGGTACTTCTCAAAGGACTCGTATAAATGGAAAAGATTGAAATATTACAAAGTAATTTTAAAGGACAGTTAATGCAATAATGCTCCCTTGGGGCAGCTAGATGATCCAGTGGATAGAGCACTTGGCCTGGCGATAGGAAGACCTAAGTTCAAATACAGCTCAGACAATAGTTGTGTGACTCTGGGCAAGTCACTTAACCTCTATTTGCCTTAATGCACTGGAGAAGGAAATTACAAACCACTGCAGCCCTATGGGCAGTATTGATATGAAATGGTCTACAAGGTCACAAAGAGTTGGACATGACTGAACAATTGAAAAACCATAACGGTGTAATATAGCTAAAAATGTAGCCCAAATCTTTAGCTGTAGATAGGAATATAGGCGTATGTTATTCAGATTAAACTACAACCTTTATGGTATGCAAGCCACCAGTGGCATACAAATTGCAAAGACACAAGAATACCTACCCATGGCTGGCCATCAGCATCCAACAGCCACCTGATAAATTCAGCTCTCAATTCTGGCTCCTGAAAGGAGAGGAAATGTATGTGATTCCTAATCCCATTCAGAATTATAGGCCAGATCTTGGCAGGAATGGCCAAGTTAGTGTAGACAGTCCTTCTTTATGCACAGGATGACCAAGTAGGAGCCTTTTTTCAAATTCACCAACAGAATATAAGCTCTTTTTGAATAAGTGAAATAGGAATAAATTAGATGAGCTTATAGAAAGAAATTAATGAAGTGAGACAGAGCTACATCCATGAATTTATCAGTCTTTTAACATTAGAGGCAGCTAGAGAGTGGTGGATAGAGTTCTAGAGCCTGGAGTAAGGAAGACCTGAGTTCAAATCCAGCCTCAGATACTCTCTACTCTGTTACACTGGGCAAGTCACTTGACTTCCGTCTGCCTTGGTTTTCTCAATTGTAAAATAACTACAATAAGAGCACCTACCTCCCAGGGCTGTTGTGAGGATTAATTGAGATATTTGTCAAGAATTTAGCACAATGCCTGGCACATAGTAGGTGCTTATTCCTTCATTCTGATTCTGAGTACTTTCCTCTCTTCCCTGTGACTATGGGATCAGTATGATTGAATACTATGAAGATGTATAGATTAATGTATGAATATCTTTGTTATTACTCTTATTAAATGGAGTACACAAATGTTAAAAATATGTCTAAAAGAGAGTCATTGTAATAGCTAACACAACTGAGATTAAAATTTCTGATAGGTTAGAAAAATGGGACAAATTTAATAAAATTATATTTAATTAAAATAAATGCAAAGTCTTACATTTAGCTTCAAAATATCAGTTGTAGCAATACAGGCCTGTATTGTAAATACATAAAAGCATAAATATACTGAAAATATGTAGTAAATACATAATATAATAACACAATATAATATAAATATAGTAAATATATAGAAAATAATTCCTGTGGGGGGGGAAGCTCTGGGGATTTTTAAAATATAGATTAGCTTAATATGAGTCAGAATCATGATTCGGCTATTTTAAAGCTAAAAAATATGGCAACTGTGAGAGAACATGGGAAGATTCTAAACTTGCTCACACACATACACACACACACACACTCCTACTAAGGATAGTGTTGGATAGTATTTATCCTTGACTACTGATTATACAAGTGGTAGATACCTCTGAATGGCTATTTTAGAACTCTTGTTTAGGAAACAGAATACAAGTCCAGGTATGGGCATTTAGGTAATATATGGAGAGGGTAAGGATGCATGAGTGTATATGAGCACTGATCACCTGTTGAGTGCTGCAAGCTAAGGAAGAATGTATAGGAAGAAAGAGATGCTGGGCACACACATGTTCCCCTCTCCCTTCCTACTCCACCTTAGTCTTTTTCATGTTTGGCAGAGTCAGGCAGCCTTGAATTGAATCCTTCGGGTGAATTCTGAGCTGTAGGTGGTTATAGATTCTAGGTCTGAGGTCTACTGCTGACCTCTATTTGCCCAGCTATGATACATTCATTAATATCCAGAGGAGGGCCTTAAGCTCTTGTCATTGGAGGATAAGTTGAAGAATAATTACCCTGAAGATGGTGATATTTATCCTGAAGAAGAAAAGACTTTTGGGGGAGGGGGTTGACATAACTGTTACCAAGTATTCAAAGGGTTAACATGGAAGAAAACAGTTTTGATTTGTTTGGGCCAAGAGGTTAAGGCTAGGTAGACAATAGGTGGAAGTTGTAGAGAGGTGAATGTCAGCTTGGAATTTAAGGAATGTACTGTATTTTTATGAAGCATATTTAAAGGAATGTTTTTTATTGAGTCTTGTACAGAGAAAGCAGACTTTTTAAACACTTGTCAGGGATGTTAAGGGCCTTCCTGTTCAGATGTTAATTGCTCTTGATGACCCCTGAGGTTCCTCCTAATTCTGAAATGCCATTGGAGGAGACTATATTAACTCCTGCAGTCCTTTTGGGACAGGGAAAGATATTAAGCATTTATATACTACCTACTACGTGCCAGATCCTGTGCTATTAACATTTTTGTACAAATATTTTTTCATTGATTCTCACAATGATGCTGCCAAGCAGGTGCTATGATTATCCCTGTTTAACAATTGAGAAAACTGAGACAAAGAGAGGTTAAGTGATTTGCCCAGTCTTACAACTAGGAAATGTCTGAGGCTAAATTTGAACTTAGGCCTTCCTGACTCCAGAACTGGAGTTGACAAGTCCTAAGTTTCCCCAGTACTTATTCCTAAGGAAAGAAGAAAATTGTCTCCTTTTCCTGAGTACCATCTTCCCTCAAACTACAAAAGGGACTTTTGGTTTAACTGAGATGTCTGGACAAAATGAAGGAAGAATTCTTTTAAGCAATAATTCTATCCTGCATTGCAGGGAAGTCCTGAACTTGCAGACATTCAACTATGTTCTTCAGCTATTTCGAGGGGTTCAAAGTATCCTGTGTAAGTGGCTGCTGTACAATTTCCTCAGAACACACATCATGACTATATCACTTGGACAGTTTTAAAGTCCCATTACTTCATCAATATGAGGTACTCCCTTCACAAATGCCAATCACAAACCTCCTGCACCTCATCCTGTGCAATTCCTGTCCTTATTTAACCACAAATCCTCCATCAATCTACTCAAAACACTGGAGTTCTTCCTTTCAGCATCTTGGGGAGGACCAGTATGCCTCTCAGGTTGGTCATCTGTTGTCTTATGTTGCTGCCTGCTTACTCCTATAATATATCTCCCCATTTCCCTTTGGGTTGTCTGTAGTTTTCATCCTTCTGACATAATTGGTGTGCATGATCGGCAGCTATAGAACATCATTGAGAGAATATCAGTGTTGGAAAGATAGCTTTTCACAGCAGTGAGTAGTTTGGGATCATTAAAATCACTGCATGATCTCTGAAATGCAGTTGAGCCCATTCTCCTCCAACTCAGCTCCAAGATCAACTTGCTATTTATATGTAGCGATTGCTCATACATACACAATATGTATGTGTATAAGTGCACGTATATGCATGAGCACACATGCATCCATATACGTATTTGTATAAGTGTTGCATGTATGCGTATATATTTACGGATTAATCCAATGGAATATCCGTCCTGTTGCATTTCATACTGCTTTTTCATCCACTATGATTTTCCATTGTGGATGGTTAAAGCAATCTCTTTTTCTTTACAATATGATCTGAGGAGGATTTTTAGTGTTCCAGGGCATAATACAATTAATAAATAATATATATAATAAATAATAGTAATAAAATAATAAATCAACAAGTATCCATTAAGCTCTTATTATGTGCCAGGCATTGTTCTGAGTATATGCAAAAAATGACAGTCTCATGTTTCAAGGACCTTTTATTCTAGTGTAATATCATCTGCAAAGGGGCAGCTAGGTGATGCAGTGGATAGAGCACCAGTGCAGGAGTCAGGAGGACCTGAGTTCAAATCTCTCCTCAGATACTTGACACTCACTAGCTGGGTGACCTTGGGCAAGACACTTAACCCCAATTGCCTCATCCTGGGTCATCTCCAGTCATCCTGATGAATATCTGGTCACTGGGTTCAGATGGCTCTGGAGGAGAAGTGAGGCTGGTGACCTGCACAACCCTCCCTCACTCAAAACAAAGTCAAGTGCAAGTCATGTCATCATTTCTCTGATGGCATGGTCTTCTTTGGCAACAAAGGACGAACATATATATATATGTATGTATGTATGTATATGCATATATATATATATATATATAATATCATCTGCAAAAAGGAAGGTTTCAGAGCTTCATCAACAAAGGGAAATTTGTCTTTGGTTGCTACCTTAAGAAGAACACCTTTTAAGACACTGATCTAAACTCTTGGCAAATGTATGTGTGCCCATTTAACACCATGATGGATGTGAATGCTCAGTGGCTAATAATTTCCAAAGCCTTGTCAGTTTTAGCATCACATACAATTTCGGTGTATGTAAGACAGACCTTTTTGAAGAACTTTCTAAGTCATATTTTGCTCAACTAAATCCAATGCTTTCTTAAAAACAACAAACACAACAAGACCTTTTATTTTGCAATACCTCCCAATCAGTTTTTTGACAGCCATCTTATGATATGATGTAGAAAATTAACTGTGAAGTCCTGCCTACTTCCTTCTCATTGAAGATACATAACCTAATCTCAAAAGGATTTTATAGAAGTGGAAAAGCAGGCATAAAACAGTAACAATAATAATAACAGCTAGCATTTATATCCTGCTTTAATTTGCAAAATTCATTACCTATTTCTCATATTGTAATTGGTAAAATCACCATTTGGAAACCTTTCTATTCTTTTGAAATATTCACATGCTGACTTTCAGATACATTAAAAGGTGATCAGTTGGTGCTTTTAAAATTGTATTACTTCCAACATAAATTTCTTCTATATAAGTAGACCACCACCAAGTGATTTTTCTTACATCATCTTCACTGCCACTTTATCTGAAATGGTGGGGAAAGTATTGTTTGATTGGTTATTTGGGGGGTTTGAGTTTTTGTTTGTTTTTATTTTTCATCAGGAGACCTAGATTTGAATCTTCACCTTAATCCTAGTTTTGTGACTTTGGGAAAGTCACCTTACCTCTTACCAGTTTACACATCTGTAAAAATCAGTTTATACATCCTGTAAAAATACAGGACAATAATTTTTAGACTCCCTAACTCATTGAGCTGTTGTAAAGGAGGCACTTTGTAAAGCTTAGAACAGGGGAATATTATTGTTATATTAGTTACCAAGGTAATAGAAACCAAATGATGAACCTCAAACACTATTAAAATACTTGGAGATATATTCCATTTTGCTTCTTTTTTTAAACTTGATTTCAGTTTTATCTACAAATACACTTAGTATATCCTGTTTTAGCCAAATATGATACTAAGCTCTCTGCAGGCTTGTTTTTTCTTCAGCTGCTTTTCATTGTTTACATGGATGCAATATTGCTTGTAAAATTCTTTCTGTTATGCTTTGCAAATGAGATTGTATATTATGGATCAGCTTTATCCTTGGCTATCTTGACTCATTACTTAGCAAGATTTGCTGCCTGAAGCATCTTCTGAGTTCTTTGGCCTTCTTGTTGTGGTGACTGTTTTGCACCAGTTAAACCTTTTTAGCATATATAAATAGAGTTGATTTCTTAACTCTATCCATTTCCTTTTTTCAGTTTTTTTTTTTTCTGTTCATATTCATTTAAGTAGGTCAGGTCAGAAATGTTCTAATCACGAGTAAGTTTTCATTCTTTCTTCTGATATGACAGTTATTATGCCCAATATTCTAATGTTCTAATGATTGGATGATATAGACAGCTGATTCTGAACTATTACATCAATGACAGAATAGGTCATAAGAAAGCAAGTTACCAAAGGTAGAAGAATGAGGGAAGGAATGAATTTATAAATCTATTCATTTATCAAACATTTACTACGTGCAAATCACTGCACTACGTGCTATGGAGACAAATAGCAATTCAAGGAGCTTACATTCTAATGGGAAAGACAACATACACAGGAGGATTTATCTGTAAATGGAAAGGATCCATGGAATAGGAGCAAAGCAGATGATAATATATTTTCTTGAATATACTCTCATTGATAAAACCATATCCATTTCTGATGATGAAAAATTTTAAGAATTTGGTAGCAAAAATTTATTTTGGGGGGTCTTCATTAGCTGGGCTCTTTCTATCATGGTTTCCCATAGTGGTAATTCATTCAGTGTTAATAGCTAGACTTGTATGGCACATACTACCCCCTGTTTTTCACTCAGTATGCCTTGATGCTTCAACTAGGCTGACTTGTTTTCCCCACTTGTGGCAGTTAGTAGGAATGACTGGCCCTTTCTCTACAGGAATTGTCCTCTTTAATTATACTTATGGGAGCTAAGCTGTAAGTGTGCCCAGTTGTTATGTACAGACTATTTTCCCACTTGTCAGGTTACAATTTTTTTTCAGAATTTTTTACACATTTCTTCAGCACTTTTCTGGCATGATAGAATGTTGAATTAAGAAAAAGTTAAACTAGATGTAAACCCTGGCTCCAAAACTTATTAGCTCTATGGTTTATCAACCTCTCTTCTTCATCTACCAAGAAAGATAATAATACTTTGCACTACCAGCTTCACATTCATAGAAAACCTTTTATAAGCCTTAAAGTCTTATGGAAAGGTAACTATCTTTGAAGAAAATACTCATGATGTAGAAACATGAAGCTTCCAATATATCGATGAGCTTTTGACCTCTTTCATTTTTGCAATATTTTTCCCCATGCTACTCTGAGTCCAGTTTCACATTGATCAACATATATGTCAATTTAGTTGATAGGATCAAGTGCCCCCCTGTTCATGCTTTCCCTTCTAGCACTATCTTTCATTTATTGTATACCTACCTTCTATGTTCATATTGTCTCTCCATCCATAATGTAAGCTTTTTAAAGGCAGGTGATATTTTTGTGTTTTTGAGATCTCAGTGTTTAGTACATTGCTTGGTACATAATAAATGCTTGATAAAACTTACCAACGAGTATAGTTTTCATTCTCTACAACAGATGCTGCTGCATAAACTATAGTTATTATTTTCATCATAGCCTGTTTACATAAATCTGACCGCTTGATAAACCAGAAAACGAAATATGTTTAGGGGGGGAAATGATGATTTTAATTTTAGAAAGGTTGAGTTTGTAGTGTCAGCAAGATATCCAAGTGCGTATGTCTAGAATTCAGATGAAAATCCAGGTATGGATCTCAAGAGATGTGGGGAAAAAGATCTGAAAGTGTAAAAGAAGTGAAACAGATACTAGAAGATGTAAAAGTGTATGTGACAAGCAAGGGAGACAGTAGAGAAAGATGAGAAGACCAAAGATAAACATGTCTTTGGGGAATATTTCCCTTTAGGGATCAGGGAGAAAAAGGGGATCCAGTAAAAATGACATAGAATGAACGGCAGGAAAAGCTAAGATAAGATACATGAGGATACA